>NC_091076.1:86473100-86773700 GCF_032405125.1 Capricornis sumatraensis | reverse complement strand
AACATTCAGAGACAAATAGTCACATAGGCAAACATGTATAAATGTGTAAAGGATGACATGCACAGACACGTTCCAACCTACATGTGTGTAGGAATGCTCCGAAGACAACCACACACACACGGCCCTCCACCCCTAGCAGAATCTCTAGGACATTAGTAGGAGTGGGAGGGGGTTGTAGATGAAGCCCGGCACCTGTCCAGATTTCACACCTGAGCACAGAACTCTGCCAATAAGAAGGCATCTCCCCACGGGGGCTGGTGACTCAGCTCAGCTGGGGCCACCAAGTGGCCTCTCAAACTTGAAGGGGCCACCTTGGCATGAAGTAGAGATGCTGTAGAGCCCACCCAAGTCCTAAACTCCCAGTCAGAAGGTCAAGGCATGTGCAGCAAGGCCTAGGCCATGGGGGACAGCAAGGGAACCATGGAGAGGGTCAGAGGAACTGGAAAGGCAAAGCAGTTGGCCAGCACAGAACTTTCCTGATGTCTGGGGCCCACTCACCAGGCCCCTGTGGGGGTCACTCTAGTCTTTCCTTCTGCTACCCCCTGCATAACACCCCCCCACACATCTTTACCTAAGTCCAAGTCAGATCAGCGCCTTGGGGCCTTCTCATTCACTCTCTCCCTCCCTCCTTCTGCCCCTTGTCATCCCACTTCACCTACTGCCCAAATTATTACAGCTGCCCTCCCAGCCCAGTTCCTCCTGGCAATGCCAACTTCATGCTATAGCCAGAATGTTCTTTCTAACAACCTTCCATTGTTCCATAATCACCAGCCCTAAAATATAATGCGATGTGGATCTAACCTCTTAAAATCTGAGAGCTTTCAGAATGTGAGGCCAGGATGAAACTCTGGCCTCTTGAAGATGCTCTCATTCATTTTTGAGCCTCTGGAGGTTCTCAGCTCTGTGCCAGGACATAGCAGGTTGTCAATGAATGCTTGAGACTGACAGATTCTGAGCCAGAGACGTTTCTTGGCCTGGGTGCCTGTTCTGCCCCCATATCTGGGTCATAGGAGAAAGGAAGTCTGATAAACCCATTCATCTTCACTGCTTCCCTCTCCCTCCCCAGTAATTTGCATTTTCAATTCAAGTCAGAGACAGAGACCTGAGTCTTAGTTCAATAGCTGAGATTTGGTCCACTTAGTTCAACAAAAACTAGGAGCCTTGGGACACAGGGATGCCAGGTGAGGAATAATTAGGGATTTCTTCCAGCTCTTTCATTTCATAGATGGGGAAACTGAGGTCTGGAGGACTTGACTTCTAAGCTGTAGTGTCCTGGAAGAACAGAAGGCAGCCAAGATGATTGGGGCATGGGGGAAGCAGGGTGCCTGGTGGAGGTACCTTGGGCATCTCAGTATTTTCAGCTGTAAAGTGGGTGACATCTCCACCTCATAAGGCTATTAGAAGATATACATAAAGGGGTGGCTACACAGTAGGTGCTCAGTAAACATTAGCTCCCTTTCTGAATTCAAATGTACATAAAACATTCAGAAACAAATAGTCACATAGGCAACACGTAACTTGTACAAGGTGAGAGGGCAGAAGATAGCCTGCATTCAGCCCTTTTGGCACCACAGTTCTACTCCATCCATCTCTCTCCATCTACATGCTGACTTTCCTGTGAGAAATGAGTGAGCAAGTGGTGTGGTCTGGGCATCTGGGAGAGTGAGATGGGGGCAAGCGGAGTGTCGCATGGGGCAGGATGCAGAGGAAAGCTGGTATGAACACATACATGGAATAAATGGAAGGTCCTTTACAGCATCTGATGTTTTCATATTACAACTGGGAAACCTGTACCCCAAGCTAAGCCCTGACTCTTCTCTTTCCTCTCTCTTGAGGCACCCTCTTGCTAGTCCTTTCCTTCTCACCCGTCCAGATATTCCTCCTCCAGGAAGCCTCTCTCACGCTACAGCAGAACCCACAGTTTCTATGTTGTCGTGGTCACCCACAGAGACAGATGGAGCCCCATCCAAGATTTGGTTCAGTGTCAAGACTGATGATGTCACACGCACGCCAAGACGGAATGAAAAGTTTTATTATTTATGTAATTGAGGTCTCTGGAGAAACAGCGCCGGCTTCTCAAGCAGGTCCAAAATGGCTTGAGAGGGAGGAAAGGAGACTGGCGGGGGTTTTTACTGTGGTGAGGGAGTGAGGTTGGGGGAGCATTTGTGAGGAAAGGGGCTTCCATGGTTCAAATCTCCCATGGACACCAAAGGAGGCAGCACAGCACTCAGGCTGAAGAGGGAGAGGGGACAGCTGATGAGGTGTCAGCAGTCAGACATCAAAATATGGTCTCAAACTCCTCATTACACATGCTGTTCTCTGGGTCAACATCTCTAGTGGCTCCCTTCTCTACAGGGAAGAGCTGGCCTGATAAAGTCAACTGAGGGATGAGATGAGGCTGTGGACGATAATGCCACTGGACTGTGGATTTCTCTTTCTGCATCTCTCCAGCCCAGAGACCCTTCCAGTCCCTCCATCTCTCCACCTTCATTCCATCTCCCCCAGATCCGTCTGCTGTGCTGTGCTCAGTCATGTCCGACTCTTTGCAACCCCATGGACTGTTGCCTGCCAGGCTTCTCTGTCTGTGGGGATTCTCCAGGAAAGAATACTAGAGTGGGTTGCCATGCCCTCCTCCAGGGGATCTTCCTGACCCAGGAACTGAACCAGTGTCTCCTGCATTGCAGGTGGATTCTTTACCAGCTGAGCTACCAGGGAAGCCTCCAGATTCCTTAGCTTGGGCCCTCCCCCTACCAGATGCCCCCTGCTCCCACTTCCATATTCCCTCTGGAAACTCCCCCACAGTGGAAAAACCATCCCTCATCCCTTTCCTGCTCCCAAGCCTGGGATCGGACATGCTGGTCATTCCTGTTTGGGATGGCCAAAGAGATAACACCTGGCATGGAGCCCGTCTGTCATGACAGAACTCTCGAAGCTGTTTCAGGCGGGACCCCTGTCCACACTGAGTGTCCACCCTGGCCCCTGGGTTCCTGGTCCTGGCTGTTTCCCCTTCTCCAAGAATTAGGTGGAGGACCCAGAAGCCAACTGGAAGGAGAGCAAGGTAACTGTTCAATCCAGATCAGCTTCCTATTCCTTAGTCCCACATCTCCTAACTCCAGGAGGCTCTGGGCCACAAAGCGGCCTGTGGAGAGAGGCTGGGCAGCTCTGAGAGTCACAGCTTGGGAAGAAATGCTGCTCCAAGGGCAGACAGGGACAAGTGTCCTCTCCCCAAACACTTTAGAGAAACGCTGCTATCACAGCTGCTTTTGTTCAAGCGTGTCTGGCTTTCCAACCAACATCTGCCTGGAATTTGTCTCTTAAAGATACAGCTGTGGCCAGTGGCCTCCAGTTCTAGCTCTGGCCTCCCATGAGTTGTGTGACCTTGGACATCTGTTTTCTCCTTAAGTTGAATGAGGCCAAATGACAATGAAATGAGAGTCTGTAGGTGAAAGGATTCATAAAAAGAAGTTCAGCTTGAGTCCCTTCCCATGCTCTGAATCTGATTTTGTACTCTGAATTCTTTATCCTTTTCCTTAAAGAGGGCTTCAAATTGTACAAGCTTCAGGCCCCACCAAACCTAGTTGCGCCCTGTGTATGGTTTGAATGTTAATTATTAGCACAAGTGGTCACGAAGGGCTCTAGGGTCAGAAAGCATATGATTAAAATCCGAGTTGCGTAGCCTTCAAGTTGCTTAACCTCACTGAGCCTCAGTTTTCTCACCTTACAACAGAGATAACACCTGAAAGATTGTTGTGAGGATTTAACTTACTAATATTTCTAAAGCAGGTAGCATAGTTTACACTGCCCAGGCACTACAATATAGTGATCTTATTACCATAAACTCTCAGAGATAGGGGCTCTAAAATGAACTTTGAGAAGTAAGCTCTGAAGAATGAACTGCTGTACCACAGTAAGAAAACTCCTAAAGCCTAGAAAAAAGAATGCTCAGGGGAAGTGGGTCTTTGTGCTGCAACAAAAGAAATCTGAGTTAGACTCAAGAAAACAGAGTGATCTCTTCAAGTTTCCATTTAGTTAGATTCTTCTGCGGAGAATCAGATCTTTGGACTCCGCTTACCTAACTGAACCTGGTGCCACCCACGACATACCTGTCGGGGCTGAAGTCCCTGCCCAGTCTCCACACACTCAGTTAGAGCCTGGGTGGGAGGAAGGGACTTTTGGGATTCTGCTGGGCTGGGGCCTGAAGGCAAGGGTGGATCAGAAATGGGTACAGTCTGAGCCTAGCTCCCTGGCTACGGAGGCACTCTAAAGAGAAGGGACTTCTTTCTACACCGACTGGATATGCATGATACAGTAGATGTCAGAAGGCGTAGCCCGTGGGGGAAAACGCTGTCGTTGCCAATTTTAATTAGCGATGCTTGGTTATTACCACTGCTAAATATCTGTCTGATTTTGTGAGACCATTCCCCGCCCGGGTCAAAGTGGGTGGGAACAAGCGGGTAAGAGAAAAAAATCCTGACAAGGAAGGTGAAGGGGCTGGGTACCAGGAAGAACGCTCAGAGACCGCTAACCTCTCAGGGACGCAGCGCGGCGGAGGAGAGCAGAGCCTTCCAGCCGGTGGCTTGCGGATATTGGTTCCCAGATGCGCCAACGCCGGGACTCTCCAGCCGGACCCACAGAGGTGGCCGCGCCCGGAACGGCCTTTCCAGCGGCCGCAGCAAAGCAGCGGGACAAATCCCACCCCCGGCCCCGCCCGTCCAATCCATCTTGCTCGGAAAGCGACGCTTCTCTGGAGGAGCAAGTGGAGGGGAGGGGAAATCCAAGCTTTTGGGGTCTCCCGACAGGTGTTTGGGGGAGAGGGCGGAGCCGGCTCAGGAAGGATGAGGGAGGGGCGGTGCTGCCCCTTTAAGAGGCGGCGGCCGAGCCGGGACCTTTTCTCTTTCCCCGGAAGGAAAGCTTAGCCCTGGCTGGGCGCGCAAGGTGGGGAGGTGCGGGGCTGGGCGTGGGGAGGCGGGGCGCGTGCGGGGGGACACCCCTCCTTCCTGTCTTCCTTGCGGTGGACTGGTCTGCCTGCTCAGATCCGCCGCCGAACCCGGATCGGAGGCGACTGTGCGGTCAAGTGGGCGCGGCCGGTGTGAGCTGAGGGGCAGGGTGCCCAGGACAGGGGGGCGGTGACCCGGGACAGCGCAGGCGGGAGAATAGACCCGCGGACCTCCGAGGGAAATCTGAGCGTTCAGACCGTGAGCGGATGTAAAATTAACCAAGTCTGGGGGCCAGAAACTGAACAGCGCTGCGGGGCTTAACTACGCGGCCGGCGGGAGCGTTCTTCGGTGGCGCGGCGGAGCAGGTGAACAGGTCCTCACTCCCAGCTCCACGCCCTCACTCGCTCTCGCCAGGGGCCAGGTTCCCGCCGGCAGCCATGGGCCCCGGCCCCAGCCGCGCCGCCGGCGTCCTACGCCCGTTGCTCGGCATGCTCGCCTTGATGGTGGCCGCAAGCAACCGCGCCGCCTCCGCCTTCAACCTGGACACCCGATTCCTGGTGGTGAAGGAGGCCGGGAACCCGGGCAGCCTCTTCGGTTACTCGGTCGCCCTCCATCGGCAGACAGAGCGACAGCAGCGCTACCTGTAAGTGAAACTGGCCGGAATGGGGTGGGAGGGAGAGTGTGCGCACAGGATGCGGATCTCAAGCTGAGTCCGAGCCCTAGGGCCCGGTGGCTTCCAGGCTCGCAGGCCGTCCGCTTTTGGGAGCAAAGATTGAGAGGGCGGGGACCTAGGCAGCTTTCCTGCTGCTGAAGCTTGGCGGGAAATGAGGGATTGGAAGTGGGATGGGGGCAGTAATCATTTGCAAGTGCTGTCCTGGCCAGAACCTGTTTAGACTCAGCCCCTCAGCCTTTTAAACCTCTGTTGAGAATAGAAGTGGAGTCCCCGTTTCCTGAGACCCCTCCCATTCAGTGAACCGGGAATTTAGTGTACCGAATGCCTCTTCTCTCCAGGGCTGAGGACTGGGGAAAACTGCAAGATAAACGCCTTTCCCCTTTCCCGGGAAGAACCTACGGGCATATGCATTTAAACCCGCCCCCACCTCACACTTAGTGTGTGGCCCCGCCAGCCACACCCTGCGTGCGCAGAACCAGACTGGAGGGCCTTCTCAAGTGCTTGGTGGTTGGAGAGAGAGGTGAGGGCGAGTCTGGGTGGCTGGAGCTGTCCAGGCGCTCCTTCAGACCCCTTGAGGATGCAGAAGCAGCAGTGAGAGGAGGAGCTGTCTCAACTCCCCCAGGGTTTCCTGCACCCCACCCCCACCCCCGGCAGTGATGCCCTCCCACTAGACGTCTCCGTCTCCTCGCATTCCACGGATTCATGTTGAATCTTCAACCCTGAGTGTGTTTGTTTTGGTTTCAGGAGGGAAATAGTGTTTTTCTCTTCTGGTCTCCTTCGCCAACAGCTGCAAGGAGAAGGAGGGGAAAGAGCTAGAGAGAGAAGAGAGACGGGAAGGAGACATATCCAGCTGCTTATGTTGTGCCCCCAACCCTATGTCATGCCCAGAGGGGCATGTCCAAGTTTGAGAAGTTTCTCTGCGTGGGCTCAGTGTGCTGAGGTTGGCAGGTGGAGGAAAAGGGCAGCTGGGGAAGGTGAGGCTGTCCAGGAGGGAAGGCTGTTAGGACAGCTCAGGCAGGCCTTCTTTGGGCTCTTCTGTTTGACTGAGATGTCAAACTCTGCCGGGCAAGAGGACAGGGTCAGATAAAGGGTGTGTTGAAACCTTGCCCAATTCTGGCTGGAACCTGCAGAAACTTGAGGAAGCTGGAATGTCCAAAGTCCAGACTCTGCCTCAGCCTTGGCCCCTGCCCTGCTGGCCCAGCCCCTGCCCAGTCTACCTGCCTACTTGGCCTCAATTCCATCTGGCTTCTGCAGAGGTTAGGGCCACCACACCCTTCCAGCCCGGCCCCAGCGGCTGCGGTCTGGCCTTAGCCAGTCCTCCATCTTTTGGAGACCCTAAGTGACCATCAGCTTAAGTGTCTATATTAGTGCTCTTTCTGCCCCAGCCCAGAAAAAGATTTTCAGATTTTCATTGCAGAATCAACATAATATAAAGGAATCTAGTGTGACGAGAACATCAGAAAAGCAAGGGTAGGTAATGGAAAGCTGGAGGAAATAATAGATTCTGTAATATGCAGTACTCCCCCCGCCCCCGCCTTTTTAATTTTTATTTTCTGCTATGTGACCTTAAGCAGGATATTTCCCTTTTCTGGACCCGTTTTCCCGAGAAAGGGGTTCAGCTTGGATCTATATATGCCTTCCTGCCTCTGTTGGTCTATAAAAGGCAACTTATCAGTTTCCCATCTAGAATCTGTCACTAATACCTGACTCTTCACATATTAGGGCACTTTCTTCATGAGGTAAATGGTGAGGTTTTAAGGAGATGATTTGGGGTAAATACTGCATCAGCTGAGGGCTCTTGTGCTAACCAAGGGCCTCACTCAAGGTGACTTAGTGGAGGAGTCCTGCTTTTCTTCCTGGGCAGCTAGAGATGGCATTAGGCCTTTCAGGAGCCCAGAAGTTTCTAAAACTGATGAATCTCAGAGTGACAGGTAGTTCTGGGTGACTCATTTGGGTATCTTCAGTCTTTCCAGGGGTGATTCTACATCTTGGCTGATCTCCTCATCTCACTGAATTCTGCCCCATGACCCTTAGGGAGAACCAGCTGGGCCAGCTGGGCTTAGCTGCAGCCAGCTGTGTAGCCAGATGTAAACAGCTGCCTGAGTACACAGCTCAGGGGAACCAGCAAGTCAAGTGGCAGTCTTATATTCTGTTAGCTTCAAAGTCCCTTTGGAAAATGGGGGAGGGTTCATGATCCTGAACAAAGTCTGAGCCTGGAGTTCCTTGCAGATTTTCAGGAGATACAGGGACCCTGGAAAGTGTATGCAAAGTCATGCATGTCTGTGCATTGTTCTGGAGCCAGGAGGGGGGAAAAGCATAGTTTTCATTATATTCTCAATGAAGGCCTTATTGTAGTAATGGTTAAAAATGAAGATGTGTCTTTGTTCCCCATCACCTTCATCTCTAGACTGAGGTTCCATGCCCACAATATCAGAGGCTTACTCTAACCCCAGCCCCAATTTCCCAGTCTCTGGAATCTCCAGTTTCCTGGTGATCAGGAGCAGGGCAGGGAAGGGGAGAGGACCAGGGTGCTTTGGGCTTCTTAGTGAGATGCGTGAGGACCCCTGGGGAAGCAGAGGGACTATTCCTCTGGGAGATGGTCACGGACCTCCCCTGCTTTCCCCCGGTACCTGTTCTGTCATTTCCTCCTGGGAATCCATGTGTCCTGGTCTGACCTGACCTTGTAGACTATGGGAGATACCCTGGGGCCTTTGCTTGGAAATGAGGGTGTTTGGGAAGCCTGGGGCAGGGGGTGGCCACAGCTCCTGGAAGATGAGGTCATACCTGAGGTAGACAGGAACCAGGCTTACTTGTTCTCCTAAAACATGTTTCCTTGGGTAGGGCAGGCACCTGGCAGCCTGCAAGGCTCGTGCCAGAGGAAATGGGCAGAGCAGCTGTGGCTGCAAGCAGAAGGCCTGGATCCGTAGTGTCCTTTTTCTCTGGCTTTCTCCAATGACCACGCCAGGCCAAGGCGCTTAAAACTGGATGGGAAGTAGGGGCAGCCTGATCTTGTAGAAAATGAAGTGTAAAGGGCTTGGTCAGAACTAACAGCAAGAGGGATTGAGGTTAGATGACATGAAAAATGCCCTAAGGGATCAGATGTGGGAAAAAAATACTAAGGAGCCAGAGAGAGGGAGAAGAAATGAGACAAACAGTCTTGTTCTTTATTACTGGAGGCTTGAGCAAGGCCTCTTTCTCCTGTCCTCTCTCATTCTCTCATTTCCCCAGTTTGGTGCTGGGATTCTAGGCTGAGTCACCAGAGCGGAAAGGGGACTGGGGGCAGCTGGGGAGGACGAAGAGGCTGCAGTTTCAGCTAACACAGGAGTGGCCTCTGGGGACATGGCTAATTCAGGCAGAGGGTTGGCACAGAGCTGGGATTCAGGCATCAGAGAGCTGCCCTCTACCCCACTGCCCCCGACCCCACCCAAGCACTCAGAGCTGGAGTGGGACCCTCCCTAACTGGCTTTCTGGCCAAAGGAGTAAGGCATGGGGGCCCATGGCCTGAGTGTTGGACTCGCTGGTCCCTCAGTGTTAACTGAAGTCTTTCCACTGGGGCCACCCCAGTGCCTGCCTGAGGTGATGAGTCTGGGAAGTTGAATCTTACGGGCTGTTTCTCTGAGCATCATCCCGCCCCAGTATGCCCCAGGGAGACTTCTCTGGGGTGAACTGACTGGTGCCCTGACACCCCTGGGCCCTGTTCCCCAGCCTCCTTTGATTCTGTTGCTTTCTACTTGGCTGCTGCATTAGCTTTGATCTGCCCCAGGAAGAGTGATGGGGTGGGGGGGAGTGGCAGGAGTGAGAAAGGGCTTCTCTGGATTTGGAGCCCAGGGGCCTCTACAAAGGCCAGGAGGGGCTGGCTGGCTGGAGCCAAAAAGTAGGGTAAAGAGGCAGCTGTTTGAAAGCCCTTGAGAGGTCATTTTACTCATCCTGGAGGGGCACCAGCTCCCACCCAGCCCAGCCTGACTCTAGGAGAGAGGCCGTCCAGTCTCCTTTCTCCCTTGCTGCAAGAGCTGAACAAAGTATCCTGCCTTGCATCCCACTTCTGACCGCTGCTGGGAGGGTGACCTCAGTGGTGGTCTGGGAGGGATCAGCTTCTGATCTGATCTGATCTGGACCAGATCCAACAGCAGGAGCAGTGTGCTCATTTGCTTAGTAACTTATATTCATTTACAACAGCAACAAAAAGATCTTTCCCACCCTCTGGATTTTCCCACACCTGACTGTGGATGGAGGAAGCTGGACCCGGCCCTCTGCACACCCTCCTTCCCCCTTCTATTCCCAGTCCTCTGGCTGTGGATCCATGGGATCCTGGGCTGGGAGCCAGAGGGCCTTAAAGGGCCTCTAAACAGGCCAAGTAGGAGCTAAAAATACTCCAGGGAGGTGGGGGGGGAGCACCTTGTGGAATCTCTGGGGAGGGAGGGGCCTCGGATGCAGGGCTAGGGTTAGCGTCTTACCCCACTGCCCCTCAGTGGGCACAGGCTGGTGCAGGGTGAGAGTGGAAAGGGTATAGGTAGTAAGGGGTTTTATGTCAATCCGATTGCTCTTCATGCCCAGCTCTGCCTTCTCTGTACCACAGGAGGCTAAGAGAAGGGGGTCCCTCAGGCCACTCCCTCTAAGATGAGGCTGCTGGGAGGGTGTGGCCACCTGCTCCTCAGCCATTCCAGCACTTAAACTAGGGCCTGGAAAGCAGCAGGCATAGCAACACTTCCCTTGCACTGCTCACCCTGGAATGCAATCTGGGTTCTCCAGGGACCCCTTGCCCACTGAGGCCTGGACCCACCCTTTCAAGGTCATTGTAGCCAACCCCCAGCTGCTACCTCCAGCCAAATCTGAGCTCCCACCCTCGAATGACTAGCTGCCAGTAGCCCATTGACCTGACTGACGGGCTGGTGTCTTTCAGCCCCAGAAGTGTTACTTCCACATCACCCTCTGCCCCATCCAAACACCTGAACTAGTCTGTCCAGTGCGCTCTGCTTTAGATCCCCTCATCTGGCAGGGCAGAAATTCCTGGGTCCCCAGAGCAAGGCCTGGGGGTGTGCTGGGGCCATCCTGGTGCCACAAGAAAGCAGAACCACCGTGCTCACATGGGCCTCGGCTTCATAGTCAGAAGGCCCTTCTAAAGAATGAACCCACTGTTCCCCCAACCATCCTGGAGGCTGGTGGGGCAGCTGCTGGCCCATTTTACAGATGAGGCACTCACGGCTCAGCGGGAAAGGAAATTGTCCATTGAGGCAGAACATACCTAGAACCAGAGCCCTCAGCTCCAAGGCTGAAATATTCCTTTTCCACGGGCAGTGGCTCCCCGCTGTCACCTGTCAGGCACACAGGGGGCAGATGTCTACAGGTGGTGAGGCCATGGGCTTACTAGGTACCCACCTCAGCCCAGACCAAGGATGACTAACAGGGCCTGGCTGCCACGCTGGTCCCCTGCCAGCCCTTCTGTTGGAGTTGCCCGCCCTGCTTTGCACAGAGAAGCTGCACCCCTGCTCTCAGGAACTGTTCTCCAGGGTGAGGTCTGAGCTGAGTTGTGAGGTGCAGGCAGCGGTCCTTTCACGGCACCCCCAGGCAGCGCATTCCTGACACCCAGTGGGCGGAAGCACCCAGGCCCCGGCATGCCCCAGCCCGGCCCTGCCTAATCCCTGCCGCCCTCTCTCTCAGGTCCCAGGCAGGAGCTGCAGGCAGGGCTGTTGTTTTGCATATCCAGGCTCTAACAGGAGGCCTGGCGCCCCAGTTCTGGGCTGGGAGCCTCAGGAGCCAGCATTGCCGGGGCAGATGGAGGAGTACCTGGGAGATGTCTGCCACCCAGAAGGCGGGGTCCAGCAGGATTGAGGAAGTGGTCTTGCCAGAATGTCCAAAGGCTGCTGACAGATGATGCTGGGAGAGCAAGGGGTGGTAGAGCTGGGTTCTCAAACCACGATGTGAATATTTGGGGTGTATGTTAAATATGCGGGTTCCAGGGCTCTAGCCTCAGATTAAACTCAGGCTGTCTGTGGTGGGGGAAGGAATTTGCCTGTTGAACAAATATCACAGGGATTTTTTATTCTAGTGGTCCAGGAACTACCTTTTGAGAGAATATGTCAAGGCTGGTCACTTGCCTTCTTCTCCTCTAGTCACCTGTCTGATCTGGGCTGGGCTGCTAGAGCCCTAAGAACCCTTGTAGGGACTTGCAGGTGGCATCCCTAAAGATGGGCTCCAGGCAGACTGGGGACAAAGTGACTGACAGTCCTCATCCACCCCCACTCTCAAGCGCACCATTCTGCCCAAAGGGTCAGGTACCCAGCTCTCCTGCTGTCACCCCCATACCTCATAAATCTGTCTCAATGTGGTAGAAAGGGGGCGAGAAGACACTCCAGGGTCCCTTAAGGACCTTGCTGACTCAGCTCACCCAGCTGTGGTTTGGGGTCAGTTGTGCTTCCCTGCCCACATTCTTCAGACCACCCCAAGATCTAAGTCCTCCGATGACTTCAAGAGGTGGGACCCAACTATCCACCCCTCCCCGCCCCCTCACACATCCTTTTCCCGGATCTCTGGAAGTTTAAATCTTGTGCCAGGACAATGCCACCTTCTTCTTTTCCCATCTACCTTCATCTCAGAAGCCAAGCGTTCTTTCCCCAAACCAGATCTACTTATGTCAGTCAGATACCAAAACAGTCCTTCCAAACCCAGATCTCGCCATGTTTCTGCCTTGCTTAATATCCCTCCACAGCTTCCCTTCTCACCCTGCCCTCTTGTTCCTCCCCATGTTTCTGGCCTCCGGCTGTACCGAGGGCCTTGCAGATCCCTGAGTCACCCTCTTGCTCACAATTCCTGGCTCTTGCACATGTCAGACCTCAGCCTGCAGTGCCCCTCCTCCCCTTCTTTACCTGGTGAGCCCTGGGCAGCATCCTCAGACTCAGGCCAAGGTACTCTTCTATGGGCCTCCCTGATTGCCCCCATGCAGAGGCGGGGCTGGTTTGATCCCTGCTTTCCTCTCACGAGGCACTGACCACAGGTGTCTGTCTCCTTGCCTGCCTTCCCCACCCTGGGCGCTCCTCGAGGGAGGGGCACGGAACCATTCGTCTCCTGCTCTCTGCCTGGCACAGAGCAGATGCTCGGTGGATGTACATCAAGCAGTGAGTTGTTTGAAGCAGGCTTTGGCGAGTGTGAACCTGAGTCTGCTACCTTCTTGCCCCCAGGCTCCTGGCTGGTGCCCCCCGGGACCTCGCTGTGCCTGATGGCTATACCAACCGGACTGGTGCTGTGTACCTGTGCCCACTCACTGCCCGCAAGAATGACTGTGAGCGGGTGGACATCAAGGAGAAAAGTGAGAAGAGGGCTTAGGAACTGGTGCTGGGTCAGGAGCCGGGTGGAGGCGGTAGCACAGAGAGAATGACTAGAAGAGACAGAAGGCTCGGCTGGGCAGTGTCAAGTGCTTTCTTGTCCAGCTGGGAAGAGGGAGCCCTAGGGGAGAGTGGGACCAGATGGGATTTGTGGAGCTCAGACTGTGATGGGCTGGGGAAGGCAGGGAGGGAAGGTGGCCCTGCTGGAGTAGGAGATCTGGGAGGGACCAACTCCTGCCCTCTGGAGGCTCTGGATGCCTAGACGATGGGATGAGGTGCCCTGCCTCATGAGCCCTCTCATGCCCACAGGTAACCCTAACCACATCATTGAGGATATGTGGCTTGGCGTGACTGTGGCCAGCCAGGGCCCTGCGGGCAGAGTCCTGGTAAGTCGGGGCTCACCATCGGATCCCCCTCCAGACGTCTCCTTTCATCTCCTGGGAGCTGCAGAGGGAAGCAGAGAGCAGGAGAAGGGACCCTGGTGCATGAGCTTGCAAATGTCGATTTCTGCAGCTGTATGTCTCCATGGACATGTGTGTCCTTTCATCCTGCACTTGTGGCAGGGGGATGGGGAGGGTGTCTGGCGCGCTCCCAAGGGCCAGCCTGGGTCCTTTCTGAATCACCCATTCCCCCCACCCCGGGGTGGGGGCGGTGCTCACCCTTTGTGGGAATGAGTCGAAGGGACTAGAGATGGAAAGGGCAGAGAGAGCCTCAGGCAATGTGGCCTGGACGCATTCCTTCCGAGGAGGCCAGCTGACGGAAGAAGCACAGCCCTTCTGCCCCAGCTCATCCGGCTTGGGTTGGGGGCCACTCCCTGCTATCACTTGTCACCCCTAGCCTGCATTCATCAGTGCTGGCCCCTGGGATCTCAATTTTTGAGTCCCAGATAGACAATTTATTTTTCATTTTTAAATTCATTTAACAGTTACATACAGTGAATGTACAGATTTTAAGTTTCAGTTGCGTTTTGGCAAATTATAAACCCAAGTAATCAACACCCATTAAAGAAATGGCATGCTTACATCACTTCAGACATGCACTCCTTTTCAGCCACTGTCACCCCCATAGTCATCACTGTTGTGATTTCTGTCACCTTTGAACACTGTTGTAAGCTCCAGGTTTGACCAGCTCATTGAAACACCGTTTCTAGTCTCTTATAAGGATGGTGGATCCAGAGCTCCGCCTAAGTCAGTCTAGATATTGGGTCCTTCCACAACCTTCTACTTGCCCATCCTTTCATTCAGTTCGTTTTTAGTGAGCATGTCCTGCGTGCCAACACTAGAAACTTCCCAGTGACTCGGCAACAAGAACTAGGTCTGGTTCTGGGTTTCATCTGGGCCCTGGCTGTTTTACAAATACCCTGTTCTTGTTGATTTGCCCAATAAACATTAATGGAGCACCTCTCATGTGCCGGGAGAAGCTTTGAGAGAGATAGCACTGTCTGGTGCTTAAGAGCTTGACTCTGGAGCCCGATAGCCTTGGATTGAGTATCTCCTGCCTCTCTCTGGATGTGAGGTTGCTTATTTCTCTGTGCCTCAGTGTCCTTATCTAAAATGAGGAAGTAATTATCCCTAGCCCATAGAGCTGGTAGGAGGCTTAAGGGAATTAATATGCAAAAAGCTCAGACTTGTGTCTGGTGTATACTTACTAAGTAAGTAAGCACTCAGTAAGTATTAGCTACTGCTGCAGTGGTGGTGGTCGTTATTCTAATATTGATCCGTTTATTAAGAGGCAGGATCATCAGGGGACAAGAGAGAAGCAACTTTCTAACCTGCTCTATGTCTAGCTCCTTTTAGACCCAAGAACCTGAGCCCCACATCCCCTCATCCTTTTCCCTTTTTATTTTGTCGAGATCTCTAAGCCACTCTCAAATCCAGTACCTTCTGGTCTTCCAAAAAATGTTTCTAACCCTCAGGGCAGGTTTTGGAATTCTGGAAAGGCAATGCGGGTCCAGGCATTTCTATGGGAAGGGAGAAAAGCCCGGAGACCTCTTTCCACTCCTCTCCTGCAAAAGCAGAGGTGCACGGGGCCATGGAGACTCCGTTCCTGAGTTCCTGCTGTGGGCTTAGCTGTGTGTATTGGGGGGGGGTCCCCCAGGTCTGTGCCCACCGCTACACCCAGGTGCTGTGGTCGGGGTCAGAGGACCAGCGGCGCATGGTGGGCAAGTGCTATGTGAGAGGCAATGACCTGGAGCTGGATGCCAGGGATGACTGGCAGACCTACCACAACGAGATGTGCAACAGCAACACTGACTACCTGGAGACGGGCATGTGCCAGCTGGGCACCAGCGGCGGCTTCACCCAAAACACCGTGTACTTTGGCGCTCCTGGTGCCTACAACTGGAAAGGTGGGGACCGTGGGGGAAGGGAAGAAGAGCAGAGACCACTAACCCTGTTATGCCCTGAAGCAGTCTGCCAGAGCTTCCACACAAGAGGGCAGAGGAGAGCACGCCCTTGCCAACATCAGCAACCACCTCGACCTCTGATATTTTAAAGCACTTTCTATTCTATTATCTTAATTAATCTTAAAATGCAAGTATTATTATACCCATTTTACAGAAAACTGAGCTTTGGAGAAGTAAAATAAAGTAAAATAAACTGAGCCCCAAGGCCAGTAGTAAGTCCTGAAATGTGTATTGGAATGTAGGTCCATCTGATGCCAGGTTACCATTTAAAAACTTATTAAAAAATAAAACACATTCCTGGTACAACTACTAAATGATACAGTAAATTAAACAGGAAGAGCGCCCGTCTCCCACATCTCCCTCGTCCCATTTCCCAGTGTGTACTGCTAAGTGTCTCGTGGGTCCTTCCAGACCTGTTTTAGAATATATAGGTATCTTAAGAAACACACATACCCACACAGAAAATCATTTTAAATGTATTGTTCTGCTACTTCCTCTTCATGTATCAATAAATTTCAGACATGTTTTCACGTCAGTACATACAAGGCAATCTTTTGAGAGTGCTGCAGAGTATTTTCTTGTATCAAAACCCATGCTTTGATTCTGCCACACCACATACTGCCTTTCAGGCATCTGATGGCTCACACACCCTCCACCTGCCTCTCTCCACCACAGGCAACAGTGACCTCTTTTCCCTTACTGCACCTACTATTGCAGAATCAACAAGCAGAGGGAGCCCAGAATCTTGTTTTTTTTTTTTAATTACAGTATAGTTGATGTACAATATTATGTTAGTTTCAGGTGTATAACATAGTGATCAGTATTTAAGTACATTGTAAAATGATCACCCCTATAAGCCAAGAAACCATCTGTCACCCTTCAAAGTGATTACATTATTATTGACTATATTTTTTATGTGGTATGTTACATCCCAATGATTTATTTATTTTGTCCTCTTGACCAACAGGTTGCCCAGGGCATAGTCACAGCTCTGGGCTCACCTGAGGCTGAGGCCTCTGCTCTCTCTGCTAGTCTTTCTTCCCACTCCTTGGCAGGGCCAAGGTACTCTCCAGCAGCAGCCTGGGGGGCAGGGGAAAGCAGGTAGCCTGGGGACAGGATTAGGAGGAGATAATGGTGTGAGTCTGGCTTCATTGTCTAGGGTGGGGGAAATGTCATCTGTTGATAGTATGCCGGTACCCAGATGACTGGATTCCAGCCATGACTGGACATCCCTGAGCTTCCATCCCTGAGCCTCACTTTTCTCATCTGCAAAATGGGGGTCATCATGCTAGCTCAGAATTGTTAAAATAAAGAGTAAGTGATTTTCAAATGGCAAAGTACTCACAGATAAAAGAGGTTATTGTTATCCTTATCTGGAGTGGGGGCTGGACATAGTGGAGAAAAGGAGTGGTGACTTATACCCCCTTCCTCAAATCTTTATGAAGGAAACAGCTACATGATTCAGCGGAAGGACTGGGATTTGTCTGAATATAGTTACAAGGACCCAGAGGACCAAGGAAACCTCTATATTGGTGAGTCCAGTGGTAGTGGCCTTTTGGTGGGGAGGAGCAAGGGGGCTCAGTCCCTGGCACACTGGTCCTTTCCCCTTCAGTGTCTGGGAGTAGAGAGGCCAGGCTGCCCTGAGACCAGTAGCATTCAGTTCAGCTAGCACACACTTACTGAGCACCAGCTGTATACTCCACCCAGAGGCAGAGTCACGACCCTCATGGAGTTCATGGTCAGGGTACAGTCAGGACTTGGGGCTGGGCATCCAAGGTCCACTTTCTTGCCCAACTTAGAATAGAGGAATAGAAGATAATGGGGGATCCTGGGAGATGACCAGAGTACAAGGGGACCAAGCTTACTGGAGTCTCAATTGACCACCTTCCCCCCATCCCAGGCTACACGATGCAGGTGGGCAGTGCCATCCTGCACCCCACAAACATCACCATTGTGACAGGTGCCCCGCGGCACCAACATGTGGGCGCTGTCTTTTTGCTGAGCCAGGAAGCAGGTGGAGACTTGCGGCGGAGGCAGGTGCTGGAGGGCACGCAGGTGGGAGCCTATTTTGGCAGTGCCATTGCCCTGGCAGACCTGAACAATGATGGGTGAGGATCCAGGGACATTTCTCTGGGGCCAGGGAGAATGATGAGGGGGTGGGCTTGCACGAGTGAGGGCAGAGAAATAGAGGTTTGCAACTGTGCGTCTTTTTGCATGCTGTTTGCAGGGATTTACACATCAGTTTTGCATGTTGATTTGCAATCAGACTTTATGGGATTCGGGGTGTTTGCATGTCAATTTCATGATGCCTGCATCTCACTGTCTGTGCCTGTCATTCATATGGCCCTAGTGGATATGAGCTGTTTGGGTGTGATCTGTGTGTACATGGCTTTTCCACAACCTGTGTTTTCTATCAGATTGGTCACATTGACACTTCCAAGTCCTTCCCACGACCTGTGGCCAGAGGCATCACTTGTAGAGTTGTGTGCCCTGCCTGGCGCAGTTGTGTCTAAATAACAGTTACGCTGCATGTTCCATCTCCCCCTCCTTCTTTCCTTTGCAGGTGGCAGGACCTCCTGGTGGGTGCCCCCTACTACTTTGAGCGGAAAGAGGAAGTAGGGGGTGCGATTTATATCTTCATGAACCAGGCAGGCACCTCCTTCCCAGACCGCCCCTCCCTCCTTCTTCACGGCCCCAGTCGCTCCGCCTTCGGCTTCTCTGTGGCAAGCATTGGCGACATCAACCAAGACGGATTCCAGGGTATGAGCCAGCACTCCCGCCCCAGCACCCACTGACTGAGAGCCAGCTGCATACCAGGCTTGATAGGGCCCAAAAAGGAGACAGACTCGGGCCCAAGTCTGGGGAGCTCGCAGCAGTGCAGACGGAGCCCCCAGGGGTGAGCTCAGTAGACCTCCTGGAACAGTGGACATACCACTGGGCATCAAAGGCCAGGCTGAGTGTACACAATGGTGGGAACAGAAGGGGCAAAATGTGAGTGTGGTACATCTGGCTGATGTATAGTGGGTATGAGGTGTTCACATCAGAGATGTGGCTGGAGAAGGGGGGTGGGGGTGGGGTGGACACACTGAAAACCAGGCAGCAAAGCTAGGGCTTTATACTTGGGTTATGGTAGAGACGTGTCCGAAAAGATTTGAGGGCAGAGGAGTGACATGATAGCTTGGTACCCTGAGAGATGATTTTGGAGGGAGATGTGGGCTGGATGGAGGTGGGGAGCAAGGCTAGGGATATTAAAATCAAGAATATAGTATTACCTATGGCTGATTCATGTTGATGTACGGTAGAAACCAATACAATATTAAAAAGCAATTATCCTGGTGGCTCAGATGGTAAAGCATCTGCCTGCAACGTGGGAGACCCTGGGTCGGAAAGATTCCCTGGAGAAGGAAATTGCAACCCACTCCAGTACTCTTGCCTGGAAAATTCCATGGACTGAGGAGCCTGGTAGGCTACAGTCCATGGGGTCACAAAGAGTCGGACATGACTGAGCGACTTCACTTTCACTTTCATCCTCCAATTAAAAATTTAAAAAAGAATATACTATTACTATACCAGGTGTGGAACTTCCCTGGTGGTCCAGTGGTTAAGAATCCATCTTGCAATGCAGGGAACATGGATTCAGTCCCTGGTCGGAGAACTAAGATCATGCTGAGGGGCAACTAAGCCCGGATGTCACAACTAGAGAACCTGCATTCTGCAACTAACACCCGATGCAGCCAAATTAAGAAATAAATATTTTTTTAATATACATACAGTATACCAGGTGTGGATGTTAAGCACAGGGACACGGTAGAAGTTCTGGATATAGGCGATGCCAATTACTATTCTGCTGGACTTGCAGACCAATCAGACCTTGCATGTCAAGGAGAGGGATAAATCAAGGGGTTTAGCTTGGTTGCCTTGGGAGCACCTGGCTTTTCTGGAAGTCATTTCTCTGACAACCTCAATTTCCCAGAATATATCTGAAAACCAAAAGGAAGGCAGAGGAACCTCTCAAGAGCCAAAATAGGTGCTAGAAAGTTCAGTTAATGAAGCCCAAGCACTTACTGATCGAAGAGTTGCCCAGTTGTCACTCAAGACCTACTTATTCTTCCTTTGCCTACTTTTCCTACAAGCTTGACTTTCTAATTACCTAGGCCATATCAGATCAAAAGCAGGAAACTAGAAAGTTTAAGAAGACAAAACATCTTGGAGTTATTTTGTGGAAATAATGGTTAGAATTTAACAAGAAAAGGTATAGTGTTGTGATGAAAATCCCGGCCCCCACTGTTAGACAGACATAGGCTCAAATAGCCTCTTCTCTACTCATTAGCTGTCTGACTTTGAGTTTTCTGAGCCTATTTCCTCATCTGTGAAGTGGGGACGGTATTACCTACTGCCAGCACTCTCGTGAGGACTGGATGAGATGAGTGTTTGAGAACTATCTGGCCAAGTCCCAAATGGGGAACACCTGCTTTTGTGAGCCTGCTCTTAAATATCATGAAAAGAACCAGGTGTCTGGAGGGGCGGTTGACAGGGGAGAAGGAAGGCACAGTAATAAGGGAAAACAATAGCCAGTGGTCAGGAATCTGGGGTCTAGACCTGCTGGAGACATTAACTTGCTGTGTGACTTTGGTAAGTCACTTCCCTCTCCTGGACCTAATTTCCCATATATAAAAGGAGGCAATTGGGTGCCTAATGGTCCCAGTTTTAATCCTAAGTCACAGAACTCTGTTCCCTGATGCTCTGAGCACTGCTTGACAGGGAGGTCATGCCATGCTGGGCTCTGTGGCCTGGAGCATAGGACTGGAAAACCATGGGGCCCATAGTACCCGGGGTGACCCTGAACTGTCTCTCTTTCCCAGACATTGCTGTGGGAGCCCCCTTCGAGGGCTCGGGCAAAGTGTACATCTACCACGGCAGCTCCAGGGGGCTCCTCAGACAGCCCCAGCAGGTACAGACGGCCAGGGACAGAGGCACCTTCTTCCTTTTCCTCACGCACTCCTGCCTATTCCCCATGGGCCCCACTGTCTGGAACCTTCCCCAGAGTCTGTCCCCACCACCTCCCCCTGCCCCCAGGTAATCCATGGAGAGCAGCTGGGACTGCCTGGCTTAGCCACGTTTGGCTACTCCCTGAGTGGGCAGATGGATGTAGATGAGAACTTCTACCCAGACCTGCTGGTGGGGAGCCTGTCAGACCGCATCGTGCTGCTGAGGTAAGCCAGGGCAGTGGTGGATGGGGGCCTCTCTCTTCCTTCCCTGTCTGCACGGAGCCCCAGCTCTGTCCACCGTCAGAATCAGGTCCATACAAGCCTGAGCCCTGACCCTGCCCTGCCCTGCCCTGCCCTGGGGCAGGCCTGAGGCACTGATGTCTGATTTTCCTATGCAGGGCCCGACCTGTCATCAACATCCTCCACAAGACCTTGGTAGCCAGGCCATCCATACTGGACCCTGCGTTCTGCACGGCCACCTCCTGGTGAGACCCTCTGGCCCCAGTCTGCCTATTCACTCCTCCTGATGTTTGGGAAGCCCAGGAGGGACCCTGGCTTTCAAAACCCTTCCCTGGCAACTCCTGATACCCCACCATTAAAGGGTTGATTCTTGGGAAAGCATTGCCCTCACCACTCACCCTCATTAAAGAGCAAAATTCCTTGCTAATGGGTGAACTGTGTGGGTGCGGGTTGGGGGGCGGGCAGGTAGGGCATGGTGGTTGGAGCTCTGGTCCACTTGGTTCAGATTCCAGCTTTGCCCACTGCAATGGTAGGGATGGGCTCTAGGGAGTGGTAATATTAATAACCAATTCACAGAAACTAACACAACACTGTAAAGCAACTATACTCCAGTAAAAAATTTTTTTTAATTAAAAAAATATAATCAACTTAAGGGTTGTTGTGATAATCAAATGAGGTAATGTACAAAAAGCCCTTAGCATGGTGCTCTGTAAATCCTAAGTGCTCAAAAAACATAGTTGCTAAGATGGTTACAATAATGACAGTGATGACCCTAAGGTCTATTAGTGAATGAGGATAATGGATCAGAAAGCTGAGGGAGATGGAGTAGGGAAGCAGCGGGTGGTGGGGAAAGAGATCTGGACTGGGGATCCCGCTCAAGACGAGGCTGGGCCAACACTTGGCTTCAGGCAACTCCTTTAGTCTCAGGACCTCAGTTTCCCCGTTGATGCCCTCCAACCCTGTTTGCTATGGCCTGAAGACACCAGGGACACCCCAGCCCAGCTCTGTGGACTCCTTAGTTTTGTCTCTGCCTTTCCCCCAAAGACCCTGTTTTCTCTTGCCCAGTAAAGGGGGTGAGAGCTGGGACCTGGGTATCTGGGTTCCATCATGACCTGACCCTCCTGTATGTCCCCCACCCCCAACAGTGTGCAGGTGGAGCTGTGCTTTGCTTACAACCAGAGTGCAGGGAACCCCAACTACAGGCAGAACATCAGTGAGTACTGGGCTGTAGGGCGAGGGGGGGCACACTCACCTGATCACTTGCTGACCAGCCTGTGCACCCACAGCCCTGGCCTACACGCTGGAGGCTGACCGGGACCGCCGCCCACCTCGACTCCACTTTGCACACAGCCAGTCAGCTGTCTTCCACGGCTTCTTCTCCATGCCTGAGATGCGCTGCCAGACGCTGGAGCTGCTCCTGATGGTGAGGGAGGGGTGAGGGGTGGTACATTGACTCCATGGTCCCAGGAGAGTCCTCAAGGTCAAGGGTGAGGGAATGAGTTCTCTCCAGAGACAGAGGTGGTGGATTGGCCTGGAAGGTAAGTGGAGGCTACAGTGCACAGCATCCACCCCACAGTAGAGAACAGAATTTTTGGAGCAGGGATGGGGGCCAAAGAGAAGTATGTGAGATTCTTAGCTCGTCCTGGGGAAAAGGCATCCAGAAGCAAGGACAAGCTCAGGCTCTCTCTGGGACATCAGAGTGAAAAGGGAAAACTCAACTTGGGGACCCCAGGAATGGGAGGCTCAATCTTCCTCCAGAGGAGTCTCTGGAGAGGAGGAGCCACATCTTACCAAAGCGAGTCAATTTGGTGAGCAGACAAGAGGGGTTTCAGCCTTACAGGGGTTTTTTAGGGTTGAGGGAGAGGGGCACAGCTCCTCCCTAGAGCCTTAGGTTTGTGTGAGGATACAACTTTGTTTGGAGGGCAGTGCAGAGCTGGGTTCAGTTCACCTTCCTTTCCCAGGACAACGTCCGCGACAAACTCCGACCCATCACCATCTCCATGAACTACTCTTTACCTTTGCGGTTGCCTGATCGCCCCCAACTGGGGCTTGGGTCGCTAGATGCCTACCCGGTCCTCAACCAAGCGCAGGCTCTGGAGAACCACACGGAGGTGGGTGGGGCCGGGGCCGGGGCCGGGGCCAGGGCCGGGGCGGGAAGGGCACGGGCCTAGAGAGCTATGGATGATGTGGGCCCTTCACAACTCCCGCCACCCCCAGGTACAGTTCCAGAAGGAATGCGGGCAGGACAACAGGTGCGACAGCAATTTACAGATGCGGGCGGCCTTCGTGTCTGAGCTGGGGCAGCGGCTGAGCAGGTGCGCTCTGGGCGGGGCTGGTTGGCCAAGGTGGGCCGGGCTTCATTGGCTATCAGGAGTTGAGGGGCGGGGCCCTATTGGTCGGAAAGTGGAGAGAACTGTTGAGACCTAAGGAGAGGGGTCTCACAGAGAAGCAAGTCGGAGAGGAGGGACCTTTATTAGCCAAGAACTATAAGATTGGCCTTCCCTGGCCAGGAAAGGGGCTTTCTTCTGAGGGGCGGAGCCTAACAGGTTGGGGCGGGGCTTTGGGCTCAGTCTGGGGCTGCTCCTTCCCTCTCAGGCTCCAGTATGGGAGAGACCTCCGAAAACTGCTCCTGAGCATCAACGTGACCAACACCCCAAGCCGGAAGCGGGCTGGGGAAGATGCCCACGAGGCGCTCCTCACCCTGGAAGTGCCTCCCACCCTGCTGCTGTCCTCAGTGCGCCCCGTGAGTACCCTCTGCTTCCTCAGAGCCCAGCCACGACCCAGTGCGTCCTTTGTACATGTCATGTACATGTGTTGTTATTTGCCACGTGTCTCCCCGCCCCCCACCCTAGTCCTCTGGGCTGGGCTTCCTCAGGTGCCTCCAACGTCTCTGTTGCTAGGGGAACCCAGTGCTCAAGCCTTGAGGGCTTCGGGCCCTCTGCCACAGGAGAGGGGTGGGACAAGCCTTAGTCTGACCACTTAGATCTGATTTGTCTTCTTTCTTCAGCCTGGAGCCTGCCAAGCCAATGAGACCATCGTTTGTGAGCTGGGGAACCCCTTTAAACGGAACCAGAGGGTGAGTGCCCGACTGTACTCTCCCAGGGCTGTGGGTCCAAGGCTCCTCCTCTGATGAATTCCTTATCCTCCCTCTGCCTGCCTGCTTCCCAGGCTTCCTTGAATCAAAGAGCTAGAGTTGGGGAGGAGGGATGCAGTAGGGGCTGGGGAGAGACCCAGAGACAGGAAGATGGAGCCACTAGGGAGCTATGCACAAAGCTAGAGCAGGTGGAGGCGAGGAAACTGATTTTGCTGAGCACCTGCTGCGTGCCAGGCCCTGAGCCCAGTTCTTTTATATATTTCTCACAACCTTCTGAGGAAGTTGGTGCTGATTTACAGAAAGGAAACATAGGCTCAGCAAGCTTGAGTGATTGCTCAAGGTCGTGTAGCTCAGACGTATTGAGCTACATGAGCTATTACTAACAGAAAAGACTGGGAAGAGGGAAGCAGATGAGGCTAGGAAGGTGGAAGAGTGGAGACAGGTGGGAGGTAGAGACCAGAGAGGCAACTCCCTAGCACAGCACTCAGCCCCTCTCTTCCCCATGGCATCACCCCTGCCTGGCCTCAAGCAACCTCTCTTGCCCTTATGGCAGATGGAGCTACTCATTGCTTTCGAGGTCATCGGAGTGACCCTACACACAAGGGAACTCCAGGCGCAGCTGCAGCTCTCCACGTGAGTGACCTCAGGAAGCCAGTCTATATGGGGATTGAGGTATCCTGGGTGCCCCCCAGCCTCAGCTGACATAGTCCTCCCCTACCCTCTGTATTCCTTCCTCAGGTCAAGTCACCAGGATGACCTACGGCCCATGACCCTGCCTCTGCTGGTGGACTACACACTCCAGGCCTCACTCAGCATGTGGGTACCGCCCTGAACCTCAGCCTGCTGAAGAGCCTGGGCCTCCCTTCCCTAAGGTGTCTCTCAGGCTCCTCTGACACACCGTCTTGGCCTGGTATCCTCAACGTCATTATTGTTACTGTTATTGTTGTCCTTGCAGAGCAGCTAGCAGCGGAGGAATCCGCAGCTTTGGGTGAAGGTGTTGGTGTGTCCCCACCATTTCATGAGAGCCCATTGTGCTCATGATTTTATATACATCATCTCATTGTCTTCTCACAGTGGCCCCATGATACAGTGACCCCACTTAAGAGATTAACCTTACTTTACAGTTGAAGAAACTGAGGCTAGAGAGGATAAATTATTTGCTCGAGGCTTTACAGCTAGTAAATGCTAGAGCTGGGGTTTGCCTCAGGTCTGCTTGATGTCAGAGGAGCTGTAGTTAACCTTGGTACCCACCCCCTGCAAGGGCCCCTACTGTCCCCTGTCACTCTAGCGTCTTTCTCACTCCCAGGGTGAATCACCGGCTACAAAGCTTCTTTGGGGGGACAGTGATGGGTGAGTCTGGCATGAAAACTGTGGAAGATGTGGGAAGCCCTCTCAAGTACGAGTTCCAGGTAAAGGGACCTTTGGGTCCAGGGTCAGAGGGTGTGAGGATTGGGGGTTGGTGAGACAGAGGTGGTTTCCCAGGAGAAAGTAGCCGTGACATCCCTTGTCCTCACAGGTGGGCCCAATGGGTGAAGGGCTGGCAGCCCTGGGGACCCTGGTCCTGGGGCTGGAGTGGCCCTATGAAGTCAGCAATGGCAAGTGGCTGCTGTACCCCACGGAGATCACTGTCCGTGGCAATGGATCCTGGCACTGCCGGCCACCTGGAGACCTTATCAACCCTCTCAACCTCACTCTCTCTGTAAGGACACCAGGCAGAGCGTTCACTTGTGGCCCATTTCGTTTGCTAGCTGCAGAGCAGAAAGGCCAACATTTTCCTCTCCCTGCCCTTTCCTCGTCTCCTCACCTCTGCTCCTTCCACCAGTAAATCGCCTCTACCCTCTTCAGGTTCCTGGGGACAGGCTGCCAGCTCCACAGCGCAGGCGGCGACAACTGGACCCAGGAGGCCAAGGCCCCCCACCTGTCACTCTGGCTGCTGCCAAAAAGGCCAAGTCTGAGATCCAATTGGTGAGTGGCCAGGGCAGGGTTGGGGGGAGTATGCCCACCCTTATATCATAAGGTGAGCGGGCACCTCGAGACATACGAAGCAAGATAGGTGCTACTCTCCAGGAGACCCCAGTCTGATGTGGTGATGTGGCCCTTGCCTTGTGCTGGGGAGCAGCCAATACGGTGAACCAAAAGCACAGACACTGATTCTATTCCCAGGACCCCCAACCTGTTGGGGGTGATATAGCTGTTCAAAGCTTTGGACATTAGAACTAGGGATGGGGAGACACAAAATGAAGACAGGGTGCAGGGCGCCCTCTGTCGGAAGGGAGCGGGGAGCAGGCCTGTGCAGCAAGGTGAAGTCTAGCTGGGTGGAGAGGGAGGAGTAGCCTGCAGGGGAGGAAGCCCAGTGTGGGAAGGTGGTGTTCAGGATTGGGCGCCGTGTACAGGAACAGGGACCAGATTTCCTGTTTCCCATGTCGCTGGCATCCTTATATGCATGGTCCAAAGAATGTGCCTTAAACACATATATGCAGGGTTGGCGGGGAATGTGCTTGAGTGAAGGGATGGGGACAGGCCCCTTCAGTTTCAACCATAGTTGGGACAAAGCCTGGAGCAAAGTCTGGAGAATCTAGAGACCCAGACTGTCTGGGTCTGTGTTCCCTGCCTATCTCAGAGCTGTGGCAGTGACCACACCCACTGTGTGTGGCTGGAGTGCCCCATCCCTGATGCCCCTGTCATCACCAACGTGACCATCCAGGCACGAGTGTGGAACAGCACCTTCCTTGAGGTCAGTGCCAGTCTCAACTGCCCCCCACCTCGGGCTGGGAGAGCAACAGGGAGAGGGTGAGGCCAGACTACACGTGTGTGCCTGAGTGTTGTTGGTGACTGACTGCGTGGAGATGGGGGCATGCTGGGCTATGCACCTGTTACTGTGTGCCCTGTCAGAGTTAGTCTGTGCATCCATGTGTGGACATGACATCATTTTGCCTCCATAAAATAACATCTCCCGTGTCTGTTATTCTGTTGTGTATCCATTACTTTCTCACCTCTCTGTGCTACCCCATGCTGCTCCTTTCCCCTGGATGCCAGCTCCCGTCTGTTACCTCTGCATGTGAACTCCAGTTCAGCCTTCACAGTCTCCCTCAGAGACCACCAGCAAGATCTTTTCTGATTTTTTAGCCGACAATGACCTCTCCCGTCTAGACACTCACAGAACTTCCTCTGAAGCCACACATGCCACTTAGCACACTCTGCTCTGGGTTGCAGTGCCAGCCAACCTAGACCAAACTTCTTCTGTGAATGACTAGATTAAACATCTCTTTTCAGCTCTGTGGGCCACGTGCTTTCTGTTGTAGGTACTCAGTTCTGCATTGTAGCATGAAGCTACTACAGACAGTACGCTGGTGAATGGGCGTGTCTGTGTGCCAGAAATACTTTATTTACAAAAGCAGCTCCTGGGCCAGATTTAGCCCGCAGTCCAGACCTAGACTGTGACCTTCACTGTCCCTGCTGTCCCCAGCATCCAGCGTAGGACCTGACACAGTGATGAATGAATGATGAGCATTCGCGTGTAGAGGAGAGGCCTGGTGACAGGTCCTTTGGAGTGCTGTTTAAAGATGCTCTGTGGAGGGAGAGTGTCCCGGGGGCTGGTCAGGAAGGAGGCTCAGAGGGACTTCAGCTGCTTCTTTTGACTCATCATGCCCCTCTCCAGGATTACAGAGACTTTGACCGAGTCAGGGTAGCCAGCTGGGCCACCCTGTTCCTCCGAACCAGCGTCCCCACCATCAACATGGAGAATAAGACAGTGCGGGTGAGTGAGCGCGTTAAGGAGACAGCAGAACCTGGCCAGGGCAAGGGAGTGCAGGGCATCTTTTCAGAGCACTTCCACATACTTTAGCTATTTGGTCTCAGTCTTGGCAGCACACTGGAATCCCCTGGAGGACTGCTAGTTTCTGGACTACACCCCTAAGTGATGAAATCTGAGTCTGTGGAGGTGGGGCCCCAGTATTGGTATGTTTAAAAGTACCCCCAAAGATTCTACTGTGCAGCCAGGGTTGAGAACCTCTACTTGGGCTCATTTGATCTGCATGTAAAGATGTTGCATTTCTGTGAAAACCTGAAAAAAGTTCCCAAACTTGATTCTAAGATATATATGGAAAAATAAATACCACAAAATGGCTATAATTTGTTATGAAAAGGTTAGAAGGGATATGTATAGGAAGTGAATGATGGGTTGATTAAATACACTATCATACATTTCCTAAAATAAATTAAGATAGCAGAGGAAGGGAGATCAATGGAACAGAATAGGAATTTACTTTTATTATATAGATAGCATTTTAATAAGGAGAAAAATATAGATGATTAAGTAGTATTGGGAGAACATATTTGGAAAGTAAAGACAAACCCCTGCCTCACACCATAAACAAAAACATATTTGAGTTAGATTAAATATTTAAATGTAGGAAATAAAACCTAATATGCCAGAAGAAAATTCAGAAATAATTTAATAATAATCTTTAATTATTGGGAGAGGGAGTTATTTTATTAAACCCAGAAATCACAAACAAAATTTGAAAAATTCAACTCTGAAATTTTAAATCTGTATACAGCAAAAGAGATGGTAAAGAAACTAAGAGGGCAAAAGACTTATTACTGTTTTAAAAGTTTATAGCAGGGGTACTCTTTCTACCCCCTTCTGATGTCTATGTCAGAAGCTTTCTCTGTCTCCTTTATACTTTAATAAAACTTTATTACACAAAAGCTCTGAGCGATCAAGCCTTGTCTCTGGCCCCCGATTGAATTCTTCTCCTCCAGAGGCCAAGAATCCTGGCGTCTTTGCGTGGTTCAACAACTTTTCAAATCTGCCTGCTATGCAGGAGACCTGGGTTCGATTCCTGGGTTGGGAAGATCCCCTGGAGAAGGAAATGGCAATCCACTCCAGCATTCTTGCCTGGAAAATCCCATGGACAGAGGAGCTTGAGGGGTTACAGTCCATGGGGTCGCAAGAGTCAGACACGACTTAGCAACTAAATCACCAAACCACGATAGACAGTTAATTTACAACAAAGGAGCAAAGAATGGAGAAAGGACAGTCTTTTCAATAAGTGGCGCTGAGAATACTGGACAGCCACATGCAACAGAGTGAAACTGTGACACCAGCCTCATGGCAGAAAGTGCAGAGGAGCTAAAGAGCCTCTTGACGAAAGTGAAAGAGGAGAGTGAACAGGTTGGCTTAAAGCTCCAACACTCAGAAAACTAAGATCATGGCATCCAGTCCCATCACTTCATGGGAAGTAGATGGGGAAACAGTGGAAGCAGTGTCAGACTTTATTTTTGGGGCTCCAAAATCACTGCAAATGGTGACTGCAAGCCATGAAATTAAAAGACGCTTACTCCTTGGAAGGAAAGTTATGACAAACCTAGATAGCATATTCAAAACCAGAGACATTACTTTGCCAACAAAGGTCCGTCTAGTCAAGGCTATGGTTTTTCCAGTGGTCATGTATGGATGTGAGAGTTGGACTGTGAAGAAAGCTGAGTGCCGAAGAATTGATGCTTTTGAACTGTGGTGTTGGAGAAGACTCTTGAGAGTCCCTTGGACTGCAAGGAGATCCAACCAGTCCATTCTAAAGGAGATCAGTCCTGGGAAGCTCCAATACTTTGGCCAAGGAAAAAAAAAAAAAGTTTATAGCACATATGACAGAATATTGATAGACGTTTTTAATATGTAAAGAGAAAGGGTGGCATACATAGGCATTGTACGTATGGTGAAATATAACAGCAGTAAGATTTTTTGTATATCATATGAGAAAATATTAAAAAGAAGAATCCTGTCTTGTTCTGATAAGGTAGAAGGAAATGCTATTGATTGGAATATAAATCGATGGATTCTTTTTAAAGATGAATTTGTCAATATCTATTAAATTTTTAGTTATATATTTCCTTTGATCTTGTATATGATAATATATCAAGGAGCTAATAGGACAAATTTGCAAACATAAATACATGGGGATATTTTAAAGCATTGTTTATAATGGCAGAAAATTGGAAACAATCTAAATATCTTTCAGCATGAGATTGGCTCAATAAATTCTGGCACATTTCCTACAATGACATGCAGTCAGAAGAGATTAGGTTGATCTTTATTAACCGACATCGAAAAATGATGAAAAAGGTAACAGAAGAGTGTGCATAGTACACACAGATCCCATTTATGTGAAAGAAAAAATGTATATGCTTAATATATACATTTAAAAATATAAAATAATTAAAGTAACTTTTTAAGAAATCATGTACAGTCAGAAAAATATTTTTCTATAAATAAATATATATGCAGGGGCTTCCCTGGTGGTCCAGTGGCTAGGCCTCTGCACTCCCAATGCAGGGGGCCCGGATTTGATCCTTGGCCGGGGAACGAGGTCCCACATGCAGCAATTAAGACCCAGCACAGCCAAATAAGTAAATATTAAACACACACAAAGGAAGTTTAAAATATATATATGTGTATATATATGCAAAATATGTACAATAACTATATTATAAAACCTGTAATATAATAATATTATTTATATATATATATCTTCATTGTAGGGGAAGAAGAAATGCTACTATATGCTATGCATTCTATTTTTTTGTAAATATTTGTGGAAGTGTTGCTCTATACCAGGTATTTCTCAAAGCAGTGTACTTATATTAAACACATTTAATGCTCCCAGCAACCTATGATACAGATATTATTAGCATATTCCCTATTTCACAGATGAACAAAAGAAAGGTTAAGTAACTTGCCCAAGGTCACACAGCTAGTGAATAACATAGTTAGGACTTGAACCGAGGTAGTCTGGCTCCAGAACCCATACTTTTGGCTGCTCTACTATACTACGAGGTAGGCATTACGATCCTCTTATCAGAGAGCATGAAATGGAGATTCAGAGAGGTGAAATTACTTGTCCAAGGTCCCACAGCTTGTGAAGGATGGAGCTGGTATCCAAGCCTGGATGTGTGGGTCACAAACCAGACTCTAGGCTGCCTCCCAGATCTGAGATCTTGGTGTCTGCCTCTAGGAGAAAGGAGAGGACAGAGGAATCTGGGCCTGAATGGGCTGGCAGGGGCTTTTCCAGTCCCTGTGTGCCCCCTACAGGCAATAAATCAAACAGCAGGGTTCCGGGTCCAGCTGAAACAGGAAGGATGAGCTCAGGGCCTAAGGGGGTGGACACATGGCTGAGCCCCTTCTCACCCCTTCCAGTTTTCCGTGGACATTGACTCCGACCTGGTGGAGGAGCTGCCGGCTGAGATCGAGCTGTGGCTGGTGCTTGTGGCTGTGAGTGCCGGGCTGCTGCTGCTGGGGCTGATCATCCTCTTGCTGTGGAAGGTTAGAACACCCAGCCTGCCACTGGGACTCCCACTCGGGGACCGCCTGCCAGCAGACCCTCACCAACTCTCCCTTCATCTCATTCCATCTCACCCCACCCATCACCCAAGTCCTCCCCACTTTCTCTCCAGCTCCCAGTCCTGGGTTAACGGGGGACTTGCAAGCCGGAAAGGGGAACCAGGAGCTCCGGCTCCTGCCACATCACCAAGCTGGGGCTGGGAACCAGGCATCCAGGCTCCCCAGCCCTAAGCCCCAGTTCATGAGTGCTGCTGGCAAGGACCCCCCAGCTCCCCCTGATGGCCCCTCCCCACCTCCTCCCCTCCGCAGTGCGGCTTCTTCAAGCGAGCCCGCACTCGCGCCCTGTATGAAGCTAAGAGGCAGAAGGCGGAGATGAAGAGCCAGCCATCAGAGACAGAGAGGCTGACGGAAGACTACTGAGGGGGGCAGCCCCCACCCCGGCCCAGCTGGGTAACGCGGCCTCCGGGCCCCCTTCCCCAAGCCCCCAGCTGGCTGGGGCCTCTGACTCTCTCCTATCTGCTCCTCTTCCTTTATGGGCCCTCTCTGCACTCCACTCTGTCCCCAGCACCACCCCCAAAGAGCAGGTCACTGCCAGTCTCCCCTCCACATCCTCGGAGAGCCCGGGGTGTCTGCTCTCACCAGCCTCCCCACTGAATCCTTCAAGAGGGAGCCATAAACCCTCCCTGTGCCCCTTATGCTTTCTGGGGATTGGAAAGGGTCAAGGCTAGGCCCCATGTTTGTAGGCCACAAGACAGACTTCAGAGCGATTCCATACCGCCATCCCCACCTCCAGAGAAGGAGGGGACTAGTAGAGCCCTTCTTCCTGGGAACCAGCACTTTTCCTCTTGGGACGCTCTTGGGCTGACAAACTGACCCCTCCCGACCTTGTGGTCACTGTAGATCGCCACCCCTCCTAGCCATTCCATCTGCAGTCTAGGCCACTGCCCCTCTGACTCCATCTGCCTCTCCCTCTCCTCTCTGCTTTCCTCAGCTCCTCCTTCCTCTGGGGTCTGGGGTGGGAAACCTTGTCCTCTTCGTCTCAGGGCAGGGAGATGGCATTGTGTTTGGGTCGGGGTCCTGGCTTTGAGGACCTCCTGGTGAGGAAGAAAGGGACTGGGCCTATCTTCCCGCTGGTGTAAATGCTGGCTTCTGAGGGCCTCCCTCTTCTCCCCCTCCTCCAGTGTGATTTCTTTAAGCGGACCCGCTATTACCGGATCATGCCCAAGTACCACGCAGTGAGGATCCGGGAGGAGGAGCGCTACCCACCTCCAGGGAGCACCGTGCCCACCAAGAAGCACTGGGTGACCAGCTGGCAGACTCGGGGCCAATACTACTGACATCCTCCCTGATCGCACCCTGCTCCTCCAGTGTCCTCTTCTTCTATTTATCATAATTTAAGCCCCGACAGACCCCAGGGGCTGTTGCCTCTGGCTGGCACCAGCAGGCTCGGGCACACACACCTTTCAAGTGCATGCACGTGCTATGTGGCCATGGCCGTCTCCCTGAAGGAAGGCTGGGGCTGTGGCCCGTGCACTGCTGAGCACTGCAGCCCTGTGCCCTGGTCACATATGAGCACATGGGGGTCCCACTGCTTGTGGACTGTGCTTGTGCACCCCGAATGGTGCACGGCCATGCGTGTCCCAGCCTTTACCAGTGCCAAAACCAAGCCAAAGGCCTTCTGCCAGAGCCAGGAGGAAGAGGCCCCCAATGTGGTGACCCTTCCTCTGTTCACACTGGACCCATCATGAGCCATAGGCACTGGATTGACCCTGACCTCGAGATGAAAACTACTGACAAGGAGCAGCCCACAGACCCCCAGTGGAGCTCTCAGCACCCATGGCAGAGAGTGGGGAGCCTGCCTGAGGGCGTTCAAGGAGGTGTTCAAAGGGCCCAGCGTGCTCAGACCAAGAGCAGAATGAACTAGAAAGAAGGTCCCCAGGTTGGCTCTCTTTCATGAATTGCTGGGAAAACCTCTGAACTCAGCCATGGCCATTACGCGCACTCGTAGGAAGCGCAGCCTGAGGAAACAGAGGTGGACATGCTGCTAGGCAGCCAGGACATGCTGTGCTGGGACCACTCTGGGAGCATGATGGCATCCTCAATAGAGTGAGGACCAGTCCTGGGCCACAGAGATGATGGACGGGTACAGAGCAGATACCACGTCTCACCCACATTACCATCCTGACCTTGAGGCCTGGAGGGATCTCCACACGATCACAGAGGAGCGACACTTGAATGTAGAACAGGGAGGAAGCCCCATCACGGCCCATCGGCCAGACCCTACTCTGCCCTCACTGACCGTGGGTTGGAGACCTGGAAGTGGAGCTCTTGGCGCTCTTTGGCTTTTGGAGCCAGTTTAGCTTTGCCGTCTCACCTGTGGCCCATTCTAGAGGTTGAGCTATTTCCAGAAAACCTGTCCTGACCCCGGCCTGTCGGCAGGTCCCCTCAGCCCCTCCCCCCTTTCATGGTACTGTAGCAGGGGAGCTCCTTCCCCCTCCTTGTGCCTTCTTTGTATATAGGCTTCTCACGGCAACCAGTAAACAACCCCCTGTTTGTACACACTGCATCTGCCTCCATCTACCCCCACGTCTTACCGACACCATTCCATCTGATGGATCATGATACCTAGGTGATCCGTAGGTGGACAGAGCTAGGCGCAGGGCTCTGAGAGGTTGGGAGGGTGAAGCTCTATGGCAGAGATAACAGCTCCTGTTCTCAGGGGTGCCCCAGACTTCAGGGATGGTCACCGTCCCATAACTGAGATTCAGAACATAAGATGAGGAAAGGCCCTGAGTAGACTGTATGGAATCCAAAGCAGCTTCTTGGTGGACACTGTGCCATCCTGGGGAAGGAGTGTGAGTAGAGGTGGTGGTGTGCAGGGTCTGGAAGAGGCAGGAAGCTACTCTGCTGTAGAAGCAGGTAGTCCTGGCTAATGATAGAGTGAGGCTGTGTGCACAGGTGGAGAGCTGAGAGCCCTCATCTGGTGGCTACCTTCAGATAAGAGCCTGGTTACTGCCTCAGTTTCCCCACAACCAGACCTAGATACCATGATGAGTAGATCAGATGGTGAACCAGTGACCCAAGGGTGGAAAAACTGAAAGGTCCTAGTGTCCACTCCCTAGCTCTGGGAGGGAGAACCGGGAGCCCTGGCCTGCAGCAGCTCTTCCAGACACACTTCTGACCTGAGCTCACAGGCACAGAGTTGGGTTGAGCTCTCTGCTGCCTCCTCTGGCTAAGGCTGTGGACTGTGCTTGTACACCCTGAATGGTGCTTGGACACGCGTGTCCCAGCCTCTGCTAGTGCCAAAACCAAGCCTCAGACGTGGGACATGGAGCAAGGCTGCTTACCCTGTGACTTCTCTGTCCTAAATTGTGTCACAAGTCCTTCTGTTAATTGTTCCCAAGGACCTTTGACAAGAAGTATTAGTTGCTTAGTCATGTCCAACTCTTTGCGACCCCTTGGACTGTAGCCCGCCAGGCTCCTTTGTCCATGGGATTTCCCAGGCAAGAATACCAGAGTGGGTTGCCACTTCCTTCTCCAGGAGATCTTCCCAGGGATTGAACCTGGGTCTCCTGCATTGCAGGCAGACTCTTTACCGTCTGAGTCACCAGGGAAGCCTTTTTGACAAGAAAGCTGGAAATTACTACTCAGAAAAGCCTAGAGGCAGATCTTCAATTCAGCTTCAGCTGCCTCAGGTGGCCCCCTGTGGCAGCTGTCTGCCCTCTACCCTCTCTATGAGAGCCCACTGCCTCACTTTCAATGCTGGGATTTGTCACTGATTGACAGTGAAATGGTCTAGTTCCTCCAAGAAAACCCCAGCCCCTACCCACAACTTTCAGGACCAGTAACCAGAGACCTCAGTTTGTTCTCCAAATCTGGGTTATTCTCTACGTCAGAAAAAACACACATGTAGGTCGTCAAAGCCTAACTCAAGTTGATTAGAGTTCAGTCCAGCCCGGTCCAGTCCTTTGCCGCCACTGAAGAATGAAGTGGGATCTATATATCGCTCTGACCAGTGCACAGGCCCAGCCCCCATCTCCTGTGAGCACTTGTTTGGATGAAAACATACCATCTGTCTCACACACACTTGTGAAAGTAAGTAGACATTTTCAGGACTGTTTCAGCTACACTTTCATGAAAGAAACATACTGGCAGAGATCCAGCAATGCCCACTTTATAGAAAAGAACTGTATTATGCCAACTTTATTGAGTTCCTTGGAGCTGCAGTACCTCCAAACACTTTAAAAGAAGTGTCTTGGCTCTTGTATCAGTTAAAAAAAAAAAAAAAATCAGATGATTCTCCCTCTCCTGGGCACAGGGCTGGATTGCACTTCCTAGGTCCTCCTGGTTGGATGATGCCATTCTGGCCAATGAGTTGTCAGCCGGAGGGAAGGGGATCAGTTTTGGGCTGAGACAGTTAATTGCTGGGTGAGACTCTCCCAGTTCTGCTTCTCCCAGCTCTGATGCTGTGGAAGCCTGTGTTGAGATAAAGTTTCTGTCAGTCTGAGTCCCTGAGAACGCCCCACCAACCCAAGTTGAACATATAGTGGAAAATTTGGGGATTTGTGCATTTTGTTACCTGCACTCCATTCAGCTAGCAATTAGGTCATTGACGATTTTGGTGAGTGCAGAAGAATGGGTAGGTGAAAGTGAGAAGAAAGAATGATCCGTGGGTAGGAGACTGCATTTGCAACAGTGGGGAGATTGAAGTCTGGTTCAAGGCACTAGATAAGTAGGGGTGGGACTTGAGCAGGGGAGTGTGGAAGAGATGAGGCTAGAGGGTTAAAGTAGATCATGTGAGAACTGGAAAGGCTCCAGTAAGAAGTGTAAGCCAAAGCTGTGAGCAAGGGAAGTAACACCTTCAGATTTGCAGTGGAAGATGGTACCTGAACCTGTTTGCTCAACTGTAAAATGGTGGTAACAGCAGCACGGTAGAGCTATCTGGAGAATTCAATGACATGATGCATGCAAAGAGTGCCTGGCATATGGAATATTCATTCAGCTAAGAGAGACCCTTCCATTGTGAAGCCTTGCACACAGCTCTGCACTGGTTACAACTGCATCTGTTGTAACTAATTATTTACTTATGCAGCTCTCTCAACTGAGAAATGAAACAAGGCAAAAGACCATGTCCCAATCCTGTCTGTTTCCCATTCCCAGCATATAAGCCTAGCAACTATTTGGCACTTGGTGAGTGTGGGCCAAGGATTGAAGCGGAAAAACATCTCATAGGGGCAAGTGGGTGGGATACCGGAACAGGACATATCCGGCGCTGGACCACAAGAGGATGAGCTTTGTTCCCACGAGAGATCCGGACTGCTGTGAAGTGCCGGCTCTTGGCCTCCAGCACAGATCATCTTCCAGGACCTTTCTCTAAGAAAGCCAAGTACGAAAAAGGTTGCTTTCTCGGGTCAAATGCTGCTGCTAAGTCGCTTCAGTCGTGTCCGACTCTGTGCGACCCCATAGACGGCAGCCCACCAGGCTCCCCCGTCCCTGGGATTCTCCAGGCAAGAACACTGGAATGGGTTGCCATTTCCTTCTCCAGTGCGTGAAAGTGAAAAGTGAAAGTGAAGTCGCTCAGTCGTGCCCGAATCTTAGCGACCCCATGGACTGCAGCCTACCAGGCTCTTCCATCCATGGGATTTTCCAGGCAAGAATACTGGAGTGGGTTGCCATTACCTTATCCAAGAGTAGAGAATAATAAAGGTGATTTTAAAAGTTCACTGTAGCCGCCGCTAGGCGTTAATGAGGGGGTTGACTCGGTGTTTTTTAACTGGAAAAGCAAAATGCTGCCTTGTCCTGAGCTGCTTGGATCTTTGTGGAAGTAGGTGTGTTACACGTCTATATGAGGGATTAGCATGGGCTCGCATCTCGATTCATCCACAGTCCGAGTCACAGTCGTCCAGACTGGGAACCCACCAGACGCCCTGAGGGAGAGCAGGTGGGTGGAAATCGGGACAGGTGAATCGGGCCCTTGCGGGGGGAAGAGGATGCGTTGAAAGCTCCCAAACAACCTCCGGGCAGGCAAGTGAAGGAGATTCGGGGAGGGAACGGGGAAACGGAGTGTAAGAGGAAAGGGAATAACGGGCCTTTCGGGAGGGAGGGGTTAATCCGGGCTAGGCCCGGAGGAAGAACTCGCGCAGTGACGCCGGGGAGGCGGGCTCTCGGCGCTGCCTCTCGAAAACAGCAGGCCGCTCGGGGCAAACACTGGGTTAAGGGGGCGGGCCCAGGGGGTAGCCACGTGCCGGGGCGAGAGGCTATTGGCTCTCCTGGAGTTGTTTGGGAGACGCCATTAGCGACGTCGGGGCGCCGCAACAAGCCGATTGGCCGGGACTCGGAGCCCAGTCGGGGTCGCGGTGGGGAGGAGGCGGCCGCCGCGGCACCGGGCTGGGCTGGGCTGAGGCGAGCGCCAGCGCTGCCCGCGCAGGGTCCAGAACCCGAGCCCGAGAAGTGGTCGCCACCGCCATGCGCTGGGTCCGCGCGCTGCTGAAGAATGCGTCCCTGGCAGGGGCACCCAAATACATCGAGCACTTCAGCAAGTTCTCCCCATCCCCGCTGTCCATGAAGCAGTTTCTGGACTTCGGTACGAGTGAGCAGGAGGCGGCTGGCCCCGGGGGTCTGCGAGGGGCGGGAGTGGGGGTGAAGGAGTCGTGGTCATGCAGGGTTAACTCGGAGGCTAAGGGAGGCCGAGTGACAGGGAAGGTTTGCTTGCAAACCTTGGAATCCAGACAGGAAAGAGTTAACGGGGAGGCAGGGGCCAGTTGGGTTTGAAAGGGTTAAGGGCACCCCGGCTGAAGAGACTGGGCTCTTAGGGGGAAGTGGGGGCACTGAGAAGGAGGGGGTCCACGGTATCTTATTGGGTTTTGTGAGGAGTCTTGGGAGAGGAAGGGGCAGTGAGTCAGTGCCGTTGGAGCAGGAGGGTGTATCCAGGCACTGAGGGGTTACTAGGGATTGTCCTGGCGACTCCAAGAGTAAAGGTCAGAGAGGAAAATGGGGGGTGTTGTAGGAGTGACTAGGGGGCATTGCGAGCCTTCGGGAAGGAGACCTGCCCTGGGGGTCTGTTATTGGGAGGGACTCTTTCAAATGAGTCAACAGGAGAGAGGCCCTGACTGGTACACCTCCCCCCACTGAAAGAGCTGGCCCCCAGCTGTCCTGGAGGACAAGGACGCTTGAAGATCAAATCTACTGTGGCCTGGCCGTCTGTCCCCAGCTGGGTAGGGGTCCAGGGCACCATGAAATGGAGTCAGACAGCTTGTACCCATCCTTGGCTGCCCCTGGGTTCCTGGGCCAGGGTCACCTACCACCATTGATCGGGGATTGGGAAGGCTGTGCCAACATGGTGACTGAAAGAGGCATTGTTTGGACAGTGTCCGTTCACACGGAATTTCTATGGTGCCAGCTAGGGACTAGAAGGGGTTGCCCAGGTCTCTCAAGAGTTGAGGAGACAGTGCCTGGCTCAGGTTACAGCTGCGTCACTGATGGGAGGGGGCGGGGAGGTGGCAGCCAGGACACAGGGCATCTGTTGCCCGATTACTTGTTCACCTGCTTCCCTCCGTATTTGAGCTCCCGCCATGTAGGAAAGCTGCCTGAGCCCACTCCCAGCCTCCAGCAGTTGTCTAGTCCAGACTGGACCCCAGTTAACAGAACTGTCACAGCAGGGAGGGACTCACAGTAGAGTGGTCCACTTGGAGTTCAGTGGGTAAAGCAGATCTTCAGAGGGATAGTGACATGCCCTGGGTGACAGAGTTAAAAGCAGAACCTGGACTTAGAACCCAGGTCTCCTGACTCTAGGCCATGACCTCATTCAGTCCTCTACTCACTCTTCATCTTCAAGCCAGACCAAGAATCTAAGTATCTGGGCCCTAGTTCCCCGACCCTGTCTACCTCTCAGGTGGGTGGGCATTAATGTAGGGGCAAGTCTACTGTGGACATAAAGACCACCTGGGCCAAGATGATGCCAGGACCCTATGGCTGCAGTGGTCTGAGCATAGCTTCCCTCAGCCAGGGGAGCTCATCTCAAGATAGGATGGGTTTCCCAGGCTCCTCTGCCCATAAGCCCTGCAAAGTGAGAGTCTACAAGGAGGGAAAGAAAGAGAAGAAGTGAGATAACTTGGGCTAGAGGCAGCACCCAGGGGGCCCAGGGTGGCCCTGTCCCCTGTGGTTGAAGGCAAGCAGGGTTCAGCTGGAGGTGGCGAAAGGACACCACCTCCCTAAGGGTTAGGCTGGGTGGTGTGGCAGCCACTGCATGGGTCAGGAGGGGCCCCTTGTCCTGTGCCTCCTTGTCTTCTTGTCTCTTCTGAACCTTCAGGAAATGAAGTATTTAGTGACCTGACCCCCTTCCCCACCACTAGGAGGTCTTCTGGCTCCAGTGCTTTGTAACTCTTAGGCTCACCTTTCCCTCTCCCTGCAGGGTCCAGCAATGCCTGTGAGAAAACCTCGTTCACTTTCCTCAGGCAGGAGCTGCCTGTGCGCCTGGCCAACATCATGAAGGAGATCAACCTGCTTCCTGACCGGGTGCTGAGCACACCCTCGGTGCAGCTGGTACAGAGCTGGTGAGACCCTTGGCTAGATCCCCATGCCGCCCACTCCATTGTCAGATGCCCGATGCTCCCAGCAGCCTTGCAGGAGGTGGGGAAAGAGGAGAGGCACAGGGGCTTTGAGAGGTAGGGCAGTTCTCACAGTCAAGTGGGAATCCTAGGCCATAGCAGGGACTCAGATCAAACTTCCAGTCTCCATGTCTCTGAGACAGCCCTATACCCCCCACCCTCCATTCTCTGGAAAAGGAAATAATCATTTTCACACCAAAACCCAAATCAGGCTGTCAGCATTTGCCACCAGCCCTGACCCTGAAAATCTAGCACCTGTTGGATAACATCTAGCTGGGGCAACTTTGTGGGAAACAGGGAGAAGTGAATCTTCAAATTGTATAATGCAAACAAATCAGCCTGTTTTGGATGTTGGAAAACACTCAAATGGACACAAGGATGGCACAGTACCAACCCCAAAGAGCTTTAGACGGGCAAAGACCAAAAGTTTATTGCACAGAGCAGCAGTAGCAGAGAGAAATTCTCAGTAAAGTTTACTCAAAAACTTTGTCCAGGGATAAGTATTAAAAACTGAATGACATTAACCAGAAGCCAATCACATGAAGAATAAACAAAAATTTGCTCTGTAACTGGGTGTGTGAGTAGCTAATCATGGTTAATCTTCAGTGGCATGTGTGCAGAAATCTTTTGCCTGTTTTTCTGGCTGTGGCAGGTCTGGTACTACTGTGGCTTCCTTTTTGATTCAGGGTATCCACACCTACTTGGAGCTCAGTGCTGTGTTTAGGTCAGGGAAACAGCAGCAGCAGCTGCTCCTCAGGAGCCCATGATCTCATGGGGAGAATAAAAGGGGCAAGCTTAAGAGCTCCATAGTGGCAGGAGCAGTAAGCTACTGAAGAGTTTGTTTTATTTCAATTAAAAGCAAAATAATATTATTTTAAAATAGCGTTGGTTTCTTCCCCTCGTTGAAGAAGTATGACATGCTTATTTTGACATTTGGAGGACATAAAGAAGTAGATAAAATGTCAACCCCTCTCTTCCACCCTCTAACCAAACATCCAGGTTTTGTGAGTGCCCTTTATTGATGCCCTTCCAGCCTTTTTCTGTGCATGAATGTGCTATAAATGACTTATTCTAACTAAATGAGGATAAAGTAAGGAAAGACCAGGCACATGGTCTGCGCACAGTGAATTTCAGTTAAATCAGAACATTGTGGGGAAGTTGAAATGGAGACAGAGTGGGGGTGACGTGTCACTGGGCCTTATAGGTTGCCTAAGTGAACTTTGACCTAGAAAGGAGGGTAGTGTATTCAGACCAAAGGAACTGCGTGTGCAAAGGTGTGGAGCCAGAAGAGAGCCCGGCTAGGGCATCCGAGCACTCACTTTATGGACAGGGCACTGTTAGTGCAAGTGATGAAGGTGGATTGGGGGACAGAGGGCGGAGCCTGATTTTCATGTGGCACAATGAGGTCACCCCTGACTGGGGCCTATCCCTTAGAGGTCCAAGACCTCCAAGCCAACCGGCATTTCCTGCCATGGGGCAGCGTGGAAGGCATGGGGAGGAGACAGAAGGTGCCATCTGTTCTCTCCATCCCTCCTCCGGCTCTGTCCAGCTGAGTGACCAGGCTGCCTTTCCAGCTGGTCCTTAACTCCAGGACAGGGCTTCTCGGGCCCCTCCTTGGACACTTGTTTCCTTGGACAGTCAGGAGATGTGGGGAGGGAGGGCAGGGAGGTGCTGATTGCCCGTGATGCCCCCAAGGCCCATAGAGCCCCTTCTTTTTAAAAAATATTTATTTATTATGTGCTGGGTTGGGTCCGAGCTGTGGCATGTGGGATCTTCCTTGTGGCATGGAGGATCTTTCATTACGACACATGGATTCTCTACTTGCAGTGCAAGGGCTCAGTAGCTGTAGCACACAGGCTGAGTTGCTCTGTGGCTTGTGGGCTCTTAGTTCCCTGACCAGGGATTGAGCCCATGTCCTTTGTATTGCAAGGCAGATTCTTAACCACTGGCCCATCAGGGAAGTCCCGGAGTCCCTTCTTGAAAATCAGTTACACATCTTGGGGCTTGGCCTGACTTAAATCTTCTGTCAACGCTGGGAAGTAATGACCAGCAGGAGAGAGTGAAGTGAGACAAGAGGGAATGCTTCCCAATGGATGATTCATTTAGAGGAGAGCAGGAGAGGGCAATGGCACCCCACTCCAGTACTCTTGCCTGGAAAATCCCATGGATGGAGGAGCCTGGTGGGCTGCAGTCTGTGCTAAGGGTCAGACACGACTGAGCGACTTCCCTTTCACTTTTCACTTTCATGCATTGGAGAAGGAAATGGCAACCCATTCCAGTGTTCTTGCCTGGAGAATCCCAGGGACGGGGGAACCTGGTGGGCTGCCGCCTATGGGGTCGCAGAGTCGGACACGACTGAAGTGACTTAGCAGCAGCAGACCAAGGTATTGCTAGAGTGTGCTGACACACTGAAGAGACAGCCTGCTGAGACTCTTTCCAGAGAATGGGCATCAACTGCAGCAAGAGAGATTGTGGTCTGAGGGAAGGAAGAACTTCCTGAGATAGACCTCCCTCTCCATAGGAACCCCCTTGCCAGCTTGGATGATGGAGGTGGTGGAGGTAGGCAGTTTCACGAGAGGAAGGGGACAACCTACCAGAGAGCTTGGCAAGAGGGCTACTGGCCTCAGCGACTGATGAGTGAGCAGTAAAACCTTTCCTTTGGAAATGGACAAGACCTGTGCATGTGCTATTGGTAACAGTGGTGGCAATATTTAACATGTGGCAACAGCTAATGGAGTTTCTACTCAGCTGGGGAGAGGTTCTAGGCAGGAATCACTGTGGGCAAGTGGAGAATTCCTATTTCTAAATGAAGGTGGGTGTAGTCGCTCAGTCGTGTCCGACTCTTGTGACCCCGTGGACTGTAGCCTACCAGGCTTCTCTGTCCATGGGATTCTCCAGGCAAGAATACTGGAGTGGGTTACCATTTCCTTCTCCAGGGGATCTTCCCGACCCAGGGATCGAACCCAGGTCTCCCGCATTGGAGGCAGACGCTTTAACCTCTGAGCCACCAGGGAAGCCCTTTCTAAATGAACCTGATGTATTATTTCAACTGGACTGACTTGGGGTCATGGGATCCTATTTTGGAGGTGACTGGAAGGTAAAGGAAAGCCCTGGGTGTAGCACCGGCATGCCTGACTCTGAGGCTTGGCTTTTGTGCCTGCTGGACACTTAACGTTTGGCCAACCACATGGCCCCTCTGAGTCTTGGCTTCCTCATCTGTAAAATGGGTGAGATGCCACTGCTGGATGTGCAAGTACACGGAACGCTACACACGAGTGATGTCTGTGATCTTCTGGCAGCAACACCTTCTGGCCAAAGATAATGTGTTGTGACAGAGGTTCTCTTAAGAGTGTAGTCGTGGCATGGTGGCGGGGCAGACACACCTGGAAGGCCTGCTGGCGATCAGGAGCTGCTCTGAGCCTGTCCTTACTCATTGACCCTTCACAACAACCTTGCGAAGTAGGCCTTTTTATCATCCCTGTTTTGTAGATGAGGAAATTGAGGTTCAGAGAGATTAAGAAACTAGTCTGAGCTCATCAGGTAGTAAGTGGTAGAGCCGGGATTCCAACCCAGGCTGTGTGATTTGGGGGCTATGTTCGCAAAGGAAAGGGAGAGAGCCGTGTTCTGGAGGAGTCAGAGATTTCTAAGCAAAGCAAGTCAGTGGGAAAGTAGATTTTCTTTACAGAGATTGTTTGATGGCTAGCGTTGCGGGGGCCCAGAGGGGTAACCTTGACATCTCGCTGGGGAAAGTGACAGGCTGACAAAGGGCGTGGAGTTGGGGATGTATCTGGAAAATGGAGGGTTGAGTGAGCGTTGCAGAGTAGAATCGAATGACAGTGAGTCACTCCTGTGGCTTTGCAGGGGTGTAGTGGGAAGGGGGCAAGAGTGGGTGCCACAGCACCTTCTCACGAACCTCCCTTGCCTCAGCAAGGTGTGTGGACACCACACCCAGTAGTCTTCGCCCTTGAAAAGAATGACCGCCTCACTGGTTCCGGGCACCCAGGGCCTGCTCTGCGCCAGGCCCGGGGCTGTAGCCAAAACCTGCCATCGAATCCCTCAGCCGTCACCTACGTGCTCAGAGTGGAGGCCGGCCGCCAGCATCGCCTCCTCTGATCTGCTCCTGCTGCTGCGAGGCCCTCGTCACACAGTGGGGCTGGAGAGCAGCGCCATCAGCAGTGGGACCCGGGTCGGCCTGGCTCAGGGCCGCGGCCAGCCCCCCTGCCGCAGGCAGCTTCCAGACACCGACTCGCCTCCACCTCTCCCTCCTCACAGGGCCTTTGCCTTGTTCACAGCCTGGTCCCCAGAGGCTGTGGACACTAGTGTGCACGCACACCCCCACAGGCGTCCAGATTCTCACAGGCTCCCCACTCCTCTGCCCGCACAGCCTGTGCGTGCCTCCTCCCCCTCTGCCAGGTGCTTATTCCGACATCCCTACACCCAGGCTCACCTGCACACACACAGGCACACACGTGCGCCCTGCTCCCACCAAATTCACCCCTCCCCCCTGCCAAATCCAGCTCTGGATTGGCTGGAAAGCCCCAGAAGGCAGGGTCTGGGGCCTCCACATGACTTGGTGTTGGGGAGGGACACTCTGGATGTCACCCAGGAAGTCCCGGGTGGCCTTGGTTGCTGCTGAGGGCGACAGGCCGGGCCTTCCCTAGTGCTGCCCCTTGGCCCCCTGCCTGTTCTGCCAGGCTCAGGGCAGGTGACACGTCTGTCGTCGTGTCACTGCTCCAGACTGTCCATGTCTAAGCCCAGCTCTTTCTCTGACCCTCCAGCCCTGGAGCCAGCATCATGCCCTCCCCAGCATCTGTCCCTTTTCAGGACCCCCGGTGAGGTCTGGCCTGCCGGACTCTTGAGGGGGTTCAGGCCCAGTCACGGTTCCCCTGGAGAATTCTCGTCATCCTTCCTTCTGGGAGTACACCCAGGACCACTCCCCTGATGGAATGTCCCCCAGAGGAAGGCGGGCAGAGATTCTAATCCCTGCTTCACAATCCAGGAGACTGAGGCCTGAATGAGGCTGCAGCTCTCCCGAGAGCCCTGCCAGCTGGTGCTCCCACTGCCAGTCCATCCTGGTGCCCTTTGTTTTACTTCACGCCACCCCCTTGGTGGTTCGTTAGGTAGCCACGGGGGGTGGGGCCAGCAGCGAGAGCGCTCATCCTGTCACCAGCCCCCAGTCCTGGCCTCGCTGGTCAGAGCCCCGTAGTTCCAACCTCCTCCCTCTCTGTTTGCGCCCTGGGTCTTGGGAAGGGGTTCCAGGAAACCTACCCCTCAGCTGGTCTCCTGTCTCTCCTGGTTCTATCTGTTCGCACCTTTGCTTACTTGCAGGTCCTCCTGTCAAATCCCCTCTCCCTCTAAGAATCACATGAGCGTGAAGCTTTCTCTTGGGCATGGGATCCAGGGATCTGGAGTAACACAGGCCTGTGAGAGAGCATTCCAGCTCTGCATGTTGACTTCCTCATCTGTAAAATGGGTCCAGCAGTAGCACACCCCCCACAGGGTCATTGTGGAGGTTGAACTAGAGGAGCACAGAGCAGAGCCCCAGCACAAGGCCAGCACCGGTACATACTGGCCGCCCTCACCATGGACGTCAGCAGCACCCCTGTTAGGACCAATACAGACAGTGAGCACTTGGCCAGGTGGTGTAGACTTGGCATCAGACAGACCTGGGTTTGAATCCCAGTGTGAATGCTTACTGTGTGACCTGAAACATACTATCTGCCCTCTCTGAGCTGATTTCCTTATCTGCAAAAGGGGAGAATAGCACATGTTCAGAGATGAAAGCCCCTTCATAGACTGAGCATAGGTGAGCACTGATGGTCACTGGGTAGGCGTTGACTGTTGTTATTCTCCAGGAATTCTGAGGTGAGGCCGTAGGAGGGCCGCTGTGACTGTCTGCTGGGCACTGAGGATGGTGAGGGGGTTCCAGGGGGAGCTGATTGCCTCTGCTCTCTGGGCTCCGCTACCAGTGACTCTGGCACCTCCTGCCAGGCGCTGTGCTGGGCCCTGTGTGGGGAAGGCAGGCAGCAGCAGCAGGGCTGGGAAAGCCCCATCTGTTCTCCGTGGCTGTCCAGAGCGTGACAGATTCAAACACGGTGTGATTCAGAGCCTGTGCCCAGGGTAACCAGGAGGAGTGTGTCACGTGCCACCTGGGGACTAAGAGGGCGCACTCAGCTGCTGACAGTGTCTGAGCCACTGTTCATAACAAGAGCAAGCATTTAAAGTGCTCACTATTTGCTAGGCACTGTGTTAATTACCACATTTCATTCTCACCAAAAAGCAGTGATAGCAGTAGGTATAATACCCTCCCTTTTTCTGATAAGAAAATTCAGGCCCAGAGAGGTTCCATGACTTCCCAGAGCCACACAGCTCAAAGTGGACAAGCCCAGCCTGGGACTTGCAGAGCCAGCTTCAAAGCTAGCTCTTTCACTGTCTTCTCTACTGGGTTAAGCAAGAGAGGGGAGAGTGGCAGTAGGTGAAGGGAGCAGGGCATTCCAGGCAGAGAGAACCACAGGACCAAGGGGCTGAGCCTTCCTGAGCAGCCAACACTGTATAGTGGCAGGAGCGCTGGAGGCCTGTCTTCTCCTCCCAGCTGCGGAACTGCCTCAGGCCTCATTTGAGGAGACTGTGAAATGGGGCTGATTCCTGCTGTTCTTACGCGTACAGGGGACTTTGGACTATGGTGGGAACTCTTCTAGAGGGACTGTTAGGCCCCAGGGCCCTCCCTGGTCAGACTCTCAGTGGCCCCTCCTTCCTGCCAGCCAAAGTGTTTCTTCCAGAGAGAGGCTGAGCTCTCTGCCTTCCCCAAGAGAGCGAACTGCTGCAGGCTGAGGTGTTGGTAGGAAAGCAGTGGCTCCCTGCCTCCCAGTCCAGTTTGGCAGCATCTGAGCCCCTTCAGGCTCTCCGTGGGCTCCAGCCCCACCCCGTGTCAGAGCTGGGCATGCCCAGTCCCCACCAACTCCCCCCGACCTTGTTTTTCCTACCCACCATTTAAAATCTAGTTCCCTAGGGATTGGGAATTGGATGACAGCTCCTGGTGTCCAGGGTCAGCGTGTGAGGTTGTCTCCTTGGACCTCTGCTCTGTGAGAGTGCTGGGCTGGCCCATGCCATACAGCAGCGACCCTGCAGGCAGACACTAGGTCTGTTTCCATGACGGCTGGGGAGGCCTTGCTGTCACTGCTGGTCTTGGGCAAGGCCCCCTCCCCAGTCTGGCCCTCAGTCTTCTCACCAGGAGCCCTGTGGGTGGGGCGGCCACCAAGCCCCTTTGAAGACTGCTCTTCTGGGACAGCAAAGCAAAGGCCCTCTGAGAACCAACAAATTAGAGGTTTTCTTGCACAGTAAGTTTACTGTGTTGTCGGGGAGAGTCACATACAGATGGAGCAGAGTGAGGAAATTGGTGATGCAGCTTGTCAACCCGTGCAGCCCACTGCATGCTGCCCACTAAAGGTGAAGGTGAAGGTGAAGTCGCTCAGTTGTGTCCGACTCTTTGTGACGCTGTGGACGGTAACCTACTAGGCTTCTCCGTGAATGGGATTCTCCAGGCAAGAATACTGGAGTGGATTGCCATTTCCTTCTCCAGGGGATCTTCCCAACCCAGGGATCAAACCCAGGTCTCCCGCATTGGAGGCAGACGCTTTAACCTCTGAGCCACCAGGGAAGCCCAAAGGCACAGGGTAAAAGTTGGGTCAGCAGATCAGGGGGGCAGGGGCCTGGCCCTGAGCTAAGGTGATGCCCCCTCCCCTCCTGCACAGGTACGTCCAGAGTCTCCTGGACATCATGGAGTTCCTGGACAAGGACCCTGAGGACCATCGGACCCTGAGCCAGTGAGTGAGGCCCTGGCTAGGGCCGGGAGGGCAGGTGTGAGCCGCAGCCCCAGGGGCAGAAATGCCTGTAGGATGACGGAAATGCTCCTGTCCTTGGGGATATCCAGGGTGAGCGGGGAGACAGCCCTCAATCCTGGTGTGTCTGGGGGAGGGGGACCCAGGACCCACCCTGTGGAGCTCCCAGGCTATCAGGCAGGCAGTGGGAGGTCTAGGGAGGCCTTCTGGAGGAGTGGGCTGGGAAGAGTCGAGTGGGTAAAGGCGCTGTGGAGAGAAGGGCAGAGCAGGGAGGGTCTGAGGGTGTCCCAGAGCCCACATCTCCCCGCCTCGCAGGTTCACTGACGCCCTGGTCACCATCCGGAACCGCCACAATGACGTGGTGCCCACAATGGCTCAGGGCGTGCTGGAGTACAAGGACACCTATGGCGACGACCCCGTCTCCAACCAGAACATCCAGTACTTCCTGGACCGCTTCTACCTCAGCCGCATCTCCATCCGCATGCTCATCAACCAGCACAGTGAGCAGGCGCAGGGCCATTCACCGGTCAGAGGTTCACAGGACGTAGAATGCGTGGGAATGAGACTTCGGAGAAGGATGTTTCAGGCCTGCAAAGGTCCAAAACTGGCCTGATTCGAGGTTGTAGGGTCTGGTCAGAGGAGAGAGGGTAGGAGGGTAGGGAGAGGGTGTTAGGGTCAGAAGTGTTAGAAATAGAGGTGGGGTCCTGGAGAGCCAGGGGAAGAGGGAGGGAGCGCTGAGGCACATGGCCCCGCCAACTGCACCCACCATTTCTGCCTGTAGCCCTGCTCTTTGACGGCAGAACCAACCCTGCCCACCCCAAACACATCGGCAGCATCGACCCCAACTGCAATGTCTCTGAGGTGGTGAAGGGTGAGTCGTCCTCACTGTGCCTGGCCCACAGAGGAGCCCCAGTGTACCCCCAAGTTTACCTGGCCAGAGGGTGACCCATTCCCCAGTGGGTGGGGGCCACATCCTCATGGGTTTAATGTTGGTGACACCCACTGTTGATACCAAGAGAATTGCCTGCTGCGGGGAGGCTACCCCATTCCCTGATGACCTCTGCTTCTCCCAGATGCCTACGACATGGCCAAGCTCCTGTGTGACAAGTATTACATGGCCTCTCCTGACCTGGAGATCCAGGAGATCAATGGTGAGTGAATGAGGCTGTGCGTGTCTAAGGGCTGCGGACATGGGAGCGGGAAGTGATGAGGAGTCAGGAAACGAGGGAGAAGCAGAGCTATTACTATATAATTATTATTTATCTAGTAAATATTTATTAAGCAGCAAACACAACAGGCAAGGTCCCTCTTCCCACGGAGCTCACATTCTTGGTGTTGGGGAGGTTGGGGAACGGAGCCTTTAACCAGTGAGTAAATAATAAGCTAATTTCAGGTCATGATATGACAGGAAGGAAACAAAATGAGATAGCCTGACAGTCATGGGTAGGAGGAGCGTATTAGATGGGATGCCAGTTTGGCTATCTTCCTGGAATCCAAAAATGCTTAATTTGAGAGAGAGGTTTTCCGCTCGCTAGCCCCTGAGATAAAATGGTCAAAGCTGGCTATACCCCCTCACGTCCCAGTTCCAGCCTGGCGAAGTTTTGGGAAAGAGGATGTGGAAGGCAGGGCCTGGGAGTTGATCACACCACTTCCCTAAGTCTCCCAGCTGCAGAGGAGGCTGAGAATTTAGTGTCTAGCTGGGCAGTTACATGCTAGTTACAACTTCAGGGGAGGGAGGCATCTGTTACTGAAAGAAGAAAGGGAATGATGGACACAGAGGATGGCTACAGGGTCCTACTTTGGATGGAGTAGTTGAGAAACAGAAGGACCAGTGTGGTGGGTTAGGAGATTGAAGGGGTGAGGGGCGGGAGAGAGAGGCTGGGCATGCAGGGCCCATGGGCTGCAGACGGGAGCTGGGATTTTGAGAAACCATTGGAGGTTTGAGGCACAGTGATGACAGGGTCTGAGTAACATTCTAAAGATTAATTTAGAGGTTGGAGGAGGCAGGAGAGGACCCAGGAAGACCAGTTAGGAGGTCACTGCAGGTTTAGGCAAGGGGAGGGGAAGGCAGCAGAGAGGAAAAGAAGGGGGTGAACTGGATAAACACCTTGGAGGTGGAGGGGTGAGAAGGACCAGAGACCTGGAAGTTACCTCTCTCCTCCCCACCACCCCCCTGCTCCTCAGCCACTCTGGCCTGTGCACCAGAAACCTGAGGCGCTCACGCCTCTATGCCTGGAAGTCGTACTGCCCATATCCTAGTCTTCCCTTAAGAGCCCATTCAAGTCCAGCTCCTCCGCAAAGCCTCCCCAGACCTCCCAGAGAGGAGTTAGGCCCTGCCTGCCGCAAGTGGACCTCTAAATTGCACTGTTTAAATTACTCGGGGGCAGAAACCGAAGGGCGGAGACAGGCCACTTTACTTCCGGATCCCCAGGGTCAAGCCCAGAGCCTTGCACACAGCTCTGGGCACACCTGATGTGAAAGTGAGGTGTGCGTTTCTCTGTCTAGACATGAATTTCTGAGAGGGTAGGGCTGAATTTTATTCAACTTTTTGTCTCCACTTGCCCAGCACAGGGCCTCAGATTCCCTCATTCATTGATCCATTGCACATTTATTGAGCTTCTCCTACATACAGAGCTCTGTGCCAGGCAGGCACCAGGAAGACACTCAGTCCCTAAAACCAAGAAACTCTCCAGGTTAGAGTGATTCTTAGGAAGTAGGATGCTGGTGTCAGGATCACCTGGGTAGCCCCTTCCCCTCTCCCCTGGGTGAAAAAGCTCTCCAGGGGACTCTGGTATCAAGGTGAATGCTAGTAGGCTAGGTATAGCACAGAGAGATAGATACTATTTGAGTGGATAAATGATGAATAGATGGATAGATAAACAGTGGATGAATGGAAGGATGGGTCTGTACTCTGAATGAATGGATAGATGGAAAAGATAGACGTTTGAACAGATGAATAGACTGAAAGACAATTGGATGGTTGGATGGGTAGACAGAGGCATGAATGGATGTTGAACGGACATGATCGATGAATGGGTGGATACTGGATGGATGGATGGACAGACACTGTATGACGGATGGATATTACATGGAGAGGTAAATGGATGAATGGACACTGAATGAATGAATAGATGGACAAACGAATGAGCAGATGGATGGACAGTGGATGGGGGTGGAGTGTGGGTGTTAGGTGCTGGTGAATGAATGCTGAATGGTGACCTCTTGACCATCTCCTGATCTTTGGTCTGGACTTCCCTGGCAGCATCCAACTCCAAACAGCCAATTCACATGGTCTACGTCCCCTCCCACCTCTACCACATGCTTTTTGAACTCTTCAAGGTGAGGAGACCGGGGGATGTTCCTTCGTGAGGGTGGGGGGTGGTTAGGTCCAGGCTGCTCTCACGTAGCTTATCACCTTCTCCACTGCAGAATGCCATGCGGGCAACTGTGGAAAGCCACGAATCCAGCGTCACTCTTCCATCTATCAAGGTCATGGTGGCCTTGGGCGAGGAAGATCTTTCCATCAAAGTACGTGACCCTTGATTTTGAGGGCCCGAGAGCGGTGGTCTGGAAACGTCCCTCCTGCCAGGAGATGGGCTTAGGGAAGACGCTGGGGGTGAGGAAGACCTGAGAAGGTCAGGGATGGGGTGTAGAGGAAACTGAGGTCTAGAGACCCTGACGCGTCCCGTCTCCCCCAGATGAGTGATCGAGGTGGAGGTGTTCCCTTGAGGAAGATTGAGCGACTCTTCAGTTATATGTACTCCACAGCCCCCATGCCCCAGCCCGGCACCGGGGGAACCCCACTGGTGAGCTGGCTTCACTCCAGTTCCCCCCGACCTCCTGAAGAATGCCTGTCAGTCTTCTGGTCTCTTCTTACCAAACTGTCCCTTGTGCCCATCACTCGCTTCCCTGCCTCCTGCGGTGCCTCCATCCTGTAGGCTGTGTGATGTCGGTCAGCTCTTCCGGGTCTCTCCTTGTTCCTCCTCCGTCTCCCCAGCCTGCACCTCCCTACCTATCTGTGGGTGTCTGTCTGTTGCTTTTCCTCAGTTCTCCCTGTCTTCTCTCGCTCTCCACAAGTAACTACCTCTCTCGGCATTATTCAGCTCACCAGCACCTCCGTGTCCATTCCCGGTGGAATAGGCGGGGCTAAGTGTGGGAAATAGAGACAAAGAGGTGCCCAGTGACCTGCGCAGACCCCTGACTACCAGGGCCAGCCCCCTCTCCTGCCCTGCCTGCTGCTCCCCACCCCCGCCCTGCGCTGCAGCCTTCCTCCCCCCACTGGACTGAGTCCCTCTCCCCACAGTCCCCGTCTCGTCTCTGAGCTGTCCCTCTCTCCTGTCCCCTCCTCACCCTGGTGCTGGGAGCCCCCGGTATGACCCAAGCTTAGCCATCCTCACTCAGCATATAGGTCTCTGCAGCTCCAGGGAACCCAGGCCCAGTGTCTCAGAGTGCTCCCTTCCCACCTCCTTGCAGGCTGGCTTCGGGTATGGGCTCCCCATTTCCCGCCTCTACGCCAAGTACTTCCAGGGAGACCTGCAGCTCTTCTCCATGGAGGGCTTTGGGACCGACGCTGTCATCTATCTCAAGGTGAGGGCCCCTGCCTGCAAGGCCTGCCCAAGGGGCCAGGGTGGGTTGCTGACAGGTCAGGCCTATTCTTAGGTTTCTTTTCCACCCCTCCAATCTTTTCCTGATTTCAGACTGAGAATCAGAGCAGAGCTATAGTTCCCCAGCCACCAGGCGCTCCTAAGTTGGCAGGCAGTTTCAGGGAGTCTGTGGTGCATGAATGAGACCCTGTTCTGGGAACCCTTGACTTGTGAGGAAGCATGGAGAACTCATTCAGCTCGGGGCAACGGAGGCCCAGAGCTGGTGACCTTTTTCAAGGTCACACAGCCTGCCTCCTCCCTCTCCCTCCCTGACCTTTAAGTGAACAGCCTTTTTAAACGGGCAGGAGCAAGCCACAGAAGGGACAGTCTGTCATGGGTCTTTCTGGTTTAGTCACCTCAACCAGTGTGGCACCTGGCTGGGCTGACATGTGGGCCATAGTTAGTGGCCACTGGAGCCCACCACTGGGCACGGGTGGTCTGCCAGGGAGTGGGCAAGGTGCAGGAAAGCAGGAGAGGCTGACCCTGATGCCCCTCAGGCCCTGTCCACGGACTCAGTGGAGCGCCTGCCTGTCTACAACAAGTCAGCCTGGCGCCACTACCAGACCATCCAGGAGGCCGGCGATTGGTGTGTGCCCAGCACGGAGCCCAAGAACACGTCCACGTACCGTGTCAGCTAGGAGCTACCCAACTCACCTACACCCAGGAGAATGGACTGCTGTCGCTGGGTCCGGCCACTGTGGTGACCCTCCCCATTCCCCGCCCCCCCAGGTGCAGGAGGCTCTCCCTGTTGACCAGCTTCTGTCTCCTTGGAAATCACTGCAGTGAGCAGTCTGTGGTGGCCCCTAAGTGCCAATCTCTTGTCTCCATGGAGACCCCTTGGTGGCCTCCCTGGGTCCAGTCTCTGTGGGCAACGCCTGAGGGTTGGAGGGTGTCTCCATCCTGATGGGGTGTTCCAGAGACACGTTTCCATGGCAGTCTTCCTCTCTGAGCCCAGAACTGCCACTTCTCTGCCAGGGCCCCTAGGTCCCCTCTCTGCCCACCACAGCCCTGGCCTTCCAAGTGGACGCCCCTGCTTGCCTTACTGTCCTGGCCCATGCCAGTACCCTGGCACTGGTCTGGTGTCAGTGTTGGGAAGGGGCCAGGTGCCTGCCACATCTGGGGTAGTGGGAGGGGACCCCTGGTGGGGGATCTGGTCCTATAGTCTCTCCCTCCTCTCTAAGGTCAAAGGTAGGAGGGAGGGGTTTCTCACCTGGGGCTCACCCCTAAAGCCGAATAATCTGGGAGGACACAGAGGTCAGCCACCCAACCTCTCCTCCCTGTAGGTAACCCCAGCAATGTTTCTGCCACCTGCCAAGCCCTTCCCCTGCATGTCCTCATGTGCATACACCTACCCACCACCCATGGCCCCCCGAGCTCCAGACCCCAACTCCCACTGTGCCTGGACATGCGTGTGCTTGGGGTGGCTTTCTCCCTAGAATGTTGTGTGTATATAGCTAGTTTTATAGCCCCGAATGCCCCTACCCTTCCCCTTAGCACATAGGGGGTTAAAGTTGTGTGCTCCTCCCAGTGGCTATGATGGTGACAGTGACATCTACAGTAAAGAGGAGATAGAATGAGACTGCGGCCCATCTGCTTTCCTGGGGGAGGGAGATTCTGTTGTACAAATGGATGCAGACTGCAGTCCCTGTGATCAACACGTGACATGCTCAGGACAGACCCAGTGCATGCCAGCTACAGCAGTGGACACAGCCGTCCGTTCAGAACACTTGACAGTGCAGCACCCAGTGACAGACCTGTGGCCCTGCTGCACTCAGAGCCCAGCCCAACCCCCAGCTGGGGCAAACAGGAAGGCCACTGGCACATCATAAGCGTTTATTGAGAGAATCTAAGTGCCGCCTCCCCCTTCACATGCAGGTGGGCGCCCAGATAGCTCCTGATGGCTTCAAGGACTTGGGAGCTTTCCATCCTCCCCACCAGCCCCTCTGGGGCCCAGGTGGTACTAGTGCCCCCATGTCCAGTCCCCCCTCTGAAGCCCCTCTCCCAGCACAGACAGCAGGAAGGAAAAAAGAATTGAGACCCAGAGAACAGGGGTCACAGCCACAGCCCTTGGGCTGGAGTGAGGGGAGTGGGTGTATGGGGGCCTGTCTGCTGCTCCACGCTGGTGGGAGGAGGTGAAGGGAGGTTTCTAGTCTAAGGCCTCTGACCTTACTGCAAACTCTGGCCAGTGCTGCGAAGGCTGGCCAGCACCATGCCTGGACATGAACACACTCACCCTAGAAGGACAGACACCTTCCCTGGGCTGCTGGGATGGCTTCCACCCCCACCCAGGGAGCGGGCCCCACCCCTCCTGTCTGCCAGTTCTGGAGCCCACAGAGGCCCTGATAAGAACCAGGACAGGTTGGGGAGGGCTGATGAACCTTTCAGTTTAGCAGCTTTCAGGGGGCCTCCCAGATTTTGCCTCTCTGCCTGGCTGGGATGAGAATTCACCAGTTAAGGGCCATCTAGGTATTGATGGGGGTGTCATTTGTCCCCCCCAGTTCCCAAGTTTGCCATCTTCAGGGAGGTTCCAGGTGGCCTCTGCAGGAGCAGCAGAAGTGGGCCCAACTTGGAGAGTCGGTCAAAACCCAGGCTTTGTGTGGGCCTCAGGATGGCCAGACCTACAAGGGCATCATCTTACCGCTGAGAACCCCCCTTCCTTCTAAAGCTCTTGCAAAGATGACGCAGGATAATCGGGCTGCCTTCTCTGCTCTCCTGTTGAGGAGTGCAGACTGGGAGTTTACTTCGAGTGCAACTTGCTGCAGGCCCACCAGCCTCCTGCAGAGCTCTTGACATACAGTCACCTGGGAGAGCTGGAAAGGAACTACTTTATCCACCTGCTGCTGCAGAGAGGCTCAGCCCATATCTCTGAGCCCAGGGCCTCTGGAAGGTATGCAGGCCTCCTAGTTCACTGGCAGCCCCAGGACCCCCATGGCCTGAGGGAACAGGGTCAGAATTACTCAGGCACCTCTGGGCTCCCTGATTTGCTTCAGCCCTGGCCTCTCTGCCCATAATCTGCCACTTCCCCAGGAACTTTGTGCCAAAAAGTCCTTGCAAGGGGATTTATTACTGGGTCCTCTCCCCTGGGTCTCTCTCTCTGAGGGATCTGGGTCCAGACAGATGACAGGGTGAGAGGGCTGTTCCTCCTGAGAGCATGGAGCCAGGCCAACCCAAGCCTGGTGCCCAGGCCCCGCCTCCTAAGGCGGCCTGTGCCCGCAGAGCCCAGCAGCTTCCCGAGCCGGGTGCCAGCACCTGCCCGCCCGTCTCCCTAGCTCTTCTTGGCCTCCTCCCTGCGCCGGAGCTTCTCACGCTGCCGTGCAGCCTTCTCCTGGGCCTTGCGCTCCTTCTCAGCTGCCGCCGCCAGCTCCTTCAACTTCCGCTTCACCAGTGCCCGATCATGCGAGTTGCTGAGCCCCAGACTCTGGGGGAGGGATCCAAGGGTGAAGTGAAGAGCCCCAGAGCCCCACACCTGGCCAACCCAAGCCCGGGGTTCTCTGTACCCCAGGTGTATTCTTGCTGGAGCTCTGCCAGCCCTCAGCCTCCACCTCCCAGGCTTGCTGATGGATCAGAACCCTCAGGGAAAAATTTGGAATGGGAGTGGCTGGGAGAGATGAGGGTAAATGGTGCAGGGTTCCAGGCCCTTTGCCCCTTCCCCACCCTAATCCTTGGCTCCTATCCCTCAACTCAGGATTTCAGCCTTGGAATAACTCTGCCAGATTCAGTGAGGCCAGAGATAGGAAGTGAGTTTGTCCGAGGTCACACAGCCAGTCAGTAGCTGAGGCCCCTCCCTGTTCCAAAGACTTCTCGGGGACTCTCCTCACCACTGCTCCCCCAAGCAACTAAGCAGACTGTGCAAAATAGGCCAGAAGCCCCCAGAACAGAGCCCAGAGCACCACCTCTGACACCCTCCCTCCCTCCCCCTACTTGCCTCCCACAACCACCAGCCTCCAAGATTTTTAGTCTTCGAGATGAAGACTCCAAAATTCAGATGAGATGACCAGGGGAGGCTCATTAGAGTCAAGAGTCAGATGATAGGCTAGTCCTCAAGATCATAGATCAACCTGAAGACTGCTGGAGCTCGAAGGTCAGATTGAGGAACGGGGCTGGAGTCAAGACTGGGAGGGAATCCATGCTAGAGAGCAAAGATCAAGGATCTTGCCTAGACATCAGAGGTCAGGGCAGTGGTCTTAAAGGGAGTGGAAAGGTCAGGATGAGGGGATCCCAATCCTTGAAGGCTGCCTCAGGGATCCAACTGAGTGGTGGTCCCCCCACCCCAACCCACCTTCAGTTTGCTTCCATCCAGCTGCAGTAACTGCGGCCCATCTACCTGCCGCGCAGCAAACTCAGCAGCATACTGCTCCAGGTTGAGGCTGTGCAGCCACTGGCCCACCTGCTGACTGGTCCAGTGGTAGACGGTGGGAAGAGGCTCATCCAGAAACTGGGGTGGAGACCAAGGAGAGTGAGGGGGCAGGGTGTGCCCTGTGGCCCACACATCTGGCTGTGTCAGAGGTCAGGGCCTGCTTACCTCATCGGAAGACTGGGAAAGAGTGTGGTAGGGGTAGGAACACTTGGCCGCCTGCCGGGGACCACTTGGGATCTTGGGGCTGCTGCTGGGGGGTGTGGAATCATCACTCAGGGTGGATTCCTAGATGGAAAGGGAGCATACTGCTGAGGAGAGAGCTCACCTCAAGCCCAGGGCAGCAACCCGCAACCCACCATCCCCATTCAGATGGAGCTGAAGTCCAGGGCCAGGCACCAGGAGTTTCTCAGGGCCCTTGGATGTGAACCAGAAGCTGGGCAGGCACACAGAGCAAGGCTGTAGGGCTAGAACTGAGCAGTTAGTGGGAATGGAGGTCACGCTGCTGTGGCTTCCTTGACAGCTGACTGGGATTCCCCCGGGCTGGGTCAGATGTTTCTGCCTTGAGCCTCTCCAGCATGGCCTCCAGCACCCCGGCTTATAAAAACCTGGTTAGATGTCGTGTCTTCACTGGACTCAGCTCTACGAGGGCCTGGGCTGCGTCTGTTCACCAGGGCCCAGCACAATGGAAGAAAGGGAGGGATGGAGGGAGGGTGTGGGAGAGGGACCCTTTCGCTCCTGAATTTACAGTTTCCTGATCTTCTCTGACCTGGCTGCACACAGGAACAGAATCACAGAACAAGCACAGGGCTGGGGGTCATTAGAGCCTGGCGTCTAAATCCAGTTGAGTCTGTAGGCAATTCCCTTCAGTCTGGGCCCGCATTTGTCCATCTGTACAATATGAGCTTCCCTGGTGGCTCAGCTGGTAAAGGATCTGCCTCCCATGCGGGAGACCTGGGTTCAATCCCTGGGTTGGGAAGATCCTCTGGAGAAGGGAATGGCTACCCACCCCAGGATTCTGGCCTGGAGAATTCCATGAACTGTACAGTCCAGGGGGTCACAAAGAGACACGACTGAGTGCCTTTCACTTCACTTCACTTCACAATAGGGATGAATGTGCCTGCCCTCCCTACTTCACTGAACCTTTGTGAGGGTAAACAAAAGTGCTTTTGGAGCTTTGTAGGCCACAGAATCCTAGTGAACATAAATAGGCGCTCACTGTTGCTTCCGTTCCTCGGTCTCACTTCACCACAGGGTTGTGAACTTTCCAAGCACTAGCTAGGTTGCGGTCCTGTTCATCTCTGTTCCCCCCAGCCTCACTGTACCGCATGTAGTCCAGCTCCTAATACAGGATGTGGAGTCAGAACTGAGCCAGGCAGAAGAGTTAGCGGGAACAGAGGACCCCTACTCTTGCCTGGAAAATCCCATGGATGGAGGAGCCTAGTGGGCTGCAGTCCATGGAGTCACTAAGAGTCGGACACGACTGAGCGACTTCACTTTCACTTTTCACTTTCATGCATTGGAGAAGGAAATGGCAACCCACTCCAGTGTTCTTGCCTGGAGAATCCCAGAGACAGGGGAGCCTGGCGGGCTGCCTTCTATGGGGTTGCACAGAGTCGGACACGACTGAAGCAACTTAGCAGCAGCAGGCTGGTGTACTAGGGGATCATAGTGCTCAGTTACGTGTGTTGGATGGAGACAGCGATGAATGAATCAACAGAGGAACCACTTGGCATACAAACAAGTGAACAAGTGAATGCCTGAACTCAGAGACTGGATGAATTAATGATCACTGAATGGCTCCTTGGATGGACAGATGGACTCCAGGAATGCCCGGATCCAGGCCCAAGCCAGGGTGAAGTATGTCCTCATGTCACCTGAGTCTGGGGGCCAGGATGGAGGCCTGGAGGCCATGGACTCACCTGAGAAGCTGACTTCTTAGGGCTGAAACCCTCGCGTTTAGGGGAGCAGGACGGGGAGGTGGTGCTGCCAGAAGATGCGGAGCCTTTGCCACTGTCTGTGAACCAGGAAAAGGGCAGGAACGGGGAGCCCCCTGACTTGCTGGACCCCTCCACTGACTCCCTGCAGAGAGAGTACGCTGCGTGGGCGCGGGCAACGAGGAGAGGGCTGGAACCACAGGGAGTTACAGGCAGAAGCTGTGGCTGAGGGGCTGTGGGTACCTCTCACCTGCTGCCCATGGACAGACGGTTGCTGCCCTTGTCCTTCCGGCTCTTACTAGTGGATGCTCGGCGTAAGGTGACCCTGTGGGGAGGGCAAGGGGGAGTGGAACAGTGCTGCCCATTGTGCTACCCAATGCCCAAGCCTTTCTTTCTGGTCACTCACCCCAGGTCCAGGAACTTGCGGCGAGTCTTCTTATCCAGGCCAATGGTAGGGCTGGCGGGCTCAGGTGGGCTGGCATCCCGGCTGTCATCTTTCGAGGAAGAAAAGGAAGGAAATTGCCTATGTGGTGGCTTGTCTGCCTCTTTCAATTTCCAATAAGGTGACAGAAATTCTCTTGACTTAGAATCAGGCAACCTTACTCTGATGCCCTTCACTAGCTGTGTGACCTAGGACAAGTCACTACCTCTCTGAGCTTCCTGCATCTTAAATATGGGGCCAATAACACTGCCTATTTCATGAGACCTAATAGGATGAGATAGTGAAGGACAGGGAAGCCTGGCTTGCTGCAGTCCATGGGGTTGCAAAGAGTGGGACACGACTGAGCGACTGAACTGAACTGAATAGGATGTTTATGAAAGCCTTATACAAACCATAAACCACTCTTGAAAAGTAGGGATCGCTACTCTTTACTGTTAATTTTATCTTGGCCAACTTGTAACCAACCTTCTAATCTTGGCTCACATGTCACTTCCTCAAGAAGCCTTGCAGGAGGCTCCCAACTGCTCCCAGGATGTTTTCAACCTGATAAATGTCCTCCCGCCCTGCGTTCCCTTTCTCAAATAGCACTCAAGATCCAACCAGTCCATTCTGAAGGAGATCAACCCTGGGATTTCTTTGGAAGGAATGATGATAAAGCTGAAGCTCCAGTACTTTGGCCACCTCATGCGAAGAGTTGACTCATTGGAAAAGGCTCTGATGCTGGGAGGGATTGGGGGCAGGAGGAGAAGGGGACGACCGAGGATGAGATGGCTGGATGGCATCACGGACTCGATGGACATGAGTCTGGGTGAACTCCAGGAGATGGTGATGGACAGGGAGGCATGGTGTGCTGCGATTCATGGGGTCGCAAAGAGTCGGACACGACTGAGCGACTGAACTGACACCTTGTACCTACCTATACATTTAATTAAGAGATTGCTTCCCCTCAAACTATAAGGAATTCTTTGACTGTTTCCCCTAGAACTTATGAGCCTCGCGAGGACGAGGACAGCATCTGCTTGCTCTTTTGTGTGTCCCAGGGCCCAGACAATGTCTGGCACACATTAAGGCTCTCTGGAAATAAATGAATGAACCATGGTCTTTATTCCCCACCTCCCCTGAGCCACCCTGTGCCAAACCCGAGGTCCGGCCAATTGCTTCGGAGTCCAAAGCAGCGCGTGCCGGCAGGGGGCGCCGCGCCGGCCGCTGCTCACCTTCGCTGTGCAGCTCGGCGCGAGGTTGTCGGCGCACAAAGCTGGGCGAGCTGTCGGACGAGGCAGCGGAGCGGGGCGGCGAGCCGGAGGCGGCGGCCAGACCCTCGTGCGAGGCGGCGTTGTGCAGGGGCCGGTAGCGTGCGAGCGGTGAGGGCGGCGGCTCGTCCTCGTCCAGGCTGCGCCGCAATCCCGGGGGCTCCAGGCAGAAGGAGCCCCCCGCTGGGGACCCCGGGCCAGAGTGCAGAGGCGATCGCAGCCGGTGCAGGGGGCTCCCGCAGCCGTCGGCTCCCTGGAGGAGGGGCAGCTGCTCACCGCCTACCCTCTTCCCCTCTTCCCGGAGGGGAGCCCGAGCTCCTAGGGCCTCCTCGGCCTGGAGGGAGGGCTTCCTCGTGCCTTGGGCCGAGGGGTGGCTGGGCAGCGAACAGTGAGAGATGGATCTTCCGGTCACAGAGGCAAGGGCTGCATCCGGCCTCCATCACTTACTGTGTAACTTTGTTAGTGAAACTCTTAGAGCTTCAGTTTCCTCGTCTGGAAAATGGGGTAATACCTTCCTTGAAAGGATGAAATGAGCCAGAATTGAACTGCAGCTAATATTTGTCAGCCTTGTTATCTGAGAAGTCTAGGGGTGTGGTTTCCCTGGAAGAGTGGTTTGGAGGGATTATCCAGGGGCAAGAAGGGTGGGTAGGGTATGGTGATTGAGGGGATTGCCCCAACCTTGCCTCCAGGCCCATCGGAGCCTTCACCATCCTCTGCAGAGCTGGCACTGTCCCGAAGTCTGGAGCGAGAGGGCCGGTGTCTTCGGCCCTTGGCCAGTAGTTGGGCCCGGGCCTTGTGTAAACTGCTGTCCAGTCTGACGGTTTCTGGCACTGCCAAGTCCAGGTCTGCAAACCAGGGAAGAGGGACAGAGACCAGATACACAAGGACAGCACACCCAGAGGCACGCCTCAAGTGGCCACCTGCACGCACACCCAGACATTCAACAATGTCTCAAGTGTTGGGCGCTCGTAGTCCAGTGAGATGGAAAACCAGGTCTCTCACAGTCTCCCAGGGAGCTGGAGATGTCAGCTTGTAAATATAGTGTGTGATAGACCCTCTCACAGGCACAGAGGACAGGACTGTCCTGTTTGGAGGAGGAAACACCAAAGCTGGGTCTTCAGGTCTGTCTGGGAGTTTACAAGAGAGGAGGCTGGCAACACTGGCATATGCTACACTGAGAGGAAGGGAAGCTGGGGGCAGGATGCCTCCAGAGCAATGAGAGGGCAGGTTTGTGGAGGGAAACACTGGAAGATGAGGCTGGAGAGAGCACAGATGTAATGGCTGGCACTGAAGAAGTGCCAACTACGTGTCAGAATGTACATTCATCACCTTGTCTACTCAGAACAACCCACAGGCTAGGGATAGCTTGTATTCCCATTTCACAGCTAAGCAAACTGAGGATCGGAGAGGTCAGGTCTCATGCCTGAGGCCCGCCCCTAGCAAACAGTCTGGGATTTGAGCCTGGCTAATCTAGCTCTGGCTCCAGGTGGTGCAGTGATTAAGAATTCACCTGCCAATGTAGGAGACACAAAAGACACAGTTTCAGTCCCTGGGTTGGGAAGATCCTCTGGAGGAAGGGCTGGCAACCCACTACAGTATTCTTGCCTGGAAAATTCCATGGACAGAAGAGCCTGGTGGGCTACAGTCCATGGGATCACAAAGAGTTGGACATGACTGAGCATGCTCACACAGTCTTGCTCCAGAGACTGGCCCTGCTGGGGATGCTGGCTTTCTGTGCCATGCCCAGGATCACACTCAGAGACAGTACTGTTGAGCAGCTAGATGACTCACAGTTAACTAGAGGGAGCCCTAGAAGCCAGTGGCAAAGAGGAGAGCCCACAGACCCCTGAAGCCTCTCTCTCCCGTCCTGGGGTACATGGCCCAGGGCTAGGTCCTGGATGAGGACAACGTGGAAGGGTAGGCAAACCCACCAGATTATGCACAAACCCTACAGCTCCGAGTTTCACTTTCCATTTGTTCCACCCTAAAATACAGACTTCTTTCTGCCGTGTCCCTGAGATTCTCCAGGCAGAAAGAGTTCTTCCCATATCATCATGGCTTAAGACCTTTCTTCACCACTCCACCCTCCGTGATCTCAGGGACCCCAACCCATCACTCCTGCTTGCCCTGCTTTGCCTGCTCCTCTTTCTTTTGTCTGTAGATGCACCTTAAATCACCCCTGTGGCTGAACTACCACCTATATCTATTTCCAGCTCTGATTCCTCCCCTGAATTCCAAGTCTGAGCACCTCAACACCTGCCACATCTAAAGCACCCAGACACCTCAAACTCAGTCCATCAAACGAATGCACCGCCTTGCCTCCGTCCCTGGCTCTGTGAAAGACCCCACTGTCTACCCAGTCACCCTCTCAGACCTAGTAAAGTGAGTGAAAGTCACTCAGTCATTCCTGACTCTCTGTGACCCCCTGGACTATACAGTCCATGGAATTCTCTAGGCCAGAATACTGGAGTGGGTAGCCTTTCCCTTCTCCAGGGTATCTTCCCAACCCAGGGATTGAACCCAGGTCTCTCACACTGCAGGCTAATTCTTTACTAGCTGAGCCACAAGGGAAGCCCTCTCAGACCTAGACCCAGTTGGTAATTCATGGGTCCAGCTCCCTACTTGACACCTTCACTTGGATGTCCAATGGACATCTTCAATGTACGTTACGATTGGACTCCTGACGTCCTTACCCCACAAGCTGCCCAGTCTACCCATCTCAGTGAATGACAGCTCCATTCTTCCAGCTACTAAGGCCAAACCGTGGAGTCACCCTTGATTCCTCCCTCTCCCTCCTACCCTACAAACTGATCCAACCACAATTCCTGTTAGCTCTACTTTGGAAATATATCTAAACATGCTGAGATATTTTTGGTGAAATGACATGATGTTTTGGATAAGGTTCAAAATAATCCAGGAAATTAGGAGAGAAGAGAGGAAGGGGATGTAGCTGAAACAAGACTGTCCATGAGTTGATGATACTTGAGGCTGAGTGATATGTACGTAAGTGTATCATGGGGTACTTTGTGCTGGTCTCTACTTTTCATTTCCCACAATAAAATATTGTGTATATGTGTCTTTGTATACACACACTTACATACGTGCCTACATGTGGGGAGAAAGAGGAAGGGAGAGGAAAGGAGTAGAACATACAGATCCCTGGTCTAGGTCACCATCACCTCTTGACTCATTGTTACAGATCCTCCCAGCGAGTCTTCCCGCTGCCTCCCTTTCCCATTTACAGTCTATTTCCAACCCAGCAGCCAGAGTGATCCTGATAAAGCATGTCAGCTCGTGTTACTCCTCCCTCCACTCAGAACCTCCACTGACTTCCATCTCACACAGGAAGAAGCTGAGTTCTCAGCATGGCCTTTAGACTCAGGCTGTTCAGAAACGCTCTCCCTCTTCGTCCCTCTGCTCCAGCCACCCTGGCTCTTCCTTATACAAGCTGTCCTACACCTCAGGGCCTTTGCACTTCCCCTTCCCTTTCCTGCAAGGCTCTTGCCATAGATTTCTGCACAGTTCCTTCTTTCAGCTCCTTCAGGTCTCTGCTTAAATGTTTTCTCTCACTGAGAGACCGCTCAATTTAGAATATCCCTAAAACCCACAGCTAAATTTTTTCCTATATCATTTATCATTCTCTGGTGTATCATATATGTTATTTGGTTTATTGTCTCTCTCCACCTATCAAAATGTCAGCTCCATGAAGGCAGATGTTTTTCTATTTTGTTCATTGCACTAACAGGCACAGAACATTGTGTGTGTGACAGTGTGTGTGTGTGTACAAGTGTCCTAAGTGTTTTATAACTACTAGCTCATTTAAACCTCCCCACAACCCAAGGAGACTCCAGGAATTCTCAGGGCAGCCTTAATTTGCCTGAGGGTTATAGGGCTGGAAAAGCTATGGCAAACCTAGACAGCATATTAAAAAGGAGAGACATTACTTTGCTGACAAAGGTCCATCTAGTCAAAGCTATGATTTTTCCAGTAGTCATGTATGGATGTTAGAGTTGTACCATAAAGAAAGCTGAGTGCAGAGGAATTGATGCTTTTGAACTGTGGTGTTGGAGAAGACTCTTGAGAGTCCCTTGGACTGCAAGGAGATCCAACCAGTCAATCCTAAAGGAAATCAATCCTGAATATTCATTGGAAGGACTGATGCTGAAGCTGAAGCTCCATTATTTGGCCACCTGATGTGAAGAACTGACTCATTTGAAAAGATCCTGATGCAGGGAAAGATTGAAGGAAGGAGGAAAAGGGGACGACAGAGGATGAGATGGTTGGATGGCATCACTGACTCAATGGACATGAGTTTGAGCAAGTTCCAGGAGTTGGTGATGGACAGGGAGGCCTGGCGTGCTGCAGTCCATAGGGTCACGAAAAGTTAGACACAACTGAGTGAGTGAACTGAACTGATAGGGCTGGTGAAGAGCAAGCCAGGGTTATAGGCAGTCTGGCTCCAGAGGCTCAGCGAGTAGTTACCAAGCCCTTCCCACCTCCTCTGAGGCAGAGATGGAGAGACTTGTGAATTCAGTCCCTTAGTTTACAGGCACTTACTCTCCTCAGAGAGCAAAGTTCGGCCCAGAATGCAGAGGGAGCGAAGGACAGACGGCAGGACCGCTGGTAGGCAGCTGATGAGCATCCTCAACCAGTCCAGCCTTAGCTGGTGTCCAGCTGCCCTGGGCCAAGGAGAATGGCCCTCTGCACCTGAATCCGGGCCACGTCGAACCATGGTCATCTCACTGTGGAGGGTCTAGGGAGCAAAGGGACTCCCTCCTAAGGGGCTTGGGGATTTCCAAGGCAAGATGGGGCCAGCTTCTCTCCTGGTGCCTTGCTCTACCAGGCTTCTCTCATCTCCTTCCATCCCTCCTTCCATCTCTCTCTCCCTCTCCCTCTCCCCCTGGGAGTTAGCCAGCCCCAGGCTGTGGGAAGTCATGAATATTTCATCACCTTTCTCTTCAGGAAGCCGGCCAGGCTGGCAGCTACCTCTGCAGGTTGGGGAGAAGGAAAACAGGAAGGGTTGGGCTGGGGTTGGTGGCTGAAAAGCCTAAGGAAGGGGGAGTTCACCTCTGCCAGGCCGGGAGTCAGGCTGGACCTGGGTGAGGATGGACAGATTCAGAGTCTGAGGCCCAGAGACTGTTTGAGGCTAGGGGAGTCCCCAAGGCAAAGCTTTCATGCACAGGCCCCAGGGAGCCCGGGGCGGAAAGCAGTTCCTCAGAAGCCAGGAGGCAGCAGTTCCAGGCATCGCCAGGATCTGCGGCAGCCCCAGGGGAGAGTCAGTTGAGCAGGGCTGGAGGAAAAGGAAGCGCAAGGCAGGTAGAGATGAGGAGAGGCAGGGGAGGAGACGCTGGAGGCCCTATGGCATTCCACACCTAGGAGCCTTTCCCAGCTTGAGAGCCCTGATGGCTGTGTACATGACAGCTTTCTGCTTCCACTTCTCCCGCCGTGTTCCTCCACCTTCTTTTGCTCACTGACTCCTCCACTGAATCCAGCTGGGAAACGGCCTTTCCACCCCGGGTGCATGCTGGGAACTTAGTCCCCTCAGTGGTCTTTCTCTAATCCACACAATAAAGACAGCAGGAGGCAAATAATAGGGTGTGTGTGTGGGAGTCCACGCATCTCAGAACAGAGCGGGTCGATCCTGGGTCCCCCGGGGGTGTAGATGCTAAGTGTGTTATGCATTTTTTATTTTCCTGCACATCTTGTAGATGAGGTCCCTTATTTATGGGACTCGGCGGTAACCTGTGTTGCCTCTGCTGGCGGATCCTGGTATACGGCACAGTGACTGCCAGCAGGGAGTTGGGCAGTCTGGAGTTCTTGTCCCAGCTCTGCCACTAAACTGCCGTGTGATCTTTAAAGCCAGTCACTACAGCACTCTGGGCCCTAGGCTTAATGTCTGCTATATGGGTACACTTCTTAGGATTATTGTGGGGTTAAAGTGATACACCCCCTTCATGGATCACAGCCTTGTCATGACAAACCGGCTTGTGTAACTCAGTGATGCTATGAGCCATGCCGTGAGGGCTACCCAAGATGGACAGGTCATCGTGAAGAGTTCTGACAAAACATGGTCCTGAAATGGTATGGACCTAACAGAAGCAGAAGAGATTAAGAAGAGGTGGCAAGAACACACTGAAGAACTACACAAAAAAAGGTCTTAATGACCTAGAGAACCACAATGGTGTGGTCACTCACAAAGAGCCAGACATCCTGGAGTGTGAAGTCAAATGGGCCTTAGGAAGCATTAGTATGAACAAAGCTAGTGAAGGTGATGGAATTCCAGCTGCGCTGTTTAAAATCCTAAAGATGATGCTGTTAAAGTGCTGCACTCAATATGTCAGCAAATTTGAAAAACTCAGCAGTGGTCACAGGTCTGGAAAAGGTCAGTTTTCATTCTAATCCCAAAGAAGCACAATGTCAAAGAATGTTCAAACTAAACATTGTAAAATTGTGCTCAATTCACATGTTAGCAAGGTTATACTCAAAATCCTTCCCAATTACATGAACCAAGAACTTCCAGATGTAGAAGCTGGGTTTAGAAAAGGCAGAGGAACCAGAGATCAAATTACCAATTTTCTTTGGATCATGGAGAAAGCAAGGGAATTCCAGAAAAACATCTACTTCGGCTTCACTGACTACACTAAAGCCTTTGACTGTGTGGATCACAGCAAACTGAAAAATTCTTAAAGAGATGGGAATATCAGACCACCTCACCTGCCTCCTGAGAAACCTGTATGTGAGTCAAGAAGCAATAGTTAGAACCAGACATGGAACAACCGACTGGTTCAAAATTAGAAAAGGAGTACGACAAAGCTGTATATTATCACCTTGCTTATTTAACTTCTGTGCAGAGTACATCATGTGAAATCCAGGCTGGATGAATCACAAGCTGGAGTCAAGACTGTGGAGAGACATATCAACAACCTCAGATATGCAGATGATACCACTCTGATGGCAGAAAGTCAAGAGGAACTAAAGAGTCTTTTGGTGAGGGTGAAAGAGGAGAGTGAAAAAGCTGGCTTGAAACTCAACATTCAGAAAACTAAGATCATGGCATCTGGTCCCATTACTTCATGGCAAATAAAAGGGGAAAAAGTGGAAACAGTAACAGATTTTATTTTCTTGGGCTCCAAAATCATTGCAGACAATGACTGCAGCCATGAAATTAAAAGATATTTGCTTCCTGGAAGGAAAGCTTTGACAAAACTAGACAGCATATTAAAAAGCAGAGATATCACTTTGCCCACAAAGATCTGAATACTCAAAGCTATGGTTTATCCAGTAGTCATGTACAGATGTGAGAGCTGGACCATAAAGAAGGCTGAGTGCCAAAGAATTGATGCTTTTGAATTGTGATACTGGAGAAGACTTTTGAGAGTCCCCTGGACTGCAAGGAGATCAAACTAATCAATCCTAAAGGAAGTCAACCCTGAATATTTATTTGAAGGACTGATGCTGAAGCTGAAGCTCCAATACTTTGGACACCTGATGTGACGAGCTGACTCATTGGAAAAGACCCTGATGCTGGGAAAGATTGAAGGCAAAATGAGAAGCAGGTGGCAGAGGATGACATGGTTAGATTGTATCACCAACTTAATGGACATGAATCTGAACAAACTCCAAGAGACAGTAAAGGGCAGGAAAGGCTGGTGAACTGCAGTTTATGGGGTTACAAAGTGTTGGACAGGAGGTAGTGACTGAATAACAGCAACAACAGGTGGGATACAGGGCATGTGACACGGCCGTGCTAGCCTGGTACCTGGCATGAGACAAGCACTTAATAAACAGGGGCCCTTATTATCATTACTGTTGTTGTAACTGGATATCTACTCAGATAGTGGTGACAAAGACTCAGACTTTAAGGCCAAAATACACACTCAGTGAAGTCCCCGGGACTCCCTCCCTCAAAACCTCTTAGCCTTGGCTAGAGATAGAGTCAAAGAGTACTTACCAAAAACCTCGTCCACAGGTTCTCGGAGCTTTGAAGAAGCCATGACTCGAGAGAGCTGGGAGGACAAGAGAGAGAGGAAAAAGAACCATGGATAAGAAGGAAATAGACCACGGTTGGTGGAGGTAAGGGAGCTGCCAATGGCTACCTGTTCCTGGCCTTCTAGCCCCTCACCTTCCCTTACAACTCTTCCTCCAGCCCCTTGAAGAGAAACCATCTGAACCATACCCCAGATGGTGGGCTTGGGCAGGAGACAGAAGCAAGTCCAAGGTGCAGACAACAGGCTCTCCCGTGGCCCCAGTCCGAGCTGATTTGCCTCCGCACAGGTCACTGAACATCTCCCCTTCACCGTCCTGAGCCTTTCCATCATTAGCATTTTCTTAAAACATTTAATTATCATAAACTGTCCAACATCAAATCTGGGAGAAATCTTGAAGACTATTAAATCCAATCCTCTCATTTTACAAATAAAGAAACAGATGGGAGAATGATTGACCTAAGATCACATAATAAGTTATGGCAAAATCAGAACCAGAACCCAGGTTCTTCCGTCTACTCATCACCTACCTCCCTACTTATCTGTGCATCTACTTGCCTGTTCACCCATTCAGTCAATCATCCACCATCCACCCTATTCAACCATCTACCCATTTTTACATCCATCAACTTGTACCATCCACTCGGCCATCTTCCCACCCTTCACCCAGCCCTGCCTCCCTCCACTGTCATCACTGGTGCAGTCACCACCTGTCTTTCTGAACATGAGCTGTTCAGGAAGCTGGCATCATCAGCAGGGCCTCTGTTCTTAACAAACTCACAGTTCTCACAGTTCTAGACAGACTCACAGACGCAGAAGGGTATAAAGAGTACCCACAGCAGAACAGTGGATAGCCAAATATCTGTGACGCATCATGCATGTTCTGGCAAGAAGTTGGATGGATAGGGGTTTTGTTTTGTTTATAGGAGGTAGGAAAGGAAGGGCAGGTGGGGAAGCAGGATATATGTAGCTGAAACAGTTGGGGCAGGCTTCCTAGCAGATGTAGGATTCAGCATCCCTAAACCAAGACCTGAGTGTTAGAGAGGCGGGTGGATAGCAGATGAGGGGAGAAGGAAGAAGCTCAGGGTCAGGACCACACTACATGGCCGGGACATGATCTCCAGTTATTTCTAACTCTCAGGTCCCCACGAGAAGGAGAGAGCACTGGATTGGACCAGACATTTGACACATTTAGGAAAGCTAGAACACATGCCTGCTGGGTTGTTTTCCAACTCTCCTCTTTTGTTATCACATAGATATCATCTCATTGCATGCTGGCTAGGCCTGGGATTCTTAGCATCCCTACTTTACAGATGGGAAAACTGAGATGCAAGAGGTAAGAGGCTGAATGCAACCTTGATCCCCTCAGCTCTATCCTGGGTGGTGATCTGCAGCTTTGAAACCTACTCATAAGGAAAGAACACTGCTGGGAGAAGGCACAGGATGGATAGAGTAGGGGAACTGATCCATACTCACTAAGACTCGGTACGTCCACCCCAGGCTCCATGGACACTTGGGGCTACAAGGAGGAAATGAGGTGTAAGAAGGGGCCAGGGATATGGAGCCTCCAAGAACTCTCTTCCATTTTTGAACTCCGGGTGCTAGTAACAAAGAAGTTCTAGACTTCCTCTTCCTGTCCTGAAGGCAGATGGGAAAAGGGGCTGCACCAAAGAATGAACCAGACTCCCTCATTCTGTTGCAAAATCTCATCTGAACAGGACCCAGCTGCCACCTCCACCAGAAAGCTGTCCTAGATAGCCATTACTCCCCTCATTCGTTTATATAATTTCTAAATCCACCCTTCCCTGCCACTAGGAGATGAGTAATTTTTCATACTTCATTGATTCCCTAACTAGGTCACATCTCCCCCACATCAGACAGGATCTCCTGAGGAGAGGGGCCAGTATTCCCACCAGCAGGGACTCTCCGAAGAGAAGAACTGCCTCTCCCATCAGAATGGAGGCTCCCTGAGTGCAGCGGTGCTGCTCTTCTTAGACAACTTGAGAATGGAAAGCCCGCGTGTGTATGCTCAGTCACTTCAGTCATGTCTGACTCTGTGTGACCCTACGGACTGTAGCCTGCCAGGCTCCTCTGTCCATGGGATTCCCCCGGCAAGAATACTGGAGTGGGTTGCCTTGCCCTCCTCCAGAAGATCTGCCCGATCCAGGGGTCAAACCCACGTCTCTTACGTCTCCTGCATTGGCAGGCAAGTTCTTTACCACTACTGTCACCTAGGAAGCCGACGCAAAGCCCAAGTGCTCTTTATTCAAGATCCCAGTCTAGGAGCGAGACCCTCTTGTGGATGCCACCCTCTTTTAGATACCCTCTGGGGTGAGCTGGGGCTTCCATTCACACCAGCGCCCAGTACATTCTGATTCAGCACAAACTGCTTTCTTTAACAAATAACTCCCTGAGGTGTGTATGGGAGACCTTCCTTGCACTGTCCCATGGGGAACTCTGGCAAGCATGACATCAGGATGTCTCCAGGCCCCTCCTACACCACCTTTCAAAACTGAACCTTGCAAAATTAGAGAACCCCCCATTTATACTCCTACAACTCTACACTCCTATACACACACACACACACACACACCATACTCACATTCAAACCAGGTAAGCACTACAAGGTGGAGATGAACTTGTTCTCTGGACAGACACACTGTGGGCTCTAACTCTTGCAGGCCACTCCTTCCTTCCCAAATTTCCCGATTCCCAGAGGAAGAGCACCAGTAGCATTTGTCCCTTCCCTAGGAGAAAGGGAGGCAGGTGAACTCCAAGTTCCCTGGGACCCAGGGGAAGGAGAAAGAGAAACAACGTGTGCACAAGTCCTGAAGAGGGAATAGAGTATAGGACAGAGACGGACAGGTTGGTGGAGTGTTAGTCCATAGAGCTGCAGAGAGGAAGGAGAAAGAGCAAGAAAGAAATGAGCCAGAGAGCAGCAGCAGCAGCAGCAGGGGCAGGGGAAGCAGGAGAGACCGGGCTCCAGCAGCCCTGAGTGAGGCCCTGGGGAGGGGTGGAGAAAGCTGCCAGGAGAGGGGCAGCCCCCAGTGGAGCAGGAAGAAGGAAAGGGGCTCTGGAAGAGGAGAAGGAACCCAAGAGAGAAGTGCAACTGGAAAAGCCTGAAGAGGGGTGTTTGGGAGAGGAGGCTAGGGCTCGGGTGGCAGTGTAGAGCTAGAGAAAGCGGTGGCCCCCTCCCACAAGGCCCAGGCCGGGGGCATCTGGCAAGAGTTCATCTGTCCGCTCACAAGCACCGCTGGAGATGGGGTGGGGTGGAGAACAAGGGGCATCTTCTGCACCCCAGCGACCTTATGCCCCAATCAGACCCAAGTGGCTACTTCTGTTCAATCCATCAGTCTCAACTCCTCACCAGGCAAGAAGGAGTTAAGCTTCACCCCTCCCCCAACACCAGTTTGTTTTTTTAAATTAATTTCTCCAGGCAGCGGGCTGAGGGAGAGGATTAGGGACACAGATCCTATCTCCACCCCCTCCCCTGGCAGCCCAGCACCCTACCTCAGTGCAGCCCCCCCTAGGGACGAGGGAAGAAAGGTCCTTGTCTCTTGGCCCCATCCAACCCCACTAGGGTTCCCACCATGAGCCCGAGTGACCCCGCGTCCTCGTCCACGTTAGGGATCTTGGGGTCCCAATCCCTTACCTCCAGCATCTGTCATCTTCAGCGTCTGGCGCCTCGGAACCCCCTCAGGCCCATGGTGCTTGGGGCGGGGACCAGGTGGGAGAGGGGCAGGGGAGTTGGGGGGCTGTCACCCCGGCCGCGGGGGACTCCGGGCTGGCTCCATCCGCTCCATCCCAAGAAGAGGGGTAGGGGTCAGCGAGAGGGGTCCTGGAACCGGAGGAAACGTGGCGGGGTGGATATTTCGGAGAGAGAAGGTTTGCAGGAAGCAGGAGGCGAGGCGGGCGGGGCAGGACCAGGAGATCTGACTGGGAGGATGCTCTGTGCGTGTGTGCGTGCGTGTGTGTGTGCGTGCGTGTGTGTGTGTGTGTGTGTGTGTGTGTGTGTGTGTGTCTGAGAGAGAGAGAGAGAGGAGGAGGAGGGGGAGGGAGAGAGAGAGAGAGAGAAGGAGAGGAACCACCTCCCGCCCTGCCAGGCCCGGCTGGATGCGGGGGTCCCCGCCCCGCAGGCAGATACTCGTAGCGTCGCTTCTGCGGGGATCCGCGGGGGTCCCCAGGGAAGAGGCAACGCGGAGGGCGCGCGGCGGCGAGGCGGGAGACAAAGAACGGGTGGAGGGAGGGAGAGTGGGAGGGAGGGGCGGAGGCGGCGGGAGCACCACGAAGGAGGAGGCGCCCGGGTGTCGGGATTCTAATTGCCGGTACTCCGCGGCCAGTGGGAGTCGGGCGGGTGTGAGCGCCCAGAGAGGCGGCCCCATCTTAGGACGCAAGGGGCTTCTGACTCCTCTGCAAGGCCTGTGAGGGCTCCTGACTCATTCAATAGGCAACCACAGAGCAACTGGGAGCGCTGAAGCGGGAGGGGACCGTGAGGAACAGAATCGACCTGGTCCTGGCCATCGTGGCTCACAGCATTGTCAAGGGGACAGACGAGCAGAGAGGCCCTCAGGAGAGCGGCCCGTGAGCCTGGGTTCGCAGAGGACACTTCAGCGTGGGGAGAGCCCACCCAGGGAGCCCCTCCTTGTCTGTGGGTGGCTGAGGAGGTGGGGCAAGGGCTGTGTGTGGAGGAAGGACTACTGAAGAGCGGCCGCGTTGGCTACTTCTGCAGGCCAGGCTAGGGTAGAAGCGCTAGTGGCTAGCCGGGGAGGGAGGAAACAGGCTAGGGTAGAAGCGCTAGTGGCTAGCCGGGGAGGGAGGAAAAGGGAGGAAGAAGGACGCATGGGGTGGGGAGATTGCACCTTTTCCTACCAGCCATAGTGGGAAAAGTAAGAGGAGTGACGGGCTCCGATCTGCATTTTAGGAAGAACACCTTGGTTCCTTTGGAGAAGGCAGCCTGAAGGCTGTGGCACGCCTCATGAGGCTGTTGAGTTGATGGTGGTGGGCACAAAGATCAAAGATCACGATGAGAACTATTAAGACTATAGAATTGAAGAAACCGACAGGGTTTGGGGACTGGCTGGCCACTGAGGGAGAAAGAGGGTCTAGATGATTGCAGGTCTTGGCTTGAGGCCCTGGATGTAGAGGGGGATGGGAGTGAATGAGATCAGACTTGGACCTGGTGAGCTGGAGGTGATGGTAGGCCAGCCAGGGGAGACAAAAATCAACTAGCTACTGTACTGAGATGGCTTGGTGGTGTGTGTGTGTGTGTGCGCGTGTGCGCACACGCGCGTGTGCATGTGCACGCATGCTCTAAGCACTGTACTAAGCCCTTTTCTCAATGTCACCCTCATGATAAACCCATGAGGTGGGTGTTTCTATTGCCCCCTTTGTTCAAGAGCAGGTGGTAAGGTTGGACAAGTGGGTCCAGGCTCAGGGGAGAGGTTGCATACCTCTATCCCTCATTCGGGAGGGGTAGAGTTGCCTGATGGTCTGCCAGAGTCGCTGCAGTCCCAGGTCTCTGAGAAGCTGTGGGAGGTGGCGTGTTGAGCCCAGATGGTATTGGGACCATAGGTGAGGATGATAAATTTTAGGGGGTAAGATCCAAGGAGATCTATGGGAGTTTGGGTATCTCTGTCTTCAGAATCTGCTGGCAGCTGTGAGTTGCTGGCTAGATTGTGGAGGTCTGGGGAGGTCCTAATGGGGCTGTCTGGGGTCTTTAAAGAGAACATGGTTTGCAGGCATTTGGTGAGATCTGGGTGGTAGGCTGGAGTCGGGGATTGATTATATAACCCTCATAGGGAATGGGGAGATGATGGGTATGTAAAGTCAGGGCTGGGGCAGGTTCTGTGGGAGGGTGCCTATAGGTCATAAGACCCCCTGTTCCTATAGGCCATTGGACCCCCAGATGAAATCCCCCTCATCTGATTTCCCTCCCTTGTGGCAAGTGTTGGGCTGTCACAAACCTGCTCAAGCTCCTAGGAACTGGGAAGGGGGCAGGGCTGGACTGGAGTAATGCCTCACATAGGTTTGCCCATGTGGCTTGCCCTTGATGTGTCTCACAGGTGAGTCATATCTCAGGCCTGAAAAACCTTGCAAAGCTATACCCACCATCCCCAGCCACACACTATACTTAAGATTTGGGGGGCTACTTTCTGAAAGGGTTCCACCTTTGGGAACATACAGTGTGCAAGCCCCTCACCTAATACACAGGACAGACAGGCATAGGACTCCACCCTGGATGCTCAACTCTGATCAGATCAGATCAACAGAAGCCTTCATCACAACTCCCATGTCTGCCTCAATACCCAGGGAGGTCCAGCCACTTCACTTCTGGGAACTTGGCTAGGTTGCCTGAGCAGGGCCTAAGTTACCTGTAAGTCAGGAGATATGACCAGTGACCTTGCGGTTTGGTGGTTTCTGATCCTGGGTTTCAGCCACCTGAAACTGTCTTCCCTGAAGCGTTCCAAGGAGGAGCCACTTGTAAGAGAAGATGGCTCTCATGAAAATGCATGGCCACCATCTCCAGGTTGCCAGGTGATTCTCGAGTGGCAGAACTGGACTGGCTCTATATGGCCCTGAGGTAACTAGGACTTTTGAAGGGAAGCTATCAGAAGCCAGAATTTGGCTTGACATGGAGACTTGGGTGATGAGCCATCCAGAAGGGAGTGGCCAGCACAGGAACTGACTGCAACTGGGAGTTCTGGTTGAGGTCACTCATCTCAGGTTTATCAGGAACCCACCAAGGTGGTCCTGAAGGGCCCTAATTTGGGGACTTCCATTCTTTAGGGCAGAGAGGTCTGTGAGAATCTTTTTTGGGGCCAGGCAACTGAAGACAAGTGCCTCGTGGTTCAGTTTTTTTCACATATAGCACACAGCTTCCCAAAGCAAGGGAAGGCTGGTGTTGGGGGTGGGCCCCCTGCTCTCATCTCTCTTTGGGGCTTGTCTTTGGAACCCTGGCGTCTGGACTCCCAGACCCATTGGTATTAGAACTGGTGAGTTAGCAACCAGAGCTGCTGGCAGGATAGAGGGCTAGGACTACTTCTCTCTGGCCAACCCCAGAGGGATTTTCTAAGACCCTGGGCACAAAACTGCTCTATCACTTCCCATCCCCAGCTACCACCTCCACCTTTAATCTTTCCTGTACCTTCTACAGGGTGCCTAGTGGGAGAGTAGGGGCTGGGTATCTCCATTACCGTGTCTAACCCATCCTCTGAATTCCATTGGAGGCCTTATAAGAAAGAGCTGAAAGCGATGAGCCTAAGGAATGCTCTAGAAATCCCAGTCCAGAGGGATGGGAGCTGGGGTGGCAAGCGGAGTTTGCAAGAACAAGGGTTCTCATAAAGCTCCTCAGGGTCAGAGGTAGCACTGGCAGACCGCCTGACTCAGACTGGCGCCCCTCACCCACTCCCGCGAATCAAGAAACCAGGCAGCAAAGCTCTGGGGACTGCTTTTATGGGGGTGACCTGACAGAGGGCATGATCCGTACAAAACCGGGAACAATACATACATATATATATTATATACAGAGACGCAGTCCTGCAAAAGGCGGGGCGAGGGTGGCCCTCGGCCGGAGAAACCGGAAGCCCCCCCCAACAGCCCCGCCCCTGGCCCCGCCCCCTCCATCTGCTGAGGCCGAGGTGGTGAATTGCACGGGCCCAGGCATTGTGACAGCCAGCTCTTTCAGGGGGTAGGCGCACATCTCGGGGCAGGAAGAGATTGCTGAAATACTGATTGATGGCATGGCCTATTTACAGGGGACGAGAGGAAGCCAAAACGGATGGTACAGGGGTTGTTTTTTTAAAAAAGAACAAAAACCCAGGCTGAGGCAGGGGCATGAGGAAGGGGCAAAAATGAGATGGTTTCTGAAAGGGGAGGGGACCTGAGGTAGGGGTCTCACCTCCCTTGGTCCAAGCCCCGATTTGGGGTTAAAGTGGGGAAACAGAGTCGATTTCACTTAGAAAGCAGGCTGCTAGCAGCGCAGCCCTGGTCTCCAAAAAGAAGAAAAGTAGTAAAATTTTGCCCTCCAGTCAAAACACTGGAAAACTGTGGGTGTGGGTGGGGTGAGGCTGAATCTCTGTGATGTTAGTACAAGGCTTCCAGGTGTGGCCCTGCATAGGGCAGGACGGGACTTGGCTCTCCAGTAAGAAATGTTCCCCTTGCCTAAAATCAGGCCCTCTAAACTGACCTCTTCTCCTCCCTTGCATTGCCAGGCTTGGCCAGGACACCTGGACCCCAAAGAGGCCACACAACGGTTCCAGGAGGAGGTTATGGCTATTTGGCACCTGGGGGAGGGGAGGCACAAGGAGAAATTGAGGGCTGCTGCCCCAGGAGAAGGGGGAGCTGGACACCATGTCCTGGACTCTTCCCCTTTTCATGAAGGATACATGAGAAATCAGTGCAGGGTCAGGCCCAGCCTCCAGGCTCTGAGCGGACTCTATCCCTCCTGGGAGGGTGGACAAGGATGGGAGGTGTGGAGACAACCCTTCCCAGCAGGAGGATAAGAATGCAACAGAACAGCACAATGATAGGGGAGGAGGGAAGGGCCAAGACGGCAGAATCTCAAGTCAAGAGGCCCAGGGACCACCTAGGAGCTCCGCGATCAGGAGGCAGCCTCCAGGCGGTGAGATGCTGGGAGAGCCCCCAGCCCCATTCCAGTCCAGAGACAAAGGCTGGAGGCTGTGAAGTCTGGCAGTTTGGTCTGCAGGTCCTTGTGTTCATCCACCACCCAGGCCAGCCCCTGGCATTCCACGGCCTCTGTGCCCCAGCCCCATGGGCAAGGAGGCCATCCTTCCAGCCCTGGTCTGCCTGGGCCACCTTAAGGGGCCTATATGATGTGGGCCCTCTGGTCCCTGAAGCTGGGTGAGGTGGGGTGGAGGCATGGGGGAGTCGGGGCACCTGTCCCCAGGCTGATAGGGGGCGGGGTCAAGTATTGAGGACAGGGGAGGGAGGACAATGGGAGGGGATTAATTATTGTCCCGTTAAGGAATGATTCCTGTTAAGTAGAATTGGAATTCCTCAGTGTTTGCAGGTTTCCTTCCAGTTCTGAGATCTGAAAAAAAAGGGAAGAAGGCATCAGGACTAAGCACTGGCCTCAGGCCCTGCCCCGCCTGGCCCCCTGCTGGGGACATGACCCTGGGCTCCCTCCAGGATCCACAGGGTGAGTGAGCTGCTGCTCCCTCCTGCCCCTGGGGCATCCTGGGCCTACCTTGTCCAGGAGCTTGTCCATCTCCTCCTTCCTCGCCAACTCTGACTCCTCCAGAACCCTGCGCTGTGCTGTCTCCTTTTTCAGAAACTCAATCTCCCTGGGGATCAGTGGGAGACAGACAGTGGGTAAGGCTGTGTGGTCTGGCTTCCATTCAGAGAGTCTCAGGGTCTTCAGCCCTGTCCTTGGCTCCACCTGGGCAGCTCTTGCCCACTCCTTGTTCTCAGGTCTGGAGATCCCCAGCCTTCCCAAAGCCTCTGGGGCCTGGCTTGTTGGCTCTGGCACCCAGTCATTACGAACCCAGGCACCCCCTCAACAGGACCCTCCAACTTCTGTGCTCCTGGCCCCCCTACTTGGCTGGGGTGGGGAGGGAAGGGCACCACAGGCCTCTCCATCCTCCTGAGGTCCAGGGCTCCCAGCCCCCACACGTACTTCTGCTGGTAGTCTTTGATGAGGCGCTTGGCCTTGCTGTATTTGCGCTCCAAGGCCTGGTACTGGGCCTGGGTCTCCCGCAGGTGCTCGTCCACAGCCTGGCACAGGCTCTGGGCCTCACCCCAATAGCCCTCCAGTTTTTCCATGCGTTCCTTGTTCTCCTCCACGCTCTGCTCCAGCTGGGCCTTCTCCACCCGCCACCGCCCCTTCTCCTGCTCCAGGCTCTGCAGCTGAGAGGAAGGAACAGCCCTGGGTTGGTGGGGACGACAGTCTCTGGATGATTCCGGCAGATATAGAGCCCACTGCCCCCCAAATACTGACTCTCCTTGGCTGAGCCTGGGAACCGAAACCCGGAGAGGGAGGACCCCATCTGTCCCAGCCAGGAGCCCTGACACGTGCTACACTCCTAGAAGGCAGGCCGCCCGCGTTCATCACTGACAATCTCCGTGACCTGGGGTAAGGCCACTTTTATCTTAAGCTGCACTCCTCCCATCAGTAAAGTGGGACTGATTCCTGCCTTGCCAAGCTCACAAAGGCTACACAGTGTGATGGTAGATGGGTGAGAACAGGGCACCATTGCCCTCTGTTCCCTCTCTGTAGCCCTGGCTTCTGCGGCTTCCTAAATAGTCCTGGCTGCTCGCCTAGCACCCGTGCCACCCCAGTGCAGACCTCCTAGCTCCACAGCCCAGTCATAGGGCCTCTGTTCCTGCTGTACTCACTTTCTTCACCACCTCTGTGCATTGAGCCCCAAATCTCCAGCCCAACTTTTCTTCGGGTTCCTCAGAGGCACCCTGCCCCAAACTTGGCCCCACCCATACAAACTTATTCCTCCTTTTCTGACTAGCCCACCTCCATCCAAAGGTGCCATCATCTCACTGCCACCCCAGTGCTGAGCTTCAAGCGCCTGACTGCCCCTCCAACCTAGCAAGGGTGTGTAAACACCCCTTGGCCTCTGTGTCTCAGCCGCACAGGCCTTCCTACACATCCTTGGACCTACATTCCCTCTTGCTGCAGGGCTTCGCCTCCCCGTTCCCTGTGCCTGGAATGCTCCCATCTACCCTCCCCCACTGCCTCATCATTTCCCACGAGCTCAGCCTTATATCACTTCCCCAGAAGTCTCCTGTGATTCTCTCTGACAGCACAGCCCCCCACATTCCAGCTTCATCAGGTTCCACGAGCTCTAGGAGTTCAGCGACCTGTCCTCTGCTATAAAGCCTGTGTCAACTTCTATGTACAAATGTTGGTGTGCAGACTCTAAGCCACACAGGGCATCTTTTGCCCATCACATGAACTGGATGGTGCCACACACCTAGAAAGAAAGTGAAAGCTGCTCAGTCGTGTCTGACTCTTTGCGACCCCATGGACGATAGCCCGCCAGGCTACTCTTGCCTGTAGCCTCAGGCAAGAATACTAGAGCGGGTAGCCATTCCCTTCTCCAGGGGATCTTTCCAACCCAGGGACTGAACCCAGGTCTCCCACACTGCAGGCAGATTCTTTTACCATCTGACCCACCAGGGAAACCCAAAGGTGTTTATAAATTAAAAGACCTTTGACTTGTTCCTTCCCTTCATGCTCTGCACCTACTCTAAAGAACATGAATTGTCACCTCGACCTGCGAAATGCAACTCGAATCCATCCTTCCTATACACCCTCTGCCTGTGCCCTGGGTAGCCCTGCCCATACCTGCCAGGGCACCACTTGGGCCTCTAGCTGGTTCACCAGTCTCCAAGTCCTGCTCACCCTCATGCCTCCCACTTTGGGGGTAGTGACCTTCCTCCTCCTGGTCTCATATGGCCACAGGATCCAGGCTGGAGTCCTCAGTGGGGAGTCAGGATACTGCTACAGCCCATCCTGGCAATCCAGCTCTACCTCCCCATGGCCCCTGCCCTGGAATGGCTGCCATAGCCTGCAGGTCTCTTTCCAAAGCCAGCCTCCACGCTCAAACGTTTGTCTCCCTGCCAGGAATGCCCTTCCTCTGCCTCAGTCACCTAAACCCTTTCTTCCCTCTGGGGCTCAGCTTCACACTCTCCTGTCTCCAGGCATGTTGGTCTAAGCCCACATATGGGAATGCACCTGTGTGTGCCTGGGTGGCCCAATGTGTGCAAAACCCGTGTGCCTCTGCCTCTCCCTACCACACTGGAGTCCCGTGGGGATCGGGACTCCTAATGCCCAGGCCCAGTAGGGGCCCAGCACAGACTGTGCTTTGGAAGTCTGTATCTATGCCTGTAAGGGTGCTGGCACCCAGTATGCTTGTGCGGGTATCTGTACATGTCATCTCTCTGAGAATGTGCATGTTCCATGAAACGTCCTATATCTCACAGCAGACAGACACGTAAGCAGATGGACACAAAAGTCTTGCTTGTGAAGCATGATGGGTCCACTGTCCTCATGTTATGTCTGAGCAGAGTGGGTGTCTCTAGGTCTCTCAGTGGGTGGGTCTGTGGGTACCATGTACCTGGGATCTGGGCTGGTGTTTGATCTCTGGGTGGTTTGCATTTAGGCTAGGCTAAATGCTAGGCTTTAATGTAGAGGACATGTGTGGGACTGTGTGAACGTGAAGACATCCACGTTCAGCTATTAGAGGGCTGACAGCTAATAGCTCAACTTTTTATTAAGCAACTATTATGTGTTCTATGGTCCTGGCACTATCATCAAACCATTTTATGGAGAATGAGGCCCAGAGCAGGAAGTGAGTGGTGGAGAGATGGTCTACAGCTTGAGCTCTTAACACTAGCCTCCCTTACTTCGGAGCAGCTTGTTTTCCATGCGCCTGTGGGTGGTGGACAAGGGTTGGCATGTACAGCTGTGAGGGTGAAGACTGTCCCCCGCCATGGCCTCAGCCTCCCCCACTTCCCGCCGCTCTTACCTTTCTCTTCAGCTGCTGGATCTCTGCCTCAGTCACAGCATGCTTAATCTGGAGCTGTGGGGGCGAGGGCACAGACACTCAGCTCTGGCTGGGGCAGGGAGTGCTGCAGCACTGAATACTAGCCTGCCCTTGCCCTCCACCAGCCCAGGGACCCCTCTGCGCACCTCCTTGAACTTGTGCACCAGCTTCTCGGGCTCCATGTCCACAGGGGACAGGGCATCTTCATTCTCTGCCAGCTCGAACACCTCGATGGCCATCTCGCCCCCTGGGAACGTGGGGCTGAGCTCCTCATCCTCGTCGGTGGCATACTCTCCCGTCTGTGAAGGGGAACAGGAGGCTGTGTTCCCTGCCCACGCCAGCCTCCCTCAGCCCTGATGACTAGGGCTGAGACCAGCAGTGGTTGGTCCACGGCAGACTGGGAGCAACCAGGGATGTGGTTCATGACCTCCTCCCTCAGCCAGGGGCCCACACCAGGGGCATGGTTTTGACTTCAGGAGAGTCTCCTGAAGGCAGGGGTTATCCCCTAAAAGACTAAGACCCCTGAAGAAACAGTCTTTGCTTTCCCCTTCTCACGCAGCAGGTCCCCTGAGGTCTAGAGCTGTCTCCTTCCTCAGACTAGTTCCCCTCAGGGTGGCGGCTCTTAGAGGGAACTATGTTTCCTTTGTAGGACCAGGACGGCTTTCTGAAGACAGAGGATGTGACTCCTCCATCAGATTAGAGATTCTTTAAGGGAGGGATGTGCACTCCCTCTCAGGTTAGGGGCTCCCCCAGGACAGGAGTGGCACTCTGGGGTTCTTCACAAGGCCTGGGAAAGTGGCAGAGGCAGGGGACAGCTGTAATGCTCCATCAGGCCACCAGGGGACGATGACGCTCCCAGCCAAGTGGAGTCCCTACCTCCTCGTCATCCTCGCCGTACTGGGCGTATCTCTGCTCCATCATCTCCCGCTGCCATCGCTCCTGTTCCAGGGTCTGCTGAATTAGCTGGGCCACCTCACTCTGCTCACCGGGCCGCTCCCGGCCAATCATAAACCTGCAGGGGCACCAGCGCTGTCTCCTTTCCCTCTGTCCTTAGCTGGAAATGCCACCATCCTCCCCGTTGGTACTCCCCTCTCAATACCCAGGTCCTCCCAGGGGAGGTGAAGTGAGAGGGCCCGAGTCCAGAGGCTGCAGAGTGTTAATAATGAATGGGGGAACAGGGGGCCCTTATTGGGTTTCTTCCCAGGAGTAGCAGAGACTCATTAGCCCTCCTGGCCAGTTCGGGGGATGGGGAGATGTCAGCCAAACTTCAGGCTAGGTTGTCGGGGACATGAGGTCAAGAGGTGCCAATGTAGCTCTTCCCTCACCACATGGGAGAAAATGAGGCAGGGGACTGGCAAAGCTGACCCTGGAGCTGTGGAGGGGTGTCTTATATGCTCTCCAAGTCCTTGAGCTTCAGGAAGGGGCAGGATGATGGCGACTGGAGATTAGGATGGAAAGGAAATCGTGGAACTTCCAGGCACCAGCCCCTCCTCTCCGTGGCCACCCACATCCTGTTTCTCTCTACCACCCTTTCCTGGGGGCAGTGCCCCTTTAGGAGTGGGCAGGGAGTTGTCCCTGAATGTTATGCCAGAGATGAACATAGGGAGCCTCTAACCCAACCTCTTCAGTTGGCAGACCCAAGGAGGAGAGTCCTCACAGACTATACCAGGCTAGAGGGAGGGAGGGATAAACCCCAATCTGGATGGCATCCTTCCTGCACATCTTGGGATCTTCAATGAATGAGTCAGGACAGACGGGGGAAAGAAGACGAGCAAGAGGCCAGTCTGGAGGCATGGTGGACAACAGGCCTGATGGCTGAGTGCTGGTGGCCAGCAGTGGTCAGGGGCAGGAGACGTGAAGGGAGATGGGGCAACGGACGAGCACACAGCAATTCCTTTCCACAGTGGAAACTTCTCTGTAAGTTGGGCCACAGAGGATCTTAACTGGGTGTGGGAAGGCGGGCAAAGTGGCCAGATGAGGGCTGAGCCTCCTGTCTGCTCCCACTCCCCACGCCCCCACCCTCCTGGGCCTCACCGCACGCGGCCCTTGGTATTCCGGAGCACGGAGGCTGCAAAGCTCTGGGTCACTCCCACCAGACTCGTTCCATCCACCTCCACCAGAAGATCGTTCACCTGGATCCTGGGGACGGGCGAGGGGGAGGTGGGTGACATTGGTTAGGGGATCCTGAGGGGAACTGTGGAGCTGGGGTAGACATGGCCCACTTCCCATCAGAAACTCAAGCTCAGTCCCCACAGGAACCCGGTACTTAGTCTACTTGCATAAGAGGCATGAGGCTGGAGGATCAGGTATCAGCCAGGCCGGTGGGCAGTGAGACCCAGGCAGGCACACTTCCCAAGACAATCACACACTAGTCCCTTCCTCCATCACTCGACAGACCAGCGTGACATCCACAGAGTTCCTCATGGCCACGCACACCAGCTAGGGCCTCTAGCACACACGTGACATGCAGCCAGCCCTCTTACACACCCATTCTGCACAGACCTGAGCCCACAGATTTCTTTCAATTGCCCGAGACCTGTGTTCACTACAGTCCCACAGGGTTAGTCCTGCCACCACACGTGCACAGCCCCCAGTACACTCCAGCTATGGCGCTGGAAGCCCTGTTCCCCGACTCCCACAAGGAGAGATGGGAGTGGCCCAGCCTGACCGCAAGGGGGACGAAAGCATGGGCGGGACACTTGGCCACCTCCATCCTCCACTCCCATCTCCCCTCAGAGTGCCAGGCCTCCTCGCAGGGCTCCCACACAGAAGAGGAGGAAATGATTTGCTGTAAACAGTTTGCCCCCACCACCCACCGCACATGGGGATACCCTCACACGCACACACACTCCTCAACTGGCCAACAGGCAACCATGGGAAAGGCTCTAGGAAGTTCAAATGAGGGAGTAAGTAAAAGAGCAGGGGTGGTCACCTTCCTTTCTCTGCTCACTCCCACCCCTGCCCGCCATGGCATCTGGGCTGCGGCAGACAGAAGCTTCCTGAATGAGGCAACTCCACCTCTAGCAGCATGACCCCAGTCCTCACAGGAACAAACAGTCACCTCTGCCACATGGAGGGGTCTGGGCTTAGAGGTAGCACAAGGCACCCTGATACTAACCTTTAACTTACAGCCTGGGGGTGCCCTACAGCCGTTCCCACTCCCCCTCAGCAATTCACGCACAGTGGGGAGGCTCCAAAGGGCTCACTGGGCTGCCCAGAACTCCAGGGGATCTTTCCTGAGCCCTCTGACCCACAGAACTCACACCTTCCAGCCTCAGGGGCCAAACATAAGCACGTAGGCAAGGAGCAGCCTCCTCCCAGGCCCACCCCCACGGGCTCTTCTAACCTCATAAGACACCTGAATCCCGTGGTCTCTAGCTCCAGCTACACCTGCCTGCTTTCAATGCCCTGCCTGGGACACTGCACACCCCACTCCTGCTCATGCTTTAGGTCTCAACTCCAATGTCACTTCCTCCAGGAAGACCTCCCTGAAACCCCAAGGGGTCAAGCCCTCCTGACTGAGGCTTTAGTGCCACCCTGTACTTTTGTCCATTTCACCATTTCCTGCGTGCCCTCTTGAATGCCCATCTGCCTTACTACACTACATGCTTCTTCAGGGCAAGGCCCTCATCACTGACTCCCAGGGCCTGGCACCAGCCCTGCAACAGTGTCACAGGCTCAGTATTTCCTAAATGAAAAAGACAGCTCAATGTGTACTCTACTAGGCACAGAGCCTCCGCACCCACGCTCTCCTCACCATGGCCCGAAACACAACACCTACACAGCATGCAAGTGCCACGGAGCCAAGGGCCCTGTCTGTGCTGCTCACTGCTCCCTGGGGAGTGGGCCAGCAACAGGCACAGTGGTCTCCGCAAACATCTGAGCCCCACACAGGCACTGGCCCATGACCTGCCCGGTGACCTGCCCCACAGACGGTGGCTGGTAAAGGAAGGGGAGGCGGTACCTGCCGTCCCGATGGGCTGCGCCGCCCTCAGTCACGGTCTTGACGAAGATGCCCAGCTTCTCAAGGCCCATGTCCGCCCCGGCCCCCATGCCAATGATGCTGATGCCCAGGCCCTCGGAGTCTGTGAAGCAGAGGGTGATGAGAAGCCAGTAGGGGGGCAGGATGGGTTGAGGATTTGCAGGGGAGAGAGTGAGAGGCCCATCCCCAGCCCTCACAGTGGGGCACAGCCTCACCTCAAGAAGCAGTCTCCATGCTGAGGGGATGTCCCACATCTGGTTCTGTCACTCCCTCTTTGCCAAGCCAACTAGGATGCTCTTGGGTCACTGTCTGCCCTCTGCCCCAGCCAAAGAACTGATGGGCAGCAGGGCGTGCTGAGGGGGCACTACGTGTATGCAGATGAGGTGTGTAGTGCCCATGGGGACCGGTGGGGGAGCCCCAAGGGGGCTGATCGCCCCCCTCCCTAAGCAGTGTCATCCCTGCTCACAGCCTCAGTGACTCAAGACCTCCTGCTTTTCTCTCCCGCAAGACCCACTCCTCTCTCCACAGCTGCACCCCTCTGTCTCATGGGCCTCTGACATCTGAACGAGATCTTCCCCCACAAATAGGCTTTTCCAGCCTGCCCCCGCTTCACAGGGCCTGGGAGTCACCTGGATTCCTCCCTCCCCCTGCAGCCTCTGTGGAAGCCAAGTAACCCCCGAATCCCGTCAATCCCACCTTCCAAGAATCTCTCAAATCCACCCCCCTTCCCACACGGCAATCACCGTGTCCACACCACAGGGGCCCCTCTCCAACCATGTACCACCCTCTGCCCCACAGCACAGCTTCGTATAGTCTCTCTAGAATACCTTTCTCACACCTTGCAAGGCTGCCAGTCCATGTTAGAAAAGTGGTCGACATGGTCTTGTATGCACAGCCTTCTCCCCCACCCTCCGAATCTACCAGGTCTCTCTCCTCTTTTCTGCAGACTCCCCTCATCTCCTCTTCAGAGTTCAACTCAAGCGTCTCTTTCCTTGGGGATCCCCCCAGGTCTGGTCAGGTCTCCTGTTAAATACTTTTACAGTGGCCCCTCCTTCCTTTCCCGGCCCCCTCACTGTGCAAAGGATGCACTTAGATGTGAGCGTTCCAGCCATGCCTGCCCTCTCCCCACTCCATCGCTCTCCCACTGTGGCTTGGCCCACAGAGCCCAGGACCCAGCCCACAGTGCTCATGCGGGGCCTGGCAACTGCAGCAGCACAGAGTGCAGCGGGACAGCGTGGTGGTGGGGGTTTGGGCTGGGCTGAGTCTGTGTGGCTGAGGGTTGCTGACAGAGGTCCAGTTAGAGGAAGCAGAGCATCTCAGTGGAAGCCCTGAGGGTCCCCCCAGGGCGGAAGTTGGCACGAGGCAGAGGCCCAGTGGCCCAGCTCACCCTTCTCCAGCTCCACAGGGAACAGCTCCAACCTCTCCACCCGCTTCTCCAGCTCGTACTCAGCAGAGGCTGCCATGGGATCCACGTCCTCGTTGCGACGATCGTAGTCCTCGTTGGAGTAGGTGCTGAACACCTGGGGGAGAGGCTGCTTGTCAGAGGCGCCAATAGGAGGGCAAGGGCTAACCCAGTGAGAGGAGGCTGGAGGGGCAGGCTGCACCAACCACTGCGCTCCCCTCCTGCCAGAGGCCTCCCCAACCCCCAGAAAGGTTGAGGTGAGGCCTTCCCCAGCCCGTGCTGCTCCCAGCTCAGAGTGGAGCCCTTCCAGTTCCGAGTTAGGGGGCAAGGCAGAAAGGGACCTAGCCTTGCCACATCCCCACCATGACTCTCTCCTGCAGCCCTGACCACACAAGCATGGCCAGTTAGAGGCGGAAAGGAAGGTCAACGCTGGAGAAACTGTCCTACTCATGAACCCAGGCTCCCAGGCCAGAGAGAGGCCAACAGACAGTCCCCATCCCAGACAAAGACGAGGGTGGACACAGGCAGCAGGAGAGAGGAAGGAACACGCTGAGCAGAAGAGGGGAAGAGGAGGAGGGATAAGGAGTGGAAGAGATGCGGGAGGATGCCAGATGGGGAGGGGGGAGCGGGTGTGAGACACGGGGTTGGGGGGAGGAGAGAGAAGGGCAGAAAGAGGAAGCGGAGCACCAGGACCCAGCTAGCCTGGACCTGAAGCGGCCAGGGTGGAGGAGAGAGGCAGAAGGACCACTGGTACCCCCACGGAGAATGGGCAGGCCCTCCTCTTGAGGGGCCCCTATGGCCTTGCCCACATGGCCAGACCTCAATCTCCCTTCTGAACTGCAGCTCTCTGAGGTACTCCCCTTATCCCCAGGGTATTAGGAGGCCCCAGGCCCAATACCTTGCAGAAAGCAAGGAGAGCAGGCAAGTGGCAGGCAGCCTCCGACACTGTCCACAGTGAACCTGGCCTCACTGTCCTCTGTACTCCTCTGCTGGCTCAGCAGAAAGGGGAATCCCCAGCCTGATCCTCCTCCAAAGGACCGAGAAGGTAGGACAAGGGCCCTGCAGGAGTGCCTAAGTCTGGGTCCAGGCGGGGTGCTCCTGGTGGGAGGTTAATGAGCACCATTTGGGGTACCATGACATGTTCCCACTTCACAGCCTGCAGCGACAGGTTGGCACCACTTGGAGCCAAGCGGGGGCGATGAAGGGTAGCAGCAGCTCTATCAGATGGCTGGGCCTGAGGCCTGAGCAGCTGGAGTGGGACACTGTCTCCCCCGAGGCCCCTGCCAGGGTCCCTCTCCTCCAGAAGCAGGCGCTATGGGCACCCAGGCCAGCAGCTCTTGTGTCCCAGCCTTGGTTTAGTGTCACCCCCCAAGCACCATGGCTCCCACCAGGGGGCTCTAGCTGGGAGGGGCCTACATGGTCACTTAACTCACTGCCCTCAACTTTACAGCATCAGAAAAAGAGCGCAAACCCTTAGCGTTCTTTGTTGATGGTGCAGCAGTCAGACTGCCCTCTTGACATCTGGCCAGTAGCCCCAAGCTCCTGGGAGAAATGGGCCACCTAGTCCACATACAATGCACGATGCTAGACCCACTGTCCAAGGTCATGGGAGCCAGCCCATAGCAGGGTGGGATGAGACTGGTGGGTAGGTCACTGGACTTTGTCCCCACTGCACACAGGTCCCAAGCCCCAGGACAGGGCTGCCATGCGCCTAGATCTCGCAAACTGGCTTTGGCCCACTTCTGCATGCCAGTCCCTTGACCCTCACCCTCTATCCCAGCAGAGAGGGTCTCTTCATCCTCAGTCTGTGTGGTAGCCTGGGTCAACCAAACTCCTGCCCACCACGAGTAAGCACATGCAATTACACAAACACAGACACACAATGTGACCTCCAAAACACCCTCACAACCTGTCCTAGGCTTTGTCCTCCCTTCTTTTCTCAGATGATTAAATCCTGCCCCCTGCAGGAAACTCAGGCCGGAGGGTCAGAGGCCTCAGACCACCATTCACACTGCCCACCTCCATGTGTCCAGCCTATCCGAGGGCCCTGGGTCCAGTCCCCCTCTCCAGATAACTATCTAGAATTGAGGTTTCTGTCCTCAGCAGAAGCCTCTGTATTGTGGGCAACAATTGGGTCATCCGAGGGGCACAAGACCCTGGACTTAGTATCAGTGCAGGGGTGGGGGCAGAGAGAGGGAAAAACCGGGTAGGGAGGAAGACATCCCCAGCAAGGTCAAAAGTCAGACACACAAAGCGGCACCACACACCACAGGCGAGCGACTGTCACCAGGGAGTCAGGGAGCACTGCTCCAAATCATGTGCTATTTTTTACCCAAAAATCAGGGTAAGGTGTCAAATATAGACAGTCAGAGGCTCAGGACTAAAAGACCAAACTCTACCTCTGAGGGGATCAGGCAGCTCAGAGAACTGCTGTGGCAGGGCCGTGGGGTGTCCTGACCCCCTCAGTGGTCCCCACTTGCATCCTCAGTGTCCCAAGAAACACCCCATATCCTTCAGTTCTCTGCCTCCAGGATCCCAGCACTTCAGAAAAGGAGAGGAGAGGCAAAAAGGCTTGTGAGGTCACAGCCTGGGGGAAGGGGCTGGCCTGAGTGGGGAGCTGCCCTTCCCAGGCCCCCTGGGGTGGGAGGTGGAAGAGGAACAGAGGTTAAGATGCTGGGGCAGGTGGGAGGAAATGGGCAGCTTCAGTGTCCAGGACTTATGGAAATTTCAATCAAACAGAGGGGGGTTTGACTGGGGAGGGGTAAAGGCTGAACTTTCCTTGGCCTTGACACCCCCATACAGCAGACTCGGACTTGGGCACAGCTGAGCTAGGGGTGGTGAGAAAAAGTCTTTAAGCTGAATGTGCCAGCCAAGAATAGAGGGTAGTGCACTGCAGGCGGATTCTTTACCATCTGAGCCACCAGGGAAGCCTCAGGAAACTGGGGGCTGGGGTTCTTAATTCTCCCAGGGATCTCTCCCAGCACTCTCCTGAGGATCTGAGGGCACTGGCACAACCCACAAACCAATCACCAACAGTGTATGTGCCCCCCAAAAGGGAGGACCTTCTGTCCTTTCAGGGTACCCAGAGAATGAGGCAAGAGCGCTTGGTGCCTGCCAACACCAAGAGCAAAAGCAGGAGGCTGCTGCCAGGCACCTGGGAGTTTCCCAGCCCCACCCCCTCCTCCTCCATACCCTGCTGAAGGCCTAGGCTCCTCAAAACCCACAGAAAGTGCCTGCCTATGTAACCTTGTACCCCCACCTCGGGAGCTGGCCCAGCACAGACCCCAGGGAACAGGGCCCCCAGTCACATGGTCCCAGCTCAGCTCAACCTCAGAGACCTGCTTCCCTCTTTCACTTCTGCAAAGTTGGGGTGAGGGCTACAGCCAGTTTGAAGGAGGGGCTGCACCTTCGTTTTGGGAAGTTTCTGGCTCCTCCACCCCCGTGTGCAGCTCTGGTGCAGGAGGAAAGCAGGGGTGTTTCTAAGCTCCTCATGCCCCTCTGATCCAGAGCAGAGTAAGGACCAAAGCCGGGGTGCTCTTCTGAGGTCACAGGTACACACAGACACACACACACACCTTCCCACCACTTAAGCCCAGGCCTCTGGCAGTCTCCGGAGGGAGAATGTCTGGAAAAGGAAGGGAAAGCAGGTGTCCCCGGACCGGCGCAGGGCAGGGTGGGGCAGCAGGCAGAGGAACCCGAGGGCAGGTCAGGGCAGGCCACCTCATCTCAGGCCTAAATATTCTCCCCCTCTGACAAACAGCTGGAAGTCCCCCACGCCCCCCTCAGGGAGGTAACTTCTGGGAAGGGGGCTGGGTGACAGGGCTGACTCAGCCTGCCAAAGCCGGCTGGCTGGCGAGGCGGGGGCGACTGCGCGCACGTGGCAGGGGCGGCGCGGGGGCGGGGAGGGGGGCTCACTCACTTGGATGGGCGCTGTGCTGAAATGGATCTTTCGGCTCGGGGCCGGGTCCTCTTCTTCCGAGAGCCCTGGGATCTCCACGCACCCCGACTCGGGCTCGTAGGGGGGCTCCCCCTCCTCCTCCTCTTCGTCGTCCTCCTCCAGGGCACTGCCCCCAGAGTCCTCCCCCAGCCCACTGTAGGCGCTCACGTCCACCAAGTCCGCCTCCGAGAAGTCCTCCTTTTTGGACTCGTCTATGTCCTCGGGGGCCACGTCCGGGGCCCGGCCATTGCCCACCCCCTTTTCAGGCAGCGCCACGGTCGCCGCCTCCCCCTCGGGAGCCGCCTGAGCCTTCTGCTCCTCAGGCGCCGGGCTAGCGGTGGTTGCCAAGGCGCTGCCATTCTCCAGGGCCGCGTGGACTGTCACCTCCGCCTGGATCACCTCTGTGGGCGCTGCCTCGGCCTCCGACTCCCCGCTCTCCTCCACCTCCACCGGCTTAATCTTGCGCACCTCCCGGGGCTTGGGGGGCGGCCGGGCGGGGGCCACTCGGTGCTGCGGGGGCTGCTGCCCTCCGGGGCCGCGCTCCTTCTCGGCTGGGGCATCCCCCGATGGGGCGGGCGGCGGCGGGGGCGGCTGAAACACCCGGGACCGCTTACTGACCAGCTTCGAGTTGACCTGGGGAATCCCGGCGGCCGCGGCCCTGGGCAGCCCGGGCCCGCGGTGGAGGCCGGTCCTCGAGTCGGCCTTCTCAAAGACAGCGCTTAGCTGGCTGACCGTCGGAGACACGGCGTCGGCGTCCAGCTTGTCCAGCGCCTCGGTACTGCCGTTGAAGCGCACCACGACGTCCAGCTTCCGGTCCTGCAGGCCGGCGCGCTCCTGCCTCAGCAGCCGCCGCGCCGCGGCCTCCTTGTCGCCGCCCGCGGCCGCGGGGACGCTCCGTTCGAACAGCTTCCGCGTCTCCTGCAACCGGGACGGCGGGTGTGGCGGTGGCGCGGGCTGCGCGGAGGGCGCGGGCTTGGAGTCGAAGCGGCTCACGCGCTCCGATACGCTGGTGCCCAGCTTCAACAGGGCGCTATGGTCCACGTTCTCGTTCAGGCTGCTGGCCCGCGGCAACGACAAGCGCACGCCGCGCTCGGGCGCCCGCAGGGCCTCGGTGGGGCCCGCGCCGCCGCTCGCATCACCCGGCGCGCCCGCCGTCGTGCCCATCTGCAGGAACATACTTTTGATGCGATGGACGTTGGAGCCATATTTCTTGTGGTGGGCTGCCTTGGGTGCCTCGTCGGGCCCGGGCGCGTCGGGAGGTTTCAGAGCCTGGATGCCCGCCTCGTAGGCGCTGCGGTGCGGGGAGGCGCTCCGGAGGGGACCCCCAGGCCCCCGTGGCTCCGTCTTCATCATAGTGGGGGGAGCTGGGTTCACATCCCAACGCTTCCCGCTCCCCCCTTCCAACAGGCGGCGGGCCAAGTCGGGACCACCGCCCCCTCCCCCAGAGAAAAGGAACCCCGAAAGGCCTTTTTAAAGCCTCCCCCCAAAACCAAGCTACCCAAAACAGTTAACCTCGCTTTAAAAAAAAAAGGAAAAAAGAATCTCCGAGCGCCCTGTGCGGATCGCCTCCCCCAACCAAGCTGCCAAAGACAGCCCGCCCTTCTACCAAAGCCCGAGCGGCCTGGTATGGTGGCCCCCACCCAAATTATAAAAGCGGCGCTCGGAGCCGGTGGGACCGCTTGCCCTGCAGCAGCGGAGGCGCCCGCTCACATCGTCCGAGGCGGTGTCAGCGGGGCTGGTAGCCCCGGCACCCCCTACCCCGGTCGGGGGCCTTGGCTCTCCAGGGGCCCGGCACCCGGGCGCCCATAGCTGCTCGGCCGGCCCGGGCCGCTCCGCCGCCGCCGCCGCCGCCGCCGCCGCCGCGCCACCCTCCCTCCCTCCCTCCCCCCCGCGCCCCGAGCCTCGGTCTTTCTCTGGCTCTGCCCGAGCGGCGGCTGCCGGAGACCAAGCGGCTGCCCTTCTCGCCGCCGCCGCTGGGGGACTGGCATCTCTGGGTCCTAAAGGGATCGGATTTCCGGGACCGGAGCCTGTGAGCCCTCCCCTTCCCCTCCACCCCAATGCATACTCCTCCCCTACCGGCCCTCGCCATAGCCTTCCGCTGACCCCAGTGGTTGGCCAGTCTTCTTCAACCCTTCCATTCCCAACCTCTGACTGTAGCTTTTCACAACATATATAACCTCACCCCCCCATTAAATATTAAGTAAGTGTGTTAGTCGCTCAGTCGTGTCGACTCTGCGACCCTATGGACTGTAGCCCACCAGGCTCCTCTATCCATGGAATTGTCCAGGCAAGAATACTAGAGTGGTTTGCCATTTCCTCCTCCGGGGAATCTTCCTGATCCAGGGATTGAACCCCGGGCTCCTGCATTGCAGGGAGATTCTTTTCCGCCTAAGCTACCAGGGAAGCCCTTCACTAAATATTGGGGGAAGGCAGTCCAACCACTCAGTAGCCTCAGTGTGGGCCTCTACTCTGAGTGTGGAGGGGGAATAATGGGGGAGAGACAAAGGATCATTTTTAAGATTCTCAGAGCTGCCTAGTCTGAACTTTTTTAAAATTCAGATTTCTGGATCCTCCCCCAGACTTTGTGAAGCAGAATCTCAGAGGCTGGCCTTGGAATCTGCATTTTAACAATAGGGAACCTTTGTACTTTGTAAGGTGTGAAACTTCGGCCCAATGTTTCTGGTCTCGTGGTGGAGGAGAAAGGGAAAGAAAGGAATGGTCCTCATCACCCATGTGGCCGCCTGAAGCTGGCTTTTGCCCTCTGGAATTCTGAAGAGGGTATGCTATCAACTGCCTGCCCTGGGCCCAGGTTGGAAATGAGGGGTGGAATCCCTGTCTTCAGGGCCTTACTAGGGCACTCCTGCCTCTCAAACAGGAAGAAGGAGTTTTGGAGGAGGAATTCTGGAGGCCTGGGGCCCGGGTTTCACCAGTGAGAGCTCTAGCTTTTATCTCTCATCTAAAAGATTCTGGCCACTGTGTGAAAGTGTGACTGTAGGGAGGGAGGGGGAAGGGTGGCAGTGACATCTACGTCCGCTGTCCTGGCAGCTGTTTTGATACTCCCCTCAACCCCCCATACATAACAAGGGGCCTGAGACTGCCCTGTACCCTTGCTCAGGGCCTGGGAGTGAAGGCTCACCCCCTTGGCCATGACAGATCGAGATGCGCAGCCTCACTCCACAGAGCCCAGAAAATAATGAACATTGTGGACCCTAGGACCCAGAGAACACCTCAGGCACAAAGCCTCCCCCCACTCCCAGCTGCTTCCTGCATCTCAGGCCTTCCTGCAGCCTCTGCCTCCTCCCCCTCCCTCTTCCCTTCCATCCTCTTCCTCTTCTTTCCGATCTCCCACTACCCGCCCCCCTTGCCTAGAAGGGCTGTTCAAAGGAATTCTCTCTTCCCTCCACTGTCGGGATGTGTGTGGGTTTTGTGGGATATAAACTGGGTAGCACGTGCAAAAGCTCGTGGGGGATGGGGTGTGGGACGCCTCCTGGGAACCCTGAATATTGGGACAGGGAGGGGCCAGGAGCCACAGGACTGATCTTGAGGCTGGCAGTCCTGAGGCTAAGGGACAGGGAAGATTTGGACTCTGAGCAGGAGCTTCAGTGACTTGGGTTTCCAAGCTCAAGTCTGGGACTTGACCCTCCCCACCTACAGGCCCCACCCCCAACGTCATTCTGGAAGTTGGGTGAGACAGAAGTCTCACTAGTTGAGTGTTTGGGCAGTGTCCTCAAAAGCTCTTGTGTGGATTGAGGGAGGGCTCAGGCCCCAGGGTATTCTGCCCAGAATCTCCCACACCCTTTGATGAGTCATTCTAACTGATCCCAGCCCAAGGGGTCTGTGCCCACGCTTCTGGCCAGGTAGGGAAGCCAGCTTCTAAGGATGGGAGGAGGAGCTAAGAACCGTCAGGCCCAGCGGACACCCCACCCCCCAGCTCCAGCCCCCAACAACATCTCCAGCAGCAGCTTGGGTTGAACTCTAATTGTTGGGAAGCTTGGGTCTCCCTTGTCCTGAGACTTCCAAGAGTAGAACCCCTTTAAGTACTTTGGGATGCAGGAAGATTGGAGCCAGCCCAGAGCTCAGATGACTGAGGCTAAGGAGAGGGAATCATTATCTCCTGGGCTCCCAGTTAGCTTAGTGGACCACCCCCCCCCCCACCCTCACTGCCCCCCGACCACCCCAGACAGGATTCCCAAAGCAGCTTTTATGAAACAATGAGTGCTTTAGCTTGTCCTTCTCTGGGGTCAGGCGCCAGGCAGGCTAGCCTGTGAGAGGGGTGGGGAATGGGGTGTTATCTTCTCCACCCATCCCTGCCTGCCTGAGGCAGTAATCACACCTGCAGAAAGAGGAGGGTGAGGAGGACGGTTACTTTGGGAATGGTTACGCCCAAACTGAAGGGTTTTAACCTAATTTTCATTCCTCAGGCTGAGATCCTCACTCAGCTCCCAGAGTAATTTAACCATTATTTCTCTCTCCTTTATCCTTTGTGCGGTTGCCCGGTAGTCTTCTAACCCTTCCTTAGCTCTGTTGTGAAATAGAGTAGAATGAATGGTTCCCAAAGCTGGCCCAGGAGCCAGGTTGCAGAGTTCAAATCCTGGACCCACTACTTACTAGCTGTGTGACCTTGCACAAATTACTTAGCTTTTCTGTGCTCAGTAAGGGTAAACTGAAGTGAAGGTGGATGGAACACAGAAGATAGGGTGTGTGCCTTTTCCAGCTGTTGCTAAAAAGCCTGGAGGCTTCTTTAGGGGGAGATAATTCGAACCCAACCTTCCTCCAGATAAAGCCCCTCCTTATTTTCCCACCTATCCTCAAATTTGAGGAGGGCCTTCTGAGACTGTTCCTTGAGGCCTGCCTTTTAAACATCAGGTGTTAACTGCAAAGATAGGTGAGAAATGCAGAGAGAACTGATTTGTGATAAATAAATCTGGAGCTCTTAGACCCCTGGACTCCTGGGGTGGGCAAGCCAAGGTTGCCTTCTCTTTCCAGCCCTGGGTCTTGAGATTTAGCCTAGGAAAGTGGTATTTCCGTGGCTAGGGTCACCTGAGCAAAGGCTGGCCTAGACCCTGCTCTTTGGTCATTCTGTGGTGAGCCAGTGGCCCCTGTTCCAACTACTCTGCTTTTGTCCTCCTCTGCCAGAGATTTGGGCTAATTTGAGGATGCTGGAAAGGGTTACCTGTGAATACATTTTACATACAGGAGAGCTCAAATCCAGGAGGTCAGTGTTGAAGGGGCCTTAGTGGCTCTTGGCTGACCTCTTCCCAGTGGGAATGAAGAAGGCTGAGACATGAAGTGGGAAGTGACTTTCCAGTTTTGGAGAAAAGAGACAGAGGTTTATAAGGTCTGAACTAAGCCCTGTGATGTCCCATGGACTATAGCCTACCAGGCTTCTCCGTCCGTGGGCTTTTCCAGGCAAGAGTACTGGAGTGGGTTGCCTTCTCCAGGGGATCTTCCTGACCCAGGGATCGAACCCGGGTCTCCCGCATTGTAGGCAGAGGCTTTACCCTCTGAGCTACATGCCCTAGCATGAACTAAGCCCTACCTCCATGCATTTAGAATCTGCCTGCAGTGCAGGAAATTTTAGTTGATCCCTGGGTGGGGAAGATTCCCTGGAGAAGGGAATGGCTATCCATTCCAATATGCCTGCCTGGAGAATTCCATGGACAGGGGAGCCTGGTGGGCTATAGTCTATGGGGTCGCAGAGAATTGAACACAACTGAGTGACTAACACTTTTCCACCCACTTGCTGAGCAACCTTGGTTGGGCTAGTTGTTTTTACTCCCTAAGCCTCAGTTTCATCAAATTGTTCAAATTTGAATGTCTGAACTTGGTGTGTAGGCTGTTATTGATTACATGGCTATCCAAACATGTAAGGGTATGTGTGTACATGTGTGGGGAGGTGTGGCTGAAACAAGGCATCAATATTTGCATTTCTACCTGTGTCTCCACTGGGCTATGGGGCCTCTCGTTATATGAGATTCTGAAATATAAGCACACCTTGTCTCCAGATCTTTTGGGATCATCCCTGGAGTGAAGGTGACTTTGCTTCTCTACCTCCTAAAGGGTTTTTCATTTCTGCCTCTTAGTGTCTCAAGGCTTCCAGTGCCCCTGCAGAGAGAGGGATTCTTTGAGGTCCTCCCGCAGCTGGGAGACTGCCTTTCCTGGATCCCTCTGCTTGGGCCCCTCTTTCTTTCATTCACCCTCCACATTTTGTTCTAATGTCACTTGGAAAGTTCAGATGCATTGAGATTTAGGACGGAGACCTAGAAGGAGGAGTCAGGCTGTGTGTGTGTGTGTGTGTGTGTGTGTGTGTGTGTGTGTGTGTGTGTGTGTGTGTGTGTGTGTGTGTGTGTGTTGGGGGCAGGGAAAGGATAGGACAGAGGAAAGATTTCTCCAAATCATCAGTTGCTTTAAAGGAAAGGCTATATTTAGCCAGGCTTAGAGGGCTTGTAAATATGTATTTTGTAAAGCAGACAGCCATAGCTATGGGAACTCGAGAGATATGCAAGGAAGTCAAAGGAAAAAAAAAAAAAAAACGGAAAGATTGAGCAATGTTATTTTGTCATCAGCAGATTCGAAGAACTCTTTTTTTTTCCTGCCTGCTCCAAGTGCTATTATTACACATTCCCGTGTTTTGATGTTGGTTTCTATTGTTCATGTGCTGTCTGGGTCTGCAGTGGGTGCCTGGGAAAGAGGTTGGCTCTCAAAAGGCATCTTCCCGTCAGCCTTTGCCTCATCTGCCCAGGGTCAAGGGAGAGCAGATACTGGCCCTGCCAGGTTCCCTAACAACTAGCTCCACCAGGCTCAGCGGGCTGCATGTGCCTAGCCCAGGTACCCTCTGCAAAAGCAGCTCAGCTCTAAGGCTCCATGCTAAACCCCTTGCACTTCAGGAGGCCTTGACAGTGAGGACTAGGGTGGCAAATCTTGCCACTTCAGGGCAGTTCTACTTTAGAGAACTCTCTGTTCTGAGAGAGAAAAGAATTTACACACCTACGTTTTTACTTTTAGTTTGAAAAGTTTCTTAAAAAATAAGAAAAGTTCAGGGAATTTCCTGGCAGGCCAGTGATTAGGATGTGGTGCTTTCAACTGCTGTTGGCCTGTATTCGATCCCTGCTAGAGGCCAAAAAAGAAAAAGAATCACATAACAAACAATTAAAAAAAATTTTTTTGGCTGAAGCAGATCTTCTACTTTTTTGTGTGGGCTTTCTCTAGCTGGGGTGAGTGGGGTGGGGGTGGGGGGCGAGAGGGTTACTCTTCATTGCAATGCATTGGCTTCTCATTGGGGTGGCTTCTCTTGTCGTGGAAGACAGGCTCTAGGCACAGGGGCCTCAGTAACTGCAGCATGTCGGCCTGGCAGCTGCTGCTCCTGGGCTCCAGAGAGCAGGTTCAGTAGTTGTGGCACTCAGGTGTAGTTGCTCTGAGGCATGTGGAATCTTCCCTGACCAGGAATCAAACCCATGTCCCCTGCATTGGCAGGCGGATTCTTATCCACTGCTCCACCAACTGCTGCTGCTGCTGAGTCACTTCAGTTGTGTCTAACTCTTTGCGACCCCATGGACTGTAGCCCGCCAGGCTCCTCTGTCCATGGGATTCTCGAGGCAAGAATACTGAAATGGGTGGCCATTTCCTTCTCCATGGGATCTTCCTGACCCAGGGATCGAACCCGTATCTGTCTTGTCTCTCGCATTGGCAGGCGAGTTCTTTACCACTAGTGCCCCTTGGGAAGCCCCCAGGAAGTCCACAAACAAAACTGATTTATAAGTACCAGCAGAGACTTCCCTGGTGGTCCAGTGGTTCAGACACTGCACTCCCAAAGTAGGGGGTACTGGTTGGGAAAATAAGATCCCTCGTCGCAGGAAGTGGCCAAAAGGAAACAAAACAAAACACAAAATCCCGCTGTTACTGTGTCATTTTTGCTGCAGGTTCTTTCAAATAAAAGAACAGAACATGAGAATTAGCTGAAACCCCTTTCTCTGGCTCCCTAATCCCACGCTATCCCTAATCCCATGCCAACGCTACCCACTCTCAAAAATTTGGAATGCATCCTTTATGGTCCAGAATTTTTTAATAACCATTTTAATTGTCAGATATACATAACATAAAAATCACTATTTTAACCATTTTAAGTGTACCGTTCACTGGCATTATGTACACTCGCGTTGTGATGCAACCATCACCATTATCCATCTCCAGAACTTTTTCCTCTTTCCAACTGAAACTCTATCCACTAAACAGTAACTCCCCAGGCCCCCACCCCCAAGTCCCTGGCAACCACCACTCTACTTCCTGTCTCTGAACTGACTACTCTAGGTACATCATATATAATCTATATTATAGATGGAATCATATGGTATTTGTCCTTCTGTGACTGGGTTATTTCAAATAGCATAATGTCCTCAAGATTCACCCACGTTGTAACATATGTCAGAATTTCCTTCCCTTTTAAGTCTGGCCCATAATTTCATACTTTTTCTATACATTTAAGTATTCATAAATCAGCATATAATAATGCTTTCTGTATTACTAAAATGTATATAAGACCATCATGCTGTATGTATAATTTGTGTCTTTTTTTCACTTGAGGTGCTTTTCATAATGGAGCCACATTGATATATGTGGCTTTGGTTCATTGATTTTAACTTCTGTTTACTATTTCATCATATGAACAAGCCACAACTTATTTACCAGTTCCTCCGCTGATGGGCTTTTGAGTTGTTTCTGTTTTTCTGTAATAAGCAGGGCTGTGATGAGCATCCTTGTGCTCATCTGAACCCATCTCTGGAGTGTACATCTCGGAGCGGGAAGCCAAGGCTGCAGGCACACTGTCACCTAGACCAGTCTTGCTGAGCTGTTCTGTAGCCAGCTTATGCTCCTGCCCCCAGCATTTGTAAAAGATGTCCTATCTGACCACATCCTTGCCAACATCTGCTCTTGTTAGACTTTCTATTTTTGCTCATCTGATGGGTGTGAAGTAGTATCTCATTTGAATTTGCATTCCTTGCCTCTGAGGCAGAACATCTTATCATGCTCATTGGCCATCTGGGTTTCTTCCAGGCAAATTGCTTACATCCACATCCTTCGCTACCCAGTGCAACTATTGATACAGTTACAGAAAGTCTGGTTAGAAGTGGTTTAAGCAAAAAAAAAGGGAGTTATATTATCTCACAGAACAAGGAGTCCTAGGTTTGGTTCATTCAGAGACTCAACTGTGACATCAAAGAAGAGGTTCTTTCTTGCTTCCTAGGCTGGCCCCCTTATGGTCCAAGATGGCTGCCTCTTCCCTGGGTGTCTCATGCAGACAACAATGTCCAGAAGCAAAATAAATGATGCTTTCTTCTCAGTGTTTTTTTTTTTTTTTTCCCAGAGTCCCACAGGAAATCTCCCTTCTGGTCTCAGTGGACAGAACTGTATACATATCTATATCTAAACCAATCACTGACCAGAGGAACTTTATCAGCATGCTCTCCTTAGACCAATAACTGTTCACCTGATGGGAACGGGGAAAGCCCAGCCTCATCCAAAGCCTAGACCCTTGACTTTTGAATCAGGAGTCTATCAGTAGGAATAAGGAAAAGAATGTCATTTGGTGTGGCACTCAAAGTTCTTGTTTGCTTATTGATGTGTGGGAGATCAATACCCACATACTAACCTTTTATCTGCTGTATGTCCTACCAATATTATCATCTAGGCTGTTGCTTATCTTTTGTTTATAATGTCATTTTCATAGGAGAAAGCTTTTTTTTTTTGGTGATGTAGTGAAATTGATCTTTTATAAATTATGTCTCTCGTCTAAGAAAACTTTTCCTTCCTGAGATTTCCTACATTTTCTGATAATTATTTTAAAGTTTTGTCTTTCACTTTCAGATCTTTAATCCATCTGAAATTAATATTTATGGATGAAAAGTCAATTGTTACAACATTTTTTATTGAAATGTGTATTCTCGCTAAGTTGCAAGGCCACTGCCGTCATAAATCACATTCCCACATATGCTTGGATCTGTTTCTGGGCACTCTATTCTATTGATCTCTGTCTAGCCCAGCAACAATACCACATTGTGTTAATTACTATCGCTTTCAAATAAGTCTTCCTTTCAGAATTGTCTAATCTCTTCTTGGTCCTCTTCTCTCCCATATGAATTTTAGAATCAGCTTGCCTAGCTCTCTGAAAAACCCTGTTGCAATATTTAGTGGGCTTGGATTGAATCAGAAGATTTTTATGGAGAGAACTGTCTTTGTGACATTGAGGTTTCTCATCCCTAAACTTAATATATCTCTCCGTCGCTCAATTTATTCCTTTTCTAGCTGGTAGTTTTCATGGTTTTATAGCCTAGTTTTGCTTCATAAATATCTTTTAATATCTTTTCTAAGTTTTTTTTTTCTGGGTTCTGTACAATTTTAATTTTGTGTATGATTTCTTTCTAAAAAGATATTAGTTTCTAATAAGTTATTGCTTGAGTATAGAAACACTGTTGAATTCTGTATTCTATTTGAATTTGGATGTTAAATTTTGTCCAGCAACCTGGCTGATCTCTCTGAGTAACTCTTGACAACATACCTATGGAATCTCTTGGGTTTTCCGTTTAAATAATCATACCATCCGCAAAAAAAAAAAAAAAAAAAAAAAAACAGGTCAGAGACTTTGTTTCCTTTCTTTCTTTTGTCCAAGGTTTAGGACAGCAGCAAGAGTCAAGTTTCCATGTGATGTTGTGAAATTCATCCCAACTGTGGGCAGAGTGGCCTGCAGTTTGAACAGACTGCCAAAGTTCAAGAGCTTCAGCACTTCCTTAGTGTCAGAATCTACAATATTTCAGTGATCTCTCCAGCCAGGGCCCCAGGCCTCAGGCATGTAATTATCTATCTCTCCTCCTGCAGCCTGATGGAGACACCTTTCACTGGAAGTCGTTGCCCTGGTGCTTCTTACTTCTCAGTGATGACCTCAGCTACCTTCGTTCTGGTTTTGGTGAGACTGGGGCCCATGTTGGCAAGTCCTTGGTAAGACAGTGAAATTCTGTTTATCTCCTAATCCTCTAGAAGAGATGGCTTCTAAATCTGACCTCTCCCAGCTCTCAAGCTGTGCTAGTGGGCTGACCCTGGGCAGCTATTGCCTTGCACTGTCAGTTATAAATAAATAAAAGCCCCCTTACTTCCTCCAGAGTTTTACAGATTATAAAGCACTTTCACTTCCATTATCTCATCAACCCTTACTGCCCCCACTTTACAGAAAGGGAGTGTCTGGACAGGACTCAGCTCCAAGTCCAGAGATCTAGCTGCGCAGATTGCTGTGGGACCTCGGACAGACCCTCTCATTCTGTTATCTCCTCTAAGCTAAAATGTTTGGCCAGGGGTGGCCTCTGGCCTTCTCAGATTCAAGATTGATAGCTGTGGGCGGTCAGGAGGCTCAAGGAACCCCTTTGAAGACAAGTTCACCGATAAAAGGCCGAGTAGGGGAGGGGTATTATGGGTACACTTAGGTCTTCAGGCTGGTTCCCCCAAATGTCGTGGGGGTGGGTAAAAATGGAATTGTCCTTTTAAGTCCGAGGAATGATATAGATGATGGGGAAGGCAGGAAAGAGGGCATTGTGTCCAGTCCTCTGCCTCCCCTCGGGTCCTCCTCACTATTTTGATGTTTTGGGAGAACATCCTCTGGACCCGGAAGGGGAGGACAAGAGGCTGTGGGTCCCCTCTAGCCGCCGCACTCAGCAAGCGCCTCTGACGTGTATCCCTAGCCCGGGGCGGGGCGGTCTGTTGAGATTCCGACTGGCCACCCAGCTCTAGCCCAATATTGCGCAGGCGCAGGTCGGGCTGGAACAGACGAATGCGCCCTCTCGTGGCAGAATGAGAGATCACACCCTTTGTTTTGCTGGGGGCAGAGAAGAGGATGCGGGAGAAAAAGATGAGGGCGGAGTCTAGGAGGCGGATGCGACGGTGGGATCACAATGACGATAATCCCTTTCCTTTGTCCCTCATGACATCTAAACCTCCGTTTCAGATGCAGATGAAAAAAATATGGCTCAGAGGTCAAGGGACAGATTCATAGAGACAGAAGTGGAATGCGAGAATTGGAGAGATGATATTCAATTCATCATTTATTCAGCAAACATGGATGGAGATGGGGACAGACAGGGACAAAGGACCAAAGGGATTAAACTGAGACACTGAATGGCCAATATAGGGCGGAAAGCTGGGGAAACAGGTGCGGATGGCAAAGCAGCAAGGACAGAAAATCAGCTAGCTGAAGCCAGTGCCCCAGCAGCAGGAGTAAGGCAGAGGCGTGGGAATCTGGACTGGGCTTTTGTGGACACGGTTGAGAGACTGAGATGCAGAATTGACCTTCCAGTTTCCCTAGATGGATGCTCCAGCTGAATGGGACAAATTACAAGCTCAAGATGGGCTCCTATGATCACCTTTGAAATGGTTTGCCAGAGGAAGTGGAACCTACAACTGATCAGGAAATCTCAACCCAACTACAATTTGTGAGACATAACAACGTACAGGAAATACAGTTTTCAAGGAGTACAGTAGTCAGAGGAATATGTTAAAGAACACAGTAGAGTTGCAATCAGCAAAGTCCAGACAAAATCCAGACTACACAACAAATGACCTGGTTACCCCAAGGGAAGCCAGAGAGAGAGAGAATGGTAGTTGAAGGGGGAGCCCATAGATTAAGAGATTTCAAAGAAGCTTATCAATGAATATGTATACATGCAATGTATGCATCTTATTTGGGTCCTGATTCAAACAAATGCATTGTAAAAAGAAAAGACATGTATGAAAAATTGGAAATTTGAACTCTATAGATCTGATATTAAGAAATTAACCTTATGTAAAATGTGTGATTAGGTATATTCTTTGCAGTTATTTTTAAAAATATATACATTTTATTGAAGTATAGTTGACTTATAGTGTTTCAGGTGCTCAGCAAGGTGATTCAGTTACACAATTTATATTATACAGTTAGATAGTTATTATGCAGTTATAAAATTATATCATTATTGTACAGTTATAAAATTTATATTATTTTTGCAATTATTTTCCATCGTAGGTTATTATAAATATTGACTATAGTTCCGTGTGCTATACAGTAAATCTCTGTTGCTAGTTGCATATCTATTTTTTAATTACAAATCTAGCATTCTATTCATACTAAGTCAAACAAGTGGAATCAAAATGTCATAATTTTTTTAGTGGGACAAAAATTAATAAGTTTTCTAAAATATATATATTATACATGCTGCTAAGTCGCTTCAGTCGTGTCCGACTCTGTGCGACCCCATAGACGGCAGCCTGCCAGGCTCCCCCGTCCCTGAGATTCTCCAGGCAAGAAAACTGGAGTGGGTTGCCATTTCCTTCTCCAATGCATGAAAGTGAAAAGTGAAAGTGAATTCGCTCAGTCGTGTCCGACTCTTAGTGACTCCATGGACTGCAGCCCACTAGGCTCCTCCATCCATGGGATTTTCCAGGCAAGAGTACTGGAGTGGGGTGCCATTGCCTTCTCCGATATTATATATATATAAAGGTTTTCTACGACACTTGTGATGGCCCACACTCTGTCTCTGGAGTGTGCTTCTCTCTGTATCTGAATAAATCCACTTCTTGCCTGAATTCTTTCTGCGATGACTCATCAAGAACCCCAGCTTCATTAGGTCCTGAAACCAAGTACCGTGGGTTTTGGCTGGGTTTGAGTCCCGGCCACATGGGTTCAAGTCCCAAGCAGGGTTTTGGCTGGGTTCTGCCTGCAATGCAGGAGCTACGGGAGACACAGTTTCGATCCCTGGGTCAGGAAGATTCCCCTGGAGAAGGGCATGGCAACCCACTCCAGTATTTTTGTCTGGAGAATCCCATGGACAGAGGAGCCTATCCTGGGCTACAGGACAGGGGGTCTCAAAGAGTCAGATGCAATTGAAGCGACTTAGGACTTGGAAGTGCATACATACACGTGTTTTCATCCACCCAGCCAGTCTATGCCTTTTAGTTGATGTTTTAATCTATTTACATTTAAGGTAATTACCGATATGTGTGATCCTATTACCATTTTCTTAATTGTTTTGGGGTTATTTTCTATAGGTCTTTTCCTACTCTTGTGTTTCCTGCCTAGAGAAGTTCCTTTAGCATTTGTTGTAAAGCTGATTTGGTGGTGCTGAATTCTCTTAACTTTTGCTTATCTGGAAAGCTTTTGATTTCTCCATCAAATCTGAAGGAGAGTCTTGCTAGTTAGAGTATTCTTGCTTGTAGTTTCTTCCCTTTCATCACTTTAAATATGTCATGCCATTCCCTTCTGGCCTGTGAGTTTCTGTTGAGAAATCAGCTGATAGCCTGATGGGCGTTCCGTTGTATGTTATTTGTCTTTTTCCTTTGTTGCTTTTAATATGTTATCTGTCTTTAATTTTTGTCAGTTTGATTACTATGTGTCTTGGTGTGTTCCTCCTTGGGTTTATCCTTCCTGAGATTCTCTGTGCTTCCTGGACTTGGTTGACTATTTCCTTTCCCCTGCTTGGGAAGTTTTCAGCTATTATCTCTTCAGATATTTTCTCAGGTCCTTCCTTTCTCTCTTCTCTTTCCATGATCCCTATAATGTGAATGTGTTTAATGTTGTCCCAGAGGTCTCTTAGCCTGTCATCAGTTCTTTCCATTCTTTTTTCTGTGCTCTGTCCTTTGGCAGTGATCTCCACCATTCTGCCCTCCAGGTCATTTGTCTGTTCTTCTGCCTCATTTCTTCTGCTATTGATTCCTTCCAGTGTATTATTCATCTCTCTTTGCTTGTTCTTTCATCCTTCTAGGTCTTTGGTAAACATTTCTTGCATCTTCTCAGTCTTTGCTTCCATTTTTTCCCCGAGATCCTGGATCATCTTCTCTTCTCTATCTTTATTCTGAATTGTTTTTCTGGAAGGTGGCCTATCTCCACTTCATTGAGTTGTTTTTCTGGGATTTTATCTTGTCCCTTCATCTAGGACAGAACTTTCTGCTTTTTCATTGTGATTAACTTTCTGTAACATGGTTTGTTTCAGCTGCGGTGAGACTATGCTTCTTCTTGTTTCTTCTGTCTGCCCTCTGATGGATGAGGCTGAGGCTTGTGTAAGCTTCCCGATGGAGGGACTAGCAATGGGAAAAACTGCCCTGGTGGGCAGGGCCTTGCCCAGTAAAGCTTTAATCCAATTATCTGCTGATGGGTGGGGCTGCACTCCCTCCCTGGTAGTTGCTTGGCCTGAGGTGACCTAGCTCTCTGGTCTGTGGGCTCTATGGTAGGGTTAATGGCAAACCCAAGAGGGTTTAAACCAAGAAGAACCGTCCAGTGCCCCCGTCCCTGTGGCGAGCCCCTGCCAACCCACGCCTCCACAGGAGGCCCTCCATCACTAGCTGGTTTTGGTTGAGTCTCCTGTGGGGTCACTGCTCCTCTCCTCTGGGTCTTGGTACATGCAAAAGTTTGTTTGTGCCCTCCAAGACTGGAATCTCTGTTTCTCTCAGTCCTCTGGAAGGCCTATAATCAAATCCCACTGGCCCTCAAGGCCAGATTCCCTGGGGATTCTCAGTCCCTTTGTCGGATCCCCAGGCTGGGAAGCCTGACGTGGGGTTCAGAACCTTCACAGTAGCTCCAGAACTTCTTTGGTATTATTGTTCTCCAACCTGTGGGGCACCCACCTGGCGGGTATGGGTTTTGATTGGATCATGATCGTGCCCTTCCTACCATCTTGCTGTGGCTTCCTCTTCGTCTTTGCATGTGTGTTATCTTCTTTTGTGGAGAAGGAAATGGCAACCCACTCCGGTATTCTTGCCCGGAGAATCCCATGGATGGAGGAGCTTGGTGGGCTACAGTCCACGAGTCGCAGAGTCGGATGCGACTGAGCGACTTCGCTTTCACTTCCACTACCTTCTTTTGGGTCCAGCGTCCTGCTGTCAATGGTTGTTCAGCTAGTTGCAACTTTGGTGCTCTTGCAGGAGGATGAGCGCACGTCCTTCTACTCTGCCATCTTGAACTGGATGCATGACTATATTTTCAAAAAGTCATAAAGTTTCAAAAATTCCTCTTGAAAAATTGACAGAGGAAATTAATTGGGCAGTATATACATGAAATGAGATCAGCCGTGGGTTGATCATGGTTGAAGCTCGGTGATAGGTATAAGGAGGTTCATTATATTATTCTGGATACTTTAGTTTTATTTAAAATTTTCCAAACTAGGTTTAAAGATCTTGTGATCGCCCGCACTATGCCTAGGCCTCAAAGGGCAGAGGTGCTGAGTATTATAGCAGCAGATTGCAACCTGGACAGCCCTGAGGTGGGGAAGTCCTCTGTGGGCCAGTGGAGACTTTCAGGGCACTTTCACCTGGCTCCTGGCCCAGTCCCAGGTTCCCCTGGTTTTGGGAAAAGAGAGAAGGATCAATAAGAAAGGCTGGCCTCAGTGAGCGTGGTGGCACTGGGTTCGGGCAATGCCACCTTAAGACAACTGAGGGTGTGATTGGGTGGCTCTAAAAATAGTAGGAGAAGCTGCAGCCAGGAAGGGAGGGAATCACATGTTGCCACTGAGGGGCTGGGGCCCGGGCGACTAGCCGGGTTCTGGCACCTCTGCCTGCTCCCCCAGAGCTCTCTGACTTTCTTCTGCCTCTTTCCTTCCTCTTGCCCTTCAGCTCTGAGAAGGCAGAGAGGTACCAAAGGGACTCTGAAACATACCTGCCCGGTCTGACAGCCTGAGTGGGCGCTCATTTTGGAATCTGTGGCTATCCCGGGACAGGTGGGATGGTCATGTGGGAGAGATGGGCGGGACCAGGATTGGGTTAAGCTGCCCACGGGTCACCCCAGTCTGCGGGCCAACACCCTCCCCTCAGGCCAACCCAGGAAAGATCCCAGATGTCCTTGCCTGGGGCATCTGCTTGCGGGTTTGGTGGCAACCCCCTCTGTCTCAAGGGCCAGAAAGAAACCTCACACAGGTCCAGGGATGCACGGATCTTAAGATCCCATTCCACCCACAATGCTGTGTGGTTGGGTTGTGCACAGGGACAAAGGGAGCCCCGCTCAGCCTGGGGCAGGATGGAGGACAGAAAGGCTTCAGAGAGGAGGGGGTGCCTGTTCTGCGTCTTGAAAAGTGAGTGGAAGTTTGCTGATAGGATGAGGGCAGAAAGGGAACTCAGGCAGAAGGAACAGCTTACACAGAGTGGTGTAGACAGAGTGAGGTGGGGCGGAAGCCTGTGGTAGTGTGTGTGTGTGTGTGTGTGTGTGTGTGTGTGTGTGTATGTGTGGTGGGGGTAGTGAAGAGAGGCGGGGATTCTAGATAGCATGACCAGGTACAGGCATGGCCTGAAGCTCATCAGCCGCTGGGGAGCTCAGGGCAATGGGAGTCATTAGGGTTTTAAGAGGGGAATCAAGGCAGTTAGGCTAGGGATCTAGAAAATACCCCTCTGCCTGGAGATGATTGGAGGGATCGTGTCCTGTGAAGACCGGGTCCACCCCGGATTTAGCGTCTGCTCCGGGTGGGGATGGGGAGGGCCCTGTTGCTGGATCCGGGCCCAGCTGCTCTGGGACACCTCCCCGCGCCTGCCTCTGTCACTCACAGGCAGGCCCAGCCTGGGGCAGCTATGGCGGCAGCGCTAGTCTGGGTCTCTCTCCTTGGGGGTAAGCTGGGGTCTTCTTCAGGGGAGAGGCCCAGGCTGAGGCGGTGAGAAGATCCTCAGGGAAGGGGTTGGTCGTTGGGGTGAGGCAGGGGCCAGAAGGACTTTGGGGTATAAATTCTCCCATCAGTGGGGCTCTAGGAAACGGGCTGGGAGGTGAGGTGCCGGGGCGGGGGTTGCTGGGAACTCTGAGGGGTGGGGTGTCAGGCTGGGCCTTAACCACACAGGCCCAGAGCGCTGGGGCCCTGTAATGAGCTGCTGGGCTGGCTTCTTTCTGGGTCCAGGCTAAATTTGGCCCTGGGAAGACGTGAGGGCGGCTGGGGCAGATCCTCTCCCTGGGCCTCCAGGCTCAGGCTTCCCTTTGCTCCGCTGCTAGCGGACGCTGGTGTGGACCCTATTCCCCCCGCATTTTAGGGGGGGCCCTAGAGTGGCTACCTGCCTCCTCCAAGGGGTCCTTCCCTCTCCCTCCCTTCTTCCCTTCCTCCCTTGCCTCCCAGATAGTCAGCTTGGAATTCTTTTCCAAGTGCGCTTACACACACCCCCCCCCCACACACCCCTCTCAGCCAGACATTAATCCTCGACCATTGTGACTCTCACTGGGGGCCTAAAATGAGGGGTGAGGGGCTTCCGTGAATCCAAACCAAACTACGGTCTGGGTCTCATCACTGATGGTGCATGGCACAGTCAGGGCCCCCCCCCTGCCCTTCCTGGGAGCCAGCAAAGCTGTCCCTCTCCTCTCACACATTTCTCTGGTCTCTCGGGGCCACCAAGGACTGGGTGGAAAGGGGACCTTATTCCCCGGCTGGGACTGAGGCTGGGCCGTTGTGTTTGGGGTCGTGTTTCCCCGCAGGTCTTCTGGAAGGGCTGGGGGGCACCGAGGCCCAGCAGACCACCCTGCACCCACTTGTGGGCCGGGTCTTTGTACACACCCTGGACCACGAAAGCTTCCTGCAGCGTCCTGAGCATGTCTTCCGTGAGAAGGGCCTGAGGGGCACTGGGGTGGGCTGGGGGGGTGCCTGGCCCAGGGCTGGGGGAGGCTGCTGTCATGTCTCCAATGCCCTCTCCTCCCTTCCCCCAGCTGTCCCAGCTCCCGTCCCTATCACCTACCACGCCCACCTCCAGGGACACCCAGACCTGCCTCGGTGGCTCCGCTATACCCAGCGCAGCCCCTACCAGCCTGGCTTCCTCTATGGCACCGCCACTCCAGAAGATCGTGGGCACCAGGTCATTGAGGTACCACCAGGGGCCACAGTTGGCTGTGTCGCATGCAGCAGGGACCCGGCGCTCCCTCATTTGCATGAGTCGCCTGCCTTTAATGTGGTGCGCTCCTCAGCCTCCTCTCACCAGGCCCAGCTGCACCACGTTTCTCTCCCAACCCAACCTCTCAGCCCCCTGCTCCATCCTCCAGGTCACAGCCTACAATCGGGACAGCTTCAACACCACCCAGCAGACGCTGGTGCTGTTGATTGGGGACCCAGAAGGTACCACCAGCCCCGTCTCATCCCTACCCCATCATGCCAGTCTTGGGGGAATCTCCCCTGGAAGAAGTTGTAGAAGCAACTAGTCGGGGGCAGGACACCCTGAAAACACTGGAGTTGTGTTCTCGGCTGCTCTGCTGACAGGCCAGTCGTTGAGGCTGTGGGTGTCGGGGAAGGGTGTTTGAGGCCTGTGATATATGAGGTACTAGGCAGAAGGAAGGGAGCTGAGGGGTTATGGGGAGGAGCTTAGATGGGGGGAGGCTTGGGAAGGATCCATGCAGGGCTGGGGGCTGGGTACAGTCTGAAGTGCCCACCTGGTCCTCCCAGGCCCCCTGCTGCCATACCAGGCTGAGTTCCTGGTGCGCAGCCATGATGTGGAGGAAGTGCTGCCCTCGACACCTGCCAGCCATTTCCTCACAGCCTTGGGGGGGCTCTGGGAGCCAGGGGAACTCCAGCTGGTCAACATCACCTCTGCCTTGGACCGTGGGGGCCGAGTCCCCCTTCCTATTGAGGGCCGCAAGGAAGGGTAGGTATGCAGCCCAGGAGGGCTTCCTGGAGGAGGGAGCCGCTTACCTTTTGTCTAGGTGGTGGGCATAGAACATGGGTCTCCCTAACTTCCAAGTGGGGCCTTATCCATTGTCTTGCATGCTCACCACGCCAGTCTTTACCTCCTAGTGTCATGTCACACTGTCCACTTCCTTCTGGTCGTGCCATCTTCCTCTTGCCCTTCCAGGGCCCAAACCCTAGTTACCCTGAACTTTGCACTTCCTCGTGTCCATTAGGACATGAAAGATTTATCCATTAAAAGATATTGCCGGGAGGACAAGGTCCCCAGAAGACTGGGGTGCTCTGTGTACTCTCACCATAATCCCAGACCTCAGGCTGGGCGTGACCCCCAAATCTCCAGTGCTCAGTTGGCACCCTCAGTTATCTAATAGTGGTTTCTGTCTGGGCCCAGGGTATACATCAAGGTGGGCTCTGCTTCACCCTTCTCCACCTGCCTGAAGATGGTGGCATCCCCCGACAGCCACGCTCGCTGTGCCCAGGGCCAGCCTCCACTACTGTCCTGCTATGACACCCTGGCACCTCACTTCCAGGTTGACTGGTGCAATGTGTCTTTGGTGAGGAGGGCTCTGGGAGTGGGGGCGGGACAGGGCCCCCATCACGGTCTCCTCCATCCTCACCTTCCTATCCCATCTCTGTCACTCCAGTTATCTCTACTGTCTCCCTATCTGTCTCTGTCACACACACACACACACACACACACACACACACACACACACACACACCTGATGTTCTACCTTCTCCCACAAGAGGGCAATAGAGTCCATAATCTCCAGCTTCTGGAGGGCTCTGGGAGTGGGGGCGGGACAGGGCCCCCATCACGGTCTCCTCCATCCTCACCTTCCTATCCCATCTCTGTCACTCCAGTTATCTCTACTGTCTCCCTATCTGTCTCTGTCACACACACACACACACACACACACACACACACACACACACAAACCTGATGTTCTACCTTCTCCCACAAGAGGGCAATAGAGTCCATAATCTCCAGCTTCTGGAGCCCCAGCTGTGCCCACCCAACTCAACAGCTACAACAGTCACTCCCACGAGTGGTGCCAAACTTCTTTCTCCACCTAGGGTTTCTGTGTGGCAGCTCTGTTTACTTTCCTTTCCTCTAAGGTGTCACTTAGCAAATTATCTTGCAACATGAAATAGATAGCTCACCCCCGTGTTATAAACTAAAGATGCTCACTTCTGCTCTTTGGGATATGGAGCTGAGGTGTCTAGGGTCCCTAGAGATCCTGTTCCCAGGGCTAGGAACCCTTCCTGTGACTTGACCAATAGCACAGCCAGAAACTGGTAATCAATATTCTTGAGCAGTTGCTATGGGTAAGGCACTGTGCAATCCGTGTGTTTTATCCTTGCAACCACCCGGGAGACCCGTACCACTATTAGCATCCCAATTTTACAGATGAGGGAATTGAGGCACCTAGAGGTAAACATCACAGCGCAGAAGTTTTCTGAAACAGGATTCAAACCTGAGGACTGTACTCTAACCCCTGTATGGTCCTGCCTCTCCTAGAATTTTGTTCCTGGTTTCTAGACCAGTGCTTGTCCTGCTCCATCACATAAGCTGGGAGAGGCAAGGCGGGAGGAATCCCTGCAGTTTCATGGAGTAGAACTCCTGCTCTGTGCCCTGGGGGGGCTCTGTGTCTAGTCATCCACTCCTGGGTCAACCCTCGGCTTCCTGAGCAGGTGGACAAGTCAGTGCCAGAGCCTGCAGACGAGGCACCTGCTCCAGGTGGTGGGATCCTGGAGCATGACCCATTCTTCTGCCCGCCCACCGAGGCCACAGCCCGAGACTTCCTGACCGATGCACTCGTCACCCTCCTGGTTCCCCTTCTGGTGGCCTTGCTGCTAACCCTGCTGCTGGCCTATGTTATGTGCTGCCGGCGGGAGGGACGGTGAGTATGGGGGCAGAGGGCAGGGAGGGCACCAAGGCTGGTGCTCACATTGTAGACGCCTTGTGCACTTGTGCTGCCTGGAGACCCAGATCCCTCTGAGAGTGGAATCCACGGCCAAGAAAAGAGCAGGGGCCCCTTGCATGGCCTGCACCAGGAGGGTTGTGGATAATAGCTAATCCCCTCCCTTGTTTTTCCACAGGCTGAAGAGAGACCTGGCCACCTCTGAGTGAGTAGAAGAAGTCTGGGGGATGGGTGGGAGCTCCCCTGGACTAGTAAGCTGGACCCTCCAACCTCCATGGGCAGCAGACAAATCCCAGATAATGGGGCCACACTTAGTCTGTGTTCTCCAATCCTGGGCTGGTTGGGGGCTGGATCCCACCTATCCTGGCTTGGCTTTCTCATTTTCTGGTCTCCGTGGAAGAGTCTAATGTGGGACAGGATCTGCTGCCACCTTCGGGGAAAGGGTTTGGGAAGCAACTTACAAGGCTGCCAGTGTGTGCACCAGCATACACACACACACACACACACACACACAACCACACTTCACTGTGAGTCAGACACTTATGTTCAAGGCTCTGCTCTGCTGCACAGTTGCTGTGATGGGCTCAGTTTCTTCACCTATAAGATAATGCGGTTGGACTAGCTAATATCTGGATGCTTTCAATTGCTCCAGCCCTTCCCAAATCTTACCCTTATATTTGACCAGGTTTCCCCCACCCCTGGCCTTACCTTTCCTGTGTGCCCCCCAAACCTCTTCCTCTCCCACTCCCTTGAACCCCAAAGATTCCAGGAGGCAGGTGTGAAATAAGTTAGGCTCCTTTTATTCTCACTGCACTGAGCCTGTGGCGGGCCTGGCACCCCTGCCTGCTTGCCCAACCTTCCTGATTAACTGCGGCGGCACTTGGCCGCCCTGCGAACCCCCTTGATGGGTCGCCTGTGCCCCGGTTTGGAGCCCCTGAGCAACCGGCGCTGCCCAGGCTGGCTTTGCCCAGGCCGGCGCTGGCGCCGCTGCCGCCATCTCTTGGCCTTGAGCTTAAACTTGGAGGCATGATTCTTGCCCATGAGGAAGGAGCCTGTGGCCCCCTTGCCTGTCACCTGCTTGAGCATGCCCTTGTCCACCAGCCCCTTGAGCACTCGCTTGAAGCGCCAGGCGTTGCGGGTCATGTTGTAGCCCCTGGTGGCAACAGCCTTCTTCAGGGCGGCCAGGGACACGCGGTGGCCTGCCCCTTTGTCTGCCACGAACCCCAGGATCACCTTGGTTATGCTCGGCTTCCGGTGGGGATTGGGGCTGGTGCAGTGCCGAATCTCGCTCTTGCTTGGGAGTCCAGATGAGCTGGCCTGCCCGCCTGCCCCCAGGGCAGTGTTGGAGGCCAAGGGCCCAGATGGCGGTGGCAGCGAAGTGTCTTTCTGCATCTCTTCCTGGGGTGGGTGAAGGGAACTGGGTGCAGAGACCTCCAGGATGGCGGCTAGAAGTCTCTCCTGGGTTGCTCCTCGGTGCGGGAGGTTCCCCAGTTCCTGGTTCCCTCAGAGACTTCCTGTAGGGCTCTGGCCCGAGCCTTGCCCTGGGTGGCCAGAAAGAGGACCGAGGATGATCACCTACGCTGGCCTTGGCAGACTGGTGCCTGAGGTGCAGGGGGTGCTAAGGTTATCTCTGTAGTGACCTCAGGGGGACATTGTGAGGCCACCAGAATCCTGTGAGGTCACAGTGGACCCATTGTTCCCCCTAGGTGGGGCAGAGGGGAGATACCACTGAGTGTGGGCATCTGGCATGCCTAGCCTGGGAAGAAGGGCTGTGGCTGAGAGAGTCAGGTGGATGGACCCATGTGGTGGGTATTGCTCACCAGCTGATTTTAGGGTGCCCAAGACCCCAGTTTTAAACCCACCATTTTGACCCCACCATCTCAATTCATTGGGTTGAAGACACAAAACTTTTTAGAATCAGTATTATACCTACATTTTTGAATTTTTATGGGGAACAAATTTCCCAGCGTGAACAGAAATGTAATTCCTTGATCTATCTAACTCAATTTAATTCCTTGATCAACTTTTTTTTTTAATAAAGTAATAAAAAGGATTTCCTTCTTTTCTGTTTTCATGTTTATTTGGTAGAATTTTTTCCCCTATTGGGAACAGTGATTTTCTATGTAAGTTTTGGATTTTCCTCCTCAATTTTTTTTGGCCTGTGCCAAATTTGACCAATTTTATCTTCTGCCATTGAGAATGTTCTCTTCTGACCAGTTACTTTCCACCATGTCCAGCTTTCCTGAGTCAGTTTTCTAGCTCTGCTGATGTCAGGAAAATATGCTTCTACCATCAATCTTGAGTCAATAACCAGTTTTACCATGTGTGTGTGAAATTAGCCCTTGCTGGTATGGATTTTATGTTGATTTATTTCTACAAAGTCCAATTTTATTCATTTTTCTTTTTGTTTGTTCGAGGAAATTGAAATTATCCAAAATAGTGAATCCACTGCCTGGTTTTTACCTGCATCAGATTTTATTGGTCAGAACATCCTCCAGCCCAACGACTCTCTCCTGTGAGCTGTGTGCCAGAGGCAGGGCTCAAGGGGCTGTGTGTATGTGTGTGTGTGTGTGTGTGTGTGTGTGTGTGTGTGAATGCCTGCCTGTTCATTTTTCTGCCCAAGTGCTGATGTGGGAAGATTGTGGGGGAGGGCGCTGTGGCTCTGACTTCTGCTCCTGCTCTGGAAAACACGTCCCTGGACCATTTTTCCACCTGTGTGTGTTGCCAGAGTAATGAGACCCAGATGTGGGGCTAGGGGTGGGGAGGGGCGCCCATCGACCAAGGCCTCCCCTGCCCGAGATTATTACCTGCCTGGCTGCCTCCACTTATACACTCTTTTTGCTCCCTTCCCGTCTCAGCCTCCCTTCGCCTGGGAATGGAAAATTGTGTTTTGGACAACTCTGCTTGCCAAATTCCAGACTCAAGAGCTCATTTTGACCCTCCCCTCGCCTTAAGAGGGTGGCTCCACCTCCTTCTGCTGGCCAGAAAGTGCTTGGTTCTATTCTCCCTGGGGAGGAGAGTGGCTCATTCAGCAGGAAGCTGGAAAATCTTTCCTTTAGTCTTATCTCTCAGACTCCAGCCGGAGTCTGTGTCCACTACTTGAGATGGGGATATAGATGGAAAACATTTCCCCCTTCTGAATTTGATCAGTAATCCAGCAGTAAGAAGGATGGCTTCCACCCTGCCTGGGGCCCCCACCCCTTTAAGAAAACCAGTTCTTATTGTCTGTCTGACCCGGCAACCAGGGAGTCTGTGAAAAGCCCACAAGTGTGGGTGGGTTCATGCCAAAGGGCTTGGAAATGTCCTTCTACTGGAGGCCAAGTTCATCAGTGGACCTACTCTAATAATACCAGTGATAAAAATAGCAACAGAAGACTCCCTATAATAATAGCTATCTTTGGCTGTATGCTGACCTGTACATGTAAATGTTTTTCTTGCATTAATTCATTTAATTCATACAACAGCTTTATTACAGTTGAGGAAATGGAGGCAGAGAGTTCAAATAACTCACACAGGGTAACACAACCAGTAAGCAGAGGAACTCACATTCAGGCCCAAAGCAAGTCCTCGTGCGTAACCACTGTGCTACCCTACTTCTCAAAATGAATTAAAGTTGCTCCCAGACAGCAGAAAACAAGCCCATGAGAATGTCAGATGAGAAGGAGGCTCAGCCTTCCTAGAGGAAACTGGATCTAGAGCTCAGGAGGGCCTTGCTAATGGGTGTGGCGGTCAGTTCATTCAGCCCCTCCTAGGGTTTCCAGCCCGGTGAGGGTGGAGCCTGGTCCCAGCCTCAAGGAGACCGGGTCTCAGACACAGACAGGAAGTAAGACTTAGCATCTGCACTAAGCAGTGCTGGGGGCAGTGTGGGGCAGGGTGGGAGAGGGTCAAGGTTTGAGGATCTAAAACATAAGCAGCCAAAGTCCACCAGGGAGAGAACTTGGGCAACAGCGAGGAAAAGGTGGAGGAGATAGGTTTGCCAGACTGAAATGAGGATGATGGGGAAGGGAGACAGCATTAGAAATGGAAACTGATTGCTGGAAGGGACCCAGGGGACCATCAGAATATAGAAGCCACATAGAGCCCAGCAAACAGTGGCCTCTGAAAATCCATGCCGCGGTGGGCACCTAGTCATGTCTTAGTATCTCAGGAACACTTACCTTGTGCCAGGCACTTTTCTGAACACCCAACCTGTATTTTCTCATTTAAACTCCGCAGCAATCCTAGGAAGTAGGCTCTTTTATTATCCTCATTTTACAGTTGGGGAAACTGAAACTCAGAGGGGTTAAGCAACTTGCAGAGGATACACGGGTTTGAACTCAGGATGTCTGCACCCAGAGCCTATGAAGTCACTGGATACTGAGGCTGGCACCGAAGAACTTCCTAACTGTCCTTCTCCCCCCATCGTGTATGTCTCCTTCCTGTGCCCCTAGCATCCAGATGGTTCACCACTGCACCATCCGTGGGAACACAGAGGAGCTGCGTCAGATGGCGTCTAGCCGAGAGGTGCCCAGGCCACTCTCTACCCTGCCTATGTTCAACGTGCACACAGGCGAGCGGCTGCCCCCGCAAGTGGACAGCGCTCAGGTGCCCCTCATACTGGACCAGCACTGAGCGCCAGCCCAGGTGGGTCCAGCTGGGCAGTGCCAGCTTCTTTCTGGGAATGATGCGGTTTCCATCTCAAGACTGTCGCGGGGGGTTGGCGGATGGGTAGGGGCACACAGACCTGTCTGCTGCCCAGGTTAGCGGTGGGACGGTGTCCAGCGGTGCCAGGGGTGTGGCCCCCAGTGCCAAGCACTCAGAGTCCGAGGGTCAGGATGGGGAAAGCGGGAGAACTGAGGCCTGGTTCTCACAGGCTCCCACTCTCTCTTCTCTTTGCTGCTCCCATCCCAGCCCTGGCCTTGTCCTCCCTTCTATCCCCACTCAGAGCGGCCATCACCACGACCGCATCCTTCTTCCTGACTCCAGTTCTTGGCCCTCTGGACCCCAAGCTTGGAGGATGGTGTGGGGCACCGGGTGTTTGGGATCAGAACCCCCAGAATAAACACCTGCCGCTCTGCTCGTCGATTGCTGTGCTTTTGTCTCCGAAGCCTCCTGCCCAGCCCTCACAGAGGTAACCTGGGGCTGCTGCCTGACCTCGGGACTCTCGACGTTTTCACATTTCTCAAATGCTCTGTAAGTAAGAGGGAGGGACCTGCATATGCAGCCTTAATATTGATCCTCACATGAACCCAATAGTGAGGGACAATTGGATCATTATCCCCATTTAACAGACAAGGAGAGAGAGAGAGTGACTTACCCAAGGTCACAGAGCAGGCAAGTGGTGGAGCTTGGATTCAGATCTGTTGCGCCCACCTCTGCCCTGCCTTTGGGAGGGCTGCGAGGTTCTGGAAGCAGGCGATCTGGGCTCTCACCCATTCAGATCCCTGGAGGGAGGCCCCTTTGTAAGTCATAACCTGGATATGGAGAGGAGGTTAGGGTGCTGGACTCTTACTGCCCTGGGTCAGTGACCCCTCTCGGGGGCTCCTCAGGGACAGGGTCGAGGTCCACAGGATACTGCACAGACTAGAGCCCTTGTTGAGCTTGATGTCACCAGCTTAGCTTGGTCCCCATGTGAGCCCTCGAGAGCATGGCTGACCGGGAAGCAGCAGCAGCTTGTTCTTCCCAGGTGGCTGTAAGCAAAGCATGCCAGGTCTTCTCCTGCCCTGCCACCAAAGCCACACCCAGTGCCCCCTTGGGAGAGCAGGCCAGAGATGGCCCCGGAGGGGACCCAGTTAAAGAGTGGGAGGGAGGAGCAGGGTCTTTTGGCTCAGGCCCCTGACCGAGGGGGCAGCTCCGAGACAGTCCAGACAGGGGGAAGCTCTGCCACTCTGACGCCTCTATAGCCCTTTCTGAGCTCCTCACACTAGGCCTGGGCCCCATCTACTATCCTGGAGCTGATGCTCAATCACCCCTTCTGTGTGTGTGTGTGTGTGTGTGTGTGTGTGTGTGTAGGGGGCAGGTAGGGGGGACGCATGGGATTTTTCTCTCACCTGGAGGCAAGAGCCCAGCCTGGGGCTGAGGGGAAGCTGAACCAGCTGAGGCAGCCCCCAGTCTAATAACAGTGCCCCAGGGCCCCTGAGGAGGGCTGAGTTTCTGAACGCTGCGTCCCACTTTTCAGAAATGTACAGGCAAAGGGGTCATGGGGGCCCCAAGTTGCTCCTGGACTCCCCTCTCCTTTCTCATACTTCCCAGAATCCCCGCCTTGAAAAAATATCCTGAGTTCATTCACTTCTCACAGCTTCCACGATGACTTTCCCAGGCCAGCCCCAGGATCTGGCTCTTGGACCCCCACAGCGGCCTCCCTGTGTCCTCCCTGCCTCCTCCCTGCCCCTTTTGACTTACCTCCAGTACCAGTCAGGCCAGTTCTTTAAAAGGAAAAATCAAGGAGTCTCGCCCCTCTGCTGTCAACTCTCTCTCCATTGCCTTCCCGTGACAGCAAGGGGAAAACCCAGCGTCTTGGTTAGGGTTAGAGACCCCATGTATGCCTCTGACCTCATCATCCTAGCTCCCATGCTTGCCTGCTCCAGCCACACTGCCTCCTAACACACCCCTGTTTCGGTGCCCTAGCCCCTGCTCTTCCCTCTGTTGGGACCCCCAGTCTCCTATGTCCGCTAAACTTCCCCTTAGCGCAGTCATTTTGGCCTCTGTGCAAATGGCAGGTCTCTAGAGAGGCCTTTCCTCTGCTCAGAGAGCGCTCTCCACTCCTGGCTCCAGGCCCATAGGATGTATGAGCACCTTGTTGGGGTCAGCTTTGGCCCTGGGCTAAGCTTCAGGAGGGCAAGATTCTGCGCTCCCCCAGGGGCAGTGCCTGCACACAGCGGGTGCTCAGGAAAGTCGTGTGAAAGAATGTGTGAAGGGAAGCCATCAGGTCCAGCCGGTCAGAGTTCTTGAGCAGGTTGCTCCTCCTCTCTGGGCAAAGAGGGTAAGGTGAGCAAGGCTACTGCTGGAGCTTTTACCATTATCTTGTGGGTGCCCCCCTTCCCTGCTGGCCACCTTACACCCATTGGTTAGTTAATCCCAGAAGCATCCATGGAGGCAGGAAGAGGCCCCAGGCCTCTTGAATATATGTGCTCAATAAACTCAAGGGCTCTTTAGGTAACAACCCCCAATCACATGGACTCTGACTTTCCATTCACAATTTCCTCCTTTCCCCGGGGCCCCTCATCTGGCTGAAACCTGGAGCTGAACAGAATCTGCTCAGATTGGAGGCTCTGCGCAGTCAGCCTGTGGTTTGGGATGGTTCTTCCCTGCTCTCTGTCCTCTCTCCACTCCCTTGAGGAGGAGGCCACCCTCTCACCCTGGACCCATGCGCTTTTCCTGTTCGGCCCGGATGGGAGAGTCTGAGACCAGCCCCATACTTCCCTGATGGGAGAGTCTGAGACCAGCCCCATACTTCCCTCTGCCTTGGGATCTTGGCAGTGCCTCCCTCCCAGCTCAGCTACCAGGAGCACACGGGAGCCTGGCTGCTGGCCGAGGAGGAAGTGGCCCAGACACAACTGGGGGGATAGCGTGACTGCGGAGGACAGCGAGCTGTGCCTGGACGCAGGAGCACACAAGCCCCACTGCCCTGGCACTCAGCACCCCTTTACATATGCTGGGCGGGGCAAGATTCCACCTGGAAGTCACACCTCAGCCCCTCACCACCAAGGACAAATAGCTGCTCCTCCCTGAGATTCCATCTCCCTCCCTCCCTCATCTCCTCCAGCGCCATACCCACACTGCCCACAGGACCCCATGTCTCCACCTTCATCCCAAACACAGCTCTCACGTATGACCTCTCAAACTGGTGAGAGGACCCTCTGCCAGCCATGAGGACCCAGGAACCCTTAAGCTGGCCTCAGCCCCTGCATGCACACTTCTTCCTTATTCTGGAGACATGTTCATATGTACACATGCATGCTCACACCTACACCCATTTTAAAGCGACTCCCTTGGTGTATCTGCTGGGATTTGGAGCCAGAGTGAGCAGGGTTCCAATCACAGCTCAGTTTACTCACAGATATTCATCATAACTGTCCTGGGGGCTTTTGTGAGAGTTTGGGAGAACTAGGCAAGTGCCTGGCATCTGGCAGCTCCCAAGAATGAAAACTTTATTACATACAAGTACTCACATGATCACCCCAGAACCAGAGGTCTGTGAGGTCTCCTTGTATCCTAATACCTGAAATGGCTCAATTTCCATTCTACCAAGAGTTCAAGCAGTGAACTGGGGAGGAGCTTAAAATTCGCCGGCTCCTAGGCCCTGACCTGCTGTCCGTCCAATCCCGCTCTGTCTGCCAAGGCAGCTGCTGGCCACCTGTGGCCACTGAACACTTGAAATGTGGCCTCCAAACTGAGATATGCTGCAGAGGGACTCCTGAAATGGTAATATTTAGGGATATACTGGGTTAAATAAAATATCTTATTAAAATTAACATTCCGTTTCTTTTTATACGTTTAATACAGCTGCTAGAAAGTGAAACATTACACATATGGCTCACTTTTTATTTGTATTGGGCAGTGCTGGTTTCACGGTCCTACCTGTATCTCAAGTCCAGATTGACCCAAAGCCAAACCAGAACTCAGCCACTTTCCAGAACACCTGCTCCCTCCAGGCCTCTGTGCGCATTAGTTTTCGGAAGCCTTGAGGAGAGGGAGCGGTTTGCCTCACAGCAGTGAAGTCACCTAGCATTGAATATGTGGTGGCATTCTTGTTCTGAAATGTGCTCTGGTCTCCACCCTGCCCTATCTTCCTTTCCTCCACTGCTGTCTCATGCAGAGAGAATCCCAGTCTCTCCATCACCCACGGGGCCCGGACTCACCTCGCTCCAGGCCTTGCCATGCACGCCCCTGCAAAGCACTGGATTCTCCGTGAGTGTAAGGGCCAGATCATCCTCTGAGACAAAAGCCTTCCTTCTTCCAGGGTTTTGCCTCCTGGTCCACGGACATCTCTCAGCTCTCACACCTGGAAGGGGATGCAGAGACACAGCTGCTGACCCGCACTAAAGCCTCAGCAGCCCTGGACTTCAGGATGGTGGCCTCCCTGCCCCCAGCTTCTCCTCATTCCCCCACACTCCTCCCTGCTCTATCATCTCCCTTTCACCCTTACACAGACAAACTCTCTTATGCCCTCAGTCATGTCTATGCACACGTGCCCCATGTCTGCAGATTCCCCCCCGCCCCCGCTGTCCCTCACACACCCACGCTCCTGCAGGACCCCTTTGAACACTGAGGCATTTGGCCCTAGGTGAGTGTGTACTTTCTCATTCACCCAGGGATGACTGCAGGAACCCACCTCACTCCCTCTCCTCCTGTGGGTCTTGCTTTCAGAGCCCCATACTTGCTCCAGCAGCCCCGCAATCAGCTCCACATGGCACTGTGGGCGCCTGGCCTGAGGCTCCCACGCTCAGCTGGGAAGCCCCTCTCAACATCACCCAGCTCTGTCTTAGAGGCACCAGGGGAGCTGAGTGTTAAAGAGCCAGAAAGAAAAAGAGGGAAAATCCGCCACATTTCAGTTATAGAAACTCCTGCCAGGAGATGGGTTTGAGCCACAAAAAGGCCCCAGGATTCTGAAAGAAAGCAAAAAGTGAAAAATCCAAAGGTAGCCTCCTCTTTCTAGAATCTCTGGTCTAGATTTGATTGAAAAGTCAGTTGCAGGAACCTGACCGAAAAGCAGAAGTGAGTCCATGGAGCAGCAGGCGGAAAGGGCCGAGGTGCCTCCACGCGTGCGGGCAGTGGGTCTCGGGGAGCAGCTCTGAACAGCTGTATTTAGGCAGCTGTGATGTCAGCGGAGAGGAGGGCTTGAATCTGGAATGTAATACAATGGCCCCTTTGTCCCCCTCCCCTCCTGCCCGGCATACACACTGGAACCACAGTCTGGCTCTAACGCACGTGACGCAGGCAGGACAGCACAGTGGGGCTCTGTCACCACCACCGCCCTGACCAGCGGCGGGTGTCACCTCGCCTGCCCTCATGCATGCACACGCACACTGCAAGCACACACACGCACCCACGTGTAGGTCTGCGCACATGTAGTGAGAGGCACAGTCCCCCTGCTTTGCGTAGAACTGTGCTGCTCAGCTCAGTAGCCGCAAGCCATGGGTAGCTATTAAAGCTACATACAATAAAATGAGAAACGGAGTTCTTCGGGGGCAGGTCCTCTTGTGAAGCGCTCCACAGCCACAGTGGCTAGTGGCCACCATGTTGGTAGACAGAGAACGTGTTTCTCATGGCAGCAAGCCCAGGCCTAGAACCTCTCACTGCTAGTTGCTTGCACGTGGATCTGCACGTGCTCTTCCTCTCACACTTGCTCACTCTTATTGTCAGTGATGCTCACACACCACCCGCTCTCCTAAAAGGGCCGCCTCTTGACCTCACCTTCTCTTTCTTTAGCCTCCCCGGCGTCTATGCCCGGACCTGCGCCCAGCATTGCAGTGCCTGGCCTCCAGCCTGCCTCGGCCAGCTCCACTTGACCTGGAGAGCATAACAGGTGAGAACAGCAAAGTACGACAGTGGCAAATATGTCTGCTCTAAGGCTGAGCTGAATTCTGCAGACGTGGAGAGCTTTGGAAACTCAAGTCAGACTCTGCTTGAGTTGGGCAGGAGAATGAGGGGGCAACGAGACATTTGAAATATAAGAAAGATCTGGAAGTTAAGAAGTGTGGTGCAACCGCTGGTGTGGCAAGTGTGAGCCTGGGAGGAGAGAGTGAGAATGAACAGGTGGGTAGTGATCAGGTAAAGCCTTGGATGCAAAGCTTGGGTTGATTCCGGATCCCCTGTGGGGGCAGATGGAGGTGGGACCAAGATGGCCAAGGGCGCCAAGGAGCAGGAGATCCAGGTGGATGGGTTGCGGAGGCTGGTGTCAGGCCTGCATCGCCAGTCATTCACTGGATTGATCAGAGGATCATCTGGTAACGAGGTAATTGGCATATTGAATAAACTTTTGTTCAAAGCCACAATCTTTTGTCCTCTTTAAGCTAATTCTAGTACTCCACTATCCTGAAGCTGAGAGAAGTGCTAATGATGAATTATTAAAGGCCATAGTTAACCACCATGACTATTTAATGACAGCCGAGGCGGACAATGGACTCTGAGGACTTGTCCACCTCTCTGTGGACCTGAAGGAGGGATGTGGGCCTTTCCTGCCCAAAGGTTTATGCCCTAAAACCTTGCAGGGGGCAGGGGTAGGGGGGTTTGTGGGATAGGGTAGCTGTCAACTTCTCCCCATCTCTGGGTCTCCGGGTGCCTGGTCTGCTTCAGAGTTCTGACTCCCTGGATCTGCTATGTCCGCACAGACTGCACGCTGCTGTCCCTCTTCCCTGAGATTGGGGATCTGGCCAGTCACCTTCCCTGTGGGGGCCTCAGGCTCCCAGGCCAGCAGGAGGGGCAGGCAGAGGGTGAGGAAAGGGGAAGGAGGGGAAAAGAAGGAGGAAGAGGAAGCAAGAATTTTTAAAAATGAGAAAGAACAGGCGGGAGGCAGGGGCTGGTCAAAATGAACTCCACAGGCCAGGGGCCAAGTTCTAGGGACTTAGAGGGCTAAGAGAGACCTAGGACATGCCCAGCTGGTCAGGAAGGCCCATTGCCTCCTGGTAGCACTCGGAGAGGACCTGGATTGCAGCTCTCCAAGGCCCAAGGTTCTCCCTTTTTCTCCTGGGGGGCCCAGGAGAAGGAGCGGGAGGCACTCCTTCCTTTAGGCCTCCTCTGGTGCTCAGGGCAGCCTCAGCAACCCCTTCTCAGTCAGCGCTGCTGGAGGCTCCCTTGGGGGAGCTCAGAGAGAGCAAGGAGCGAGAAGAGGCCAGGTGACTCTCTGCGTTTGCCCAGGAAGACTCCCAGTTTCTCCTCCCTGCCCCACCTCCCTCCCACAACCATGGGCCTCCCAGTGCCCACCCCCCTGCTGAGGAAGTGCTACCAAAGCCCCCAACCCTGCAGGATGCCCCCAGCAATGGAAGGGGGCAGAAGGAGTTAATGACACTGATGAGCGTGGGCATGGGTCCGAGGTTTGGTCAGAGCAGGGCTGCACGGAGGTATGCGTGTGTGGCTGCACAGAAGGGTTGCCTGTCTGGCACTGTAAGGGACAAGAGGGTATGGGAGACACACAAGGAAGATGGCAGGAGAAAACAGAAAGGGTATAGGCCTAGGAAAGGCAAGAGGGAGGGAGAGGGGCCGTCTAGGGTGCTAGAGGAGGAGGGGCAGGGAAGGGGCAGACACCGAAGGAGAAGAGCCCACCCACCCCCCTCCCCAGGTCTCCCCTCCCCCAGCTCCTAGGAAGGAAATTAGGAGGCCACTGCAGATAGGTTTGGGTCATTTCCACATGCTTTATTCCAGCAATCAAAATAATTAAAAACATCTCAAATTATTATACACATACAAAATAGGTACAGAGTCTCTGGCTTCCTCCCACCCCTAGGGGGAAAAACTGCTTTGTGCTTTGGGAAATTGTGCTCTGAAACCCAGTGAGAGAGGATACAGGACAGCCTGAAAGGCCGTGAAAATGGGATGCCGCTCAGAAGGGGAGAGGGTTTCAGAGGAGGGAGCGGTGGGGAGACAGAGGCAAGAGGCCTGAGGAGGTGAGAGGCGCCCAGGGGGATGAAGAGAGGGTGGAGAGGGAGTGACGCTGGAGGCGGCACTCTCTCCCACATTAAATAGCACCTTTAGAAAATTCACATGAGTCCCCAACCACAAGGAAAAAAAACAAAGAAGAAAAAAAGACTTTGAACAAAAAGGAACATTTGCTGGCCTGAGGGGGGGGTGTTTCCACTTCCATAGCACCAGTGACTCCCTCCCCACCCCACCCCTTCACAGAGATGTAGCACCTTTGATATAAAACGAGGGCGCCCGTCCACCCTGCCCCCGTCCCGCCCCCCTGCAGTTGCCTCGGTGACACACAAAGACAAGAACGAGGTAGTCTTTCAGCAATGCAGTTACACAAGGAGCAGGGCAGTCTCGCCCACCCAGCCAGGTTGCGGGGGGATGTCGCGTTTCCCGAATCCGATGTTTCTGCTCTGTCTCGGCCCCTCCTGACTTTCCTCCAAACCTGGTGTTGAAGGGCCAGTGGTCCCCCTGGCATGCTCCCCTCAAAAAACAAAGAGGGAATGTTGCCAGGGCCAAAGGGATGCCAGATGGTAAAGCTTCTTTGGCAGTCTGAGGACTCCAGGTCCCCCAGGGTTTGGGGGCTCTGGGCGAAGGGAGTGGGCTGGGAATGTGGGGGCCACTTGGGTGTTTCAGCATTGCCTTTGGTTGCTGGGCAGACAATGCATTGTTTCCTGTGTCTTTTGGGGAGACTTAGATTTGGGGACCAGTGGAGGGGAGGCCCTAAGAAGGCATGGAGAAAGGAGCAGGAAGGGCAGTGCTGGGGTGTCATAAGCCCAACGGGCAGCAAAGGACTTACCCCCACGTGGGTCTTCAAGCAAGTGGACCAAGCTTCCTTTTTTTAAAAAGTTATTTATTTATTCTTTTTTTTTTTTTGGTAAGGTTGAATGCACTTTTGGTGTTTGGTCATGTTCAGTTGGTCAAAGATAAAAACTAAGTTTGAGAGATGAATGCAAAGGAAAAAAATATTTTCCAAAGTCCATGTGAAATTGTCTCCCATTTTTTGGCTTTTTGGGGGTTTCAGTTTGGGTTGTTTGTCTGTTTCCAGAGTCAGGGGCAAGTGGGTTGGGTGGGAGGGAGCCAGGCTGGGGTGGAAGGAGTTTACAGGAAGCAGACAGAGCCGATGTCGAAGCCGAATTCCTGGTCTGGGGCGCCAACGTCCAAGGGAGCCACATCGATGATGGGCAAGCGGGAGGTCTTGGTGGTTTTGTATTCGATCACTGTCTTGCCCCAGGCTCCGGTGTGACTCTGGGATGAAGGGGAGACAATGGGAGAGGGGCATCACCAAGTGGCAGTGAGGGGGTGGGGGGACGGGGCCTGCCGGGAAAGCCAAAGACCAGCACAGGGGCCCTGCTGGACTCACCGTGCAGCCATCGTAGGTGACGCTGTAGGTGAAGCGGCTGTTGCCCTCGGCCCGGATCTCGATCTCGTTGGAGCCCTGGAGGAGCAGGGCCTTCTTGAGGTTGCCGGTCTGCTGGTCCATGTAGGCCACGCTGTTCTTGCAGTGGTAGGTGATGTTCTGGGAGGCCTCGGTGGACATCAGGCGCAGGAAAGTCAGCTGGATGGCCACATCGGCAGGATCGGAGCCCTGGCCGCCGTACTCGAACTGTAGGGGTGGCAGAGCGAGCAGTGAATGGCTGTTTGAGCCCCCAGTCCTGGCCTCCCTCTCTGGACTCCTCCGAGGGCATCCCAGAGAACCCCCTTCCAGAGGTGGCACCCCCTGCCCCCCAGGCACCCTATGTCTGAGCCAGTATCAAGGCCCCCAGTCTCCTGTCTCCCAGCCCATCACACTTTGCAGAGGTCTGGTCCACCCAGGACCTACCCTCAGGCCCTTCTGAGCCCTGGGCCAACCCACCTCTGTTAAGACTGGCTACAAGGTCCAGCTCACGCACCTGGAATCCGCCGGTCATGCTCTCGCCGTACCAGACGTGCCTCTTGTCCTTGGGGTTCTTGCTGATGTACCAGTTCTTCTGGGCCACGCTGGGCTGAGTGGGGTACACACAGGTCTCACCAGTCTCCATGTTGCAGAAGACCTTAATGGCGTCCAGGTTGCAGCCTTGGTTGGGGTCAATCCAGTATTCTCCTGTGGTGGGGCAAGGTAAGATGGCATCAGGGGATGTATGGGATGATGGCCCCTCAGGGCTTGGCCCCATCACGGCAGGAGAGGGAGGCACAGCTGGGTCGGCCCTCACCGCTCTTCCAGTCGGGGTGGCACATCTTGAGGTCACGGCAGGTGCGGGCGGGGTTCTTGCGGGTGCCTTCAGGGCTCCGGATGTTCTCGATCTGCTGGCTCAGGCTCTTGAGGGTGGTGTCCACCTCGAGGTCACGGTCACGGACCACACTGGCATCATCAGCCCGGTAGTAGCGGCCACCATCGTGAGCCTTCTCTTGAGGTGGCTGGGGCAGGAAGCTCAAGTCGTAGCCAGCGCTGGGAGGACCAGGGGGACCAGGGGGTCCAGGAGGGCCGGGAGGACCCTGTGCAGAGAGGGAGGAGAGGGAGGATTACTGGGGCTCGGTGCTTTCAGGGCTGGGGGGCCATAGGCAGGAAGGGAGGAGAGTGGGGATTACTGGGGCTCAGTGCTTTCAGGGCTGGGGGCCATGGGCAGGAAGGGACGAGAGTGGGGATTACTGGGGCTCGGTGCTTTCAGGGCTGGGGGCCATGGGCAGGAAGGGACGAGAGTGGGGATTACTGGGGCTCAGTGCTTTCAGGGCTGGGGGCCATGGGCAGGAAGGGACGAGAGTGGGGATTACTGGGGCTCGGTGCTTTCAGGGCTGGGGGCCGTGGGCAGGAAGGGACGAGAGTGGGGATTACTGGGGCTCGGTGCTTTCAGGGCTGGGGGCCATGGGCAGGAAGGGAGGAGAGTGGGGATTACTGGGGCTCGGTGCTTTCAGGGCTGGGGGGCCATGGGCAGACAGGGTTGGGGGACTTACAGCAGGACCAGCATCACCAGTGCGACCTCGAGGCCCAGGGGGACCGATGGGGCCTGGGAGACCATTGAGTCCGTCTTTGCCAGGAGTACCAGCAGAGCCAGGGGGACCCTGCAGGGAGGAAGCTGGTTGGAGAAAGCCTTCCAGAAAGCAGGGGTCCACTCCAGCTCTGGCAGAGAAGCCCATCTCCCACTTTGCTTGGCTCAGACTCCCCAGCCTTCTTACGGCTTATTCCCACGGAAACTTTGTGGGAGGAAGTGGGGAGGGAGAGGCCAAAGGCCGCATAAGGTTGTCCACAGACCCCATTCCTTTCTTTCCTCCCCTGCTCCAGACCCTTCTCCAGAGAGGCGAGGGGCCCAGGAAGAACAGACAAACAGACGATGACTCACGCGGGGACCAGCAGGACCAGAGGCTCCAGAAGGACCTTGCTCACCAGGAGAGCCCTGTAGGAGCGATGGGAAGGCAGTTCAGGCCAAGCGTAGGTCAGAGGCGGCCAGCAACGGCCCCCTGCCACCAACTGCGTCACGCTGGAAGCCTAGCCCCAGGGCGTCCATAGGCTGAGACCCCTCCCACGACCCCTCTTTGTGCACTCTTCACCCTCCTAGAAGCTACTTGGAAATGCCCACTGGTCTTCAGACCCCAGTTCCCACTAGCGTGGAGAAGGAAACTAAGGCAAAGTGTCCTCCCCATCACACAGCAGGGCTTGGGGAGATGATGAAAGAAGACGCAGTGTCAGCTCGGGGCTGGGGAGGGGCTGAGCATACTCACGGGAGGGCCAGGGGGACCCTGGAGACCGGAGAAGCCACGGTGACCCTTAATGCCTCTGTCGCCCTGTTCGCCTGTCTCACCCTTGTCACCACGGGGGCCTTGGGGTCCCTAGAAGAGAGACAAGGACAGGCTGTCAGGTGAAAGTTCTGTTAGCACTGAGGGGGGTATAGTCCCCGCCTGGACAAGGGTTCTGAGGATGATGTAAGGGCCAGAGCAGGGCACTTACAGCGGGGCCACGGGCACCAACGGGGCCAACGGGACCAGCAGGACCAGCAGGACCCTAGGGAGAGCAAAGAGAAGATTAGATCCTGGTTGGAGGAGCTCGGCTCAGGGCTGGAACAGCCTGAGCTACAGATGAAATCTCCCCTTGGCCAAATCCCTTCACATCTGTTCCTGCCACATCCATCCCTCCTGACCCCAGGTGAATCTTCAAGCAGATTTAGGCTTTGTGTCAGCTGGGGCGAGCACCTGGGAACAAACCCCCTTCCTTGGGGGAAACAGGGTACTGGCTGGGGAGGGGCCTTGAGGCTGAGCTGTGGCTCAACTTTTTTTTTTTCCTAATAAACATTCCAAACTGAGTTTGGAGCAGAGGAAAGTTTACAGCAGGGCCAAGCAAAGAGAATGGTGAGGAGGGTTCAGGTTCAAAAAATCCAAACTCCTATGGCTCAGTTTTTTCAGGAAGACCAAGGGCCAGACATCTTGCAAGTCCTCCTCTCCTCCCCTGCCTAGGTGAAGTCAAGCGTCCACCTGCAGATCCCCCGGCAGGTCTGGAGAGTCCCTGGCCTGAGCAGAAGCAGCAAGCCAGGCCCAGCGACTTACAGTCTCACCACGATCACCACTCTTGCCAGCAGGCCCGACAGGGCCAGGGGCACCGGGAGCACCAGGAGCACCAGGAGGTCCAGCAGGGCCGGTCTCACCACGGTCACCCTGAGAAGAGAGAGGGAAATCCAGTGAGCCGCAGCTGAAGCGGCCCGGTAGGAGTGGCTGTGGGGCTGTGGTCCTGGGTGCAGCCGTCTCACCTTGGCGCCAGGAGCACCATCTCGTCCAGGGGATCCTTCAGCACCAGGAGCTCCCTGCGGGGGGGTGGGGAGGTGAACATCAGCCCAGGAAAGGGAGCCTCAGGCCAAGGCCCAAAGGGCCACAGTGATGGCACTGGGGTGTGGGGCTGGCAACCACGTACCTCACGTCCAGACTCGCCAGGGGGTCCAGCCAATCCAGGGGGGCCCATGGGACCAGGGGGGCCACGTTCACCACTTGCTCCAGAAGGACCTTGTTTGCCGGGTTCACCCTGAGGGACAAGAAAGAGTCAGGCCAGAGATGGGGTGGAAGAGGGCCTGATGGTCCCCCACATTTGCCCTTGCTGATCATACCACCCCCATCCTGCACCCTCCAAATCCTGCAAAGGTCCTGCCCCAAGGTAAGGGGGCACTCACAGAGGGTCCAGGAAGACCAGGGAAGCCTCTTTCTCCTCTCTGACCGGGCAGGCCGACCACACCACGCTGTCCAGCAATACCCTGAGGTCCAGGAGTGCCAGGAGCGCCCTGTGGTGTGGGTGCAGACAGGGGTGAGATGACTCCCAGTGGCCAGGGATGACACCCCCCAACTCTGGACCCCTCTGGAGGGGTCACTTACAGCAGGTCCGTCAGCACCAGGGGCTCCTTTCTCACCAGCGGGGCCAGGGGGACCAGGGGGACCGACTTCACCGGCACGCCCAGCGGGGCCAGTCTCACCACGGGGGCCTTTGCTGCCTTCTTTGCCAGCAGGGCCAGGAGGGCCAGGGGGTCCAGCATTTCCCTGGATGGGGAGAATTGCAACTGTCAGAGTCCAGCAGATTCTGGAGCATTCCTGAGGCCTCAGTCAGGCCCACCACACTCTTGACAGCCTGTGTCCCACACCTTCCCAGACCAGTGGAGTCTCCACCACGGACACTTACAGAGGGGCCGGGGGGACCGACTCGGCCAGCAGCACCTGGGAAACCAGTAGCACCCTGAAGAAGAGGACAAAGAAGTGATCAGAGGGAGAACACCCCCTCACCTGGCCCAGCTGCCCCACCTCCAAATGCTGCCTGGGGGAAACTTCAGCGGAGAGGCAGAGTGGGTACTCACAGGGGGACCAGCGCTGCCGCGAGCACCTTTGGGTCCAGGAGCACCAACGTTACCCTGGAGGAGAACACAGAGGCATCAAGGCTGGGCCGACCCTGGGTCCAGCCTGCTGGCAGCTTGGGCCGAAACAGTGAGATACTCACAATGGGGCCAGGGGGTCCAGCAGGTCCAGCAGGCCCGGGGGGCCCAGCGTCACCTTTAGCACCAGCATCACCAGGTTCGCCTTTAGCACCAGGTTGGCCATCAGCACCCTGGGGGAGGAGGGAGCGTGGTGAGTGGAGGAGAGGTCTGTGCTCACCCAGGAAGTCAGCCTAGGGGGCACCGGAACTCCAGGCAGGAAGACGCTTTCAATGGGAGACAATCTCCCCTCCACCCGCCTGTAAACCCGGCCAACGCCTCTGTCCTCATCCAATCACCCAAGGCCCCAGGTCCTAGTCGGGGATGGAAGATAAAAAGGATCTTGGTACTCACAGGGGGGCCAGCGAAGCCAGCAGGGCCGGGGGGACCAGGCTCACCACGGTCACCCTAGAAGAGAAGGAGGCAAATTGGGAGAGGCCCTGATTCGGGGGAAGGCAGGTGAGGATGGACAGGAGGGTGGGGAGGAGGGCCTGAGGAGCACTGCCCAGGGGCCAGAGCAAGTGGGAGCTAAGGTGAGAAGGGACAGAAAGAGAGCTGGGGGGCGCATGGAGAGAAGGGCCAGGTACGGGGCCTTAACCAGGTCTTCTGTACTTACGGGGGCGCCACGAGCTCCAGTGGGACCGGCTGGGCCGCTAGGACCAGTTTCACCCTGAAAGGAAGGGACAAGAGGCTCAGGATCAGGGTGCCACACTGAATACTCCTGCCCGATGACCCCAGGAGAGTCCTCCTCCCTCCTGGTCACCCCACCATTGGGTTGCCAGGTTGGAGTGGCAGGAGATGCCTCCCTAGCAGAGCTGTGCCCAGGCTCACAAGGGAAGCTGTGTGTTAGGGAAGAAGGTGAGAAGGGGGCCATCTCACCTTGTCACCAGGGGCACCAGCGGGGCCAGGAGGACCGATGGGACCAGTCAGACCACGGACGCCATCTTTGCCAGGAGCACCATCAGCACCTTTGGGACCAGCATCCCCCTAAAGACACAGGAAAGCCTGAGACTTCTGGCGTGGGGCAAGGAGGTGACCTTCAGCATCCTGCTTGTGTCTGGGACCCCTCCCCAGCTTATGTTTGCCCTGCCCCGACATGTGCAAAGAACATAAGAACTTTCAGGGGAAAGACACCTGTGTGGGGATTCCCAGGAAAGACCTGGGTTCCATCCCTGGGTCAGCAAGATCCCCTGGAGAAGGAAACGGCAACCCACTCCAGTACTCTTGCCTGGGAAATCCCATGGATAGAGGAGCCTGGTGAGCTACAGTCCAGGGGTTGGAAAGAGTTGGACACGACTGAGCGACTAACACTTTAGGCTAAGAAGCTCCCAAATAAGGGATCCCTAGTCTAGGAGGCACCCACTCCTGCTTGTCGCCATGGTAACACATGGGAAGGGCAGGGCCTGAACTATAGGTAGATGATAACCAAGAGGCTAGAGAAGGAGGATTAAGAAGAGGAAAACACCTGAGATGCGGAGGGATTCAAAGCAGAGAGAGATGGGAACTACACGAAGCTCGAGGGAGGGGGAGTTCAACTTACTCTGTCACCCTTAGGGCCTGGAAGGCCAGCTGCACCTCGTTCACCAGGCATTCCTTGAAGGCCAGGGGCACCCTGGCTACCGGGGGCTCCAGGGGCACCAGCATCACCCTATGTGACAACCGATAAGACTGGAGTGAGACTTGACATCTCAGAACTAGGTCTAGGTCACAACTTTGAGCCTCGTCTTAATTCCTCCCAGGCCTGGTCCTGAGGCCAAAGACAGGCACTAGCTAAGAGAAAAGGCTCACAGCCCAGAACTTCAGGCTGCACATGGCCCCTACCCTAGTCTTGTCCCTCCACCCCTCCCAAACATCTAGCTGGCTTTGGTCCCAGCCAGGCGGCCCCCACCACTAGAAGGGTGAGACCTGGTCCCCATGCTGCCCTTACCTTAGCACCATCGTTGCCAGGGGCACCATTGGCTCCACGGGGACCTGCAGGACCGGGCGGCCCTTGCACACCACGCTCGCCGGGGAAACCTCTCTCGCCCTGAAAGGGAAGGACAGGGTGTGTGATGGTGGCTCCAGAAAGAGGCCCAGGTGCAGGGCATCTCTGTGATGCAAGAGGAGGCTCTACTTACTCTTGCTCCAGAGGGGCCGGGGGCACCAAGGTCTCCAGGAACACCCTGAGGGGGAGCAAGGGAGACAGTGAGCAAAACCCACCTTGGCCCTCCCCACTAGAAAACATTCTTGCCCACCTGGGAGCTAGCCCTTAGAGTCTGTGATTAGAGACCACCCCCTTCTGAGCACTGAACTGGGATTATCCTTCCTCGGGATGTGTCACCTTTCCTGAACTTGAGGTTGAAGGAAAGCCAGAGTATTCCAGCAGCTCTAAAAAGAAGTCATCTAGACCCGCAGCCATGCAGCTCCCTCCCAATCCTAGCATGCAGGGTGCAGCTCTGTGCTCCCCTCTGTGTGGCGTCCTTCACGATGGGAAGCCCTTCCTCAAGTCCAACCTTGCTCCCTCTAGCTGACGGCCGTGTGCTTAGCTAGGAGGGCTGGGTTCTCCCTCTGTGTTGCCTGCACTCCCCGTCTCTTCAGCCAGCTGTTACACCTTACCTGTTCACCAGGTTTGCCTGCTTCACCAGGAGGACCAGCAGGGCCGGGGAGACCCTGTGGGTGGGAAATGGGGGAGGGAAGCATGGGCTTAGAGTCTGGAAGAAGTGTTCCTTACACCCCTCTCCCAATACCCTGACAGCGTGAGACCTCACCTGGAATCCAGGGGAGCCAGCAGGGCCTTGTTCGCCTCTCTCACCAGCGGGGCCCTGCATGGAGGGAATGCTGTGTTCATGGAAGGCCCAGAGAAGGGGGCAGGGGACTGGCACCCCTTTCCTGCCCTACAGTGCCCCCCTTCCTAGGCCTCCCTGTCAGGGACACTCACAGCAGGTCCTGGGGGTCCCTGAGCTCCAGCTTCTCCGTCTTTGCCAGCAGGACCCTGGGGAAAGAGTTGAAAAGGGGTTAGAGTGGTGAGGTGGGTGGGCAGCTGAGGAAGACAGCACAGGTAAGGGGCTTGGAGCTGGGGGTCCTGATGCCCTAGGAATGGGCTGGAGTCTCATATCCCTTCTGCAGGATATAGGGATGGGACATGGGCAGGAAAGTGACAGGAACCAAAAGGAGATACTTACAACAGCGCCAGGGGGTCCAGGAACACCTCGCTCTCCAGCTTTTCCAGGCTCTCCCTGGGGAAAGAGAGGTAGGGTTGAGGGAGTTGAAGTGGGCAACCAGGCCTCCTGGGTCCCTCCTGTTTACTTTGAGCAGCATTTTTAAGGAGCTGTTTCATCTATCAGCTCTGGCCCCTGAGGAAGGCCTCTGTTGGCTTCGACTGCTCCATCTTTTGGCCTCTCCCTGAGCCCTGTCCTCCCAGACACATGCCCCTTAGGCTCCTCTCTCACCCACTTCCCTTTCTTCTCCCCATCATATGCCTGCAGACACCTGAGCTCCGAAGGGCTTTCATTCCTGTGAAATCTCCTTTTGAGCCTCAAAGAACTCACCAAGATCTGGGGATGACTATCATGAAAAAGGCTCATCCTATCCCCAAGTGTGTGTGGGGTGGGGAGCGGGCAACAATACTTATTTCCAGGGATAGAGCAATGGTAGTGAAGCCAAGGAGAGGTCTCTCATTTTATGGAGTAGGGAAACTGAGGCCCAGAGGGGGGCAGTAAGTGGCCCGAGGCCACATAGCAAGTCAGTGGCAGAGCTGGGCCCAGACCCTGGACTCTTCCCCCCATGCCTACCCTCGCCTCAAGTGTGTATGTCCTTGTAACACAACTCCCTGAATACTTACAGCAGCACCTTTAGGTCCAGGGAAACCCATCACGCCAGCCTGACCACGGGCACCGGGAGGGCCTGGGGGTCCAGGGCGGCCATCTTGACCGGCGGGACCCTGAGGATGGAAGGGACACGAGCAGAGGTGAGGGCAGAGGGCGAGGGGTCAGGAGGCGGACAGGGGCCTGGAGGAGGGATACTTACAGGGGGGCCAGTTTTGCCATCAGGACCCGGGCTGCCAGGGCTTCCAGTCAGACCCTGAGGGGGAGGCAGACAGGTGTGAGTGGAGTGGAGGATACAGGTGATGGGAGAGGGGCGGTAGGGAGGTGTAGGCCGGGAGGAGGACATTCCAGAATGCGGATCTGTGGTCCTGCTCCAGAGCCCACACAGGATGAGCAGGGTCCTGGGCCACTAACAGACAACAATAAATTCGCTGGGCAGAGTGCTGGAGTCTCACCTTGGCACCGGGCAGACCAGCTTCACCGGGGCGACCAGCTTCACCAGGAGACCCTTTGGGGCCAGCAGGGCCAGGAGCACCGCGTTCACCAGCAGGACCCTAGTTGGGAGAGTCACAGCAATAATTAGGGTTTCAAGTCTGGGCCACTTCATCACGGGCTGGCATCCACCTCCTCCTCCTGGGCCATGGGACTGGGTGCTTTGAGGGGCACTGGTGGTGGTGAGAAGGTCAAGGTGAGCTGAGTGTGACAAGGTCAGCAGCCCCCGTGTGGGCGCTAATGGACTGGGCGGTGGGGCTGGGAGGGGCCGATTACATCCGGGAGAGGAAGGTAACGTCCAGGGAGCAGCAGGGTCAGCCTCCCAGTCGTGATAAGAGGTTTACCTTGGGACCAGCAACACCGTCGGAGCCAGGGAAACCACGGCTTCCAGGTCCGCCCTGGGGGAGGAGAGGAGGTCAGCGAGCTCAGACATGTGGGCACCAGGTTGGCACTGGTGTGAAGAAGGGGGCACTTACACGCTCGCCAGGGGGTCCAGGCAGGCCAGCAGGTCCAGGTTCACCTCGGGCTCCTCGCTTTCCTTCTTCCCCAGCGGGGCCAGGGGGGCCTTGAATACCAGTGGGACCCTGGAGAGGGCAGAGAGGAGGGGGCACCTTACAGTGAGGGGCTGTCCTGGTGCCAGCTTCAGAGTTGTCTGGAGGCTGGGTCTCCAGCACCGGGGGTTCCGCTTCTTCCCTGGACCACCCCCCAGGGGCTTCTGGGGCAGACAGACGGAGCTGCGAGAGGACTTACGGGTTCTCCCTTGGCGCCAGTGTCTCCTTTGCTGCCAGGAGCACCGGGTTCACCCTGAGTAGGGGGAGAAGATGAGTGGAGAATGGGTACAGTGCTCAGCTGGCCTGGCCCATCATGCTTCCTAGACAAGGGCCTCAGATCAACATAGGAGGTGGGACAAAAGAGAGACAGTGGTACTTACGCTGTTACCCTTGGGACCAGGGGGGCCACTGGGGCCCTGGGGTCCAGAGGGGCCTCGGGCACCAGGGAAGCCAGGAGCACCAGCAATACCAGGAGCGCCCTGAGGGAGGCAGAACAAATTGAGCCCAGGAGTGGAGGGCACAGGGCAGGTGGAAAGTGGGTACCAGGGGCGGCTCTGAAACCTGCAGGATACTTACATTGGCACCTTTAGCACCAGGCTGTCCATCAGCACCAGGGTTGCCCTGTGACACAGAGAGAGGTGGGTGAGTGAAAGGCAAGGACTCTGAGTTAGGGAGGAGCATGGGAGCACTGAGGAAGTGATACTTACAGCAGGGCCAGCAGCACCAGCAGGGCCAGGGGGGCCAGGCTCACCACGTACACCCTGGGGACCTTCAGAACCTCGGGGTCCTTGGGGACCAGCTTCACCCTGGATTGGAAGAAAGGATATGTCAGAAGTCACTCTGGGAACCCAACCTCACCTCCAGATGGCAAGGGGTGAAGGGCCAGGACAGGAGACCAAGAGGCATGACTCAAGATCAGAGAAGAGACCCCCCCCCAAGACAAAGATGTTGGGGACTAGGCTTCTCTCTTGATTCTGGGCCCTTCAGGTTTCGGGAGCAAAGAAATGCCCACCCTTTGGCCCATGGGAGCTCTGCTCATTGGAGGGTGGGGGTCTCACCTTAGCACCCACAGCACCAGGGAAACCAGGAGGACCAGCGGGGCCAGTGGGACCCTGTGAATAAAAGGGCAGTGTTAGCAAGAAGGAAGATGGCAGCTGCAAGTCACAGCCTGGGACAGAAGAGGTCCTGGGGTTGAGACCTGGCCCTGATGTCAGCCACAAGAGCTGACACTGAGGCCCCGCCCCAGTCCCAGGCACCGGAGTCTAAAGGCTGTACTCACAGGGGGGCCAGCAGCACCAGTAGCACCATCATTTCCTCGAGCACCCTGCAGAAGAGCAGAAGTCCCGGTTACACTCACTGAGCGCTGCTCGGTCCCTTAGCTCCTAAGGAGCGCTTTCCAGAGCTCTGGTTTCCCCAAAGGGCCAGTACTTACAGCAGGGCCAGGGGCTCCAGGGCGACCTCTCTCACCAGGCAGACCACGGGGGCCCTGGTAACAAAACCAAGAGAAGCCAAGTGAGATGGAAGACACCCCCTTCTCCCCAAGCCCCCATCTTGCTCTTACAGCCTGCTCCCTCCCTTCCTTCCAGAACTGGACACACTCACCATCTGACCAGGAGCTCCATTTTCACCAGGGCTACCAGGCTCACCCTACAGAGCAGAGAATGGAGTAAGGAACCTGTTCTAGGTGGGACTGTGGAGGAGGTGAATGACCGTGACCGTCACACAGCATCTTACCTTGGGGCCAGCAGGACCAGCATCTCCCTTGGCACCATCCAAACCACTGAAACCCTAAGATAGGAGGGAGGGCCAGCGTGAGACCCTGTGGAGACCGTTGAGCACCCTGACACTCGCTCAGCCCAGAGAAGGAGCCTCAGGAGGTCATCACATCTATCCCCCTGTGTTTGAGCTAGACTAAACCCCAACTGATCCAAGATCTCCCTCCCTCCCTTTATTGGGATTTCTTTCCCAACGAAGGGAAGTTCTCTTGGACATTTACTCTCTGTCCCTTGGAACTTCTTATGTAGCTACCACCCACTGTGATCCTCTGGGGAAAGGACTAGAATATGACACTGGGACTTTGGGAACTTAGATGATACAAAGGAGACTCACTCTGTGTCCCTTCATTCCAGGGAGGCCAGCTGTTCCAGGCAATCCCCGAGCACCCTGGAGAGGAACGCAAAAGACAAAGGCAGAGCCATTAGAAGACTCCACTGTGGACACAGCTCCCAGAGGAAGCCCCAGTGCAGCAAGGCCTGCGGCAGCCACACCATCCTGCTCACCTGAGGTCCAGGAGGCCCGCGCTCACCAGGACGACCAGGCTTTCCAGCTTCACCCTGAGAGAAAAAGAAAAGGCCATCATGCCCATGCCCCCAGAGTTGGAAAAGAATGGGAGGCTTGGGTTTTCTTGGGATTGTTGAGAGTCAGGCTTTGGGACCCCAAATCCTATCTCAGTTTAAATGTACTGTGAAACACTCGCTTGGTGAATTTTGCCTCCCTCCAAAGAATTTCTATTTCTGTCACCAGCATCTTAATCTCACCACATGGAGTGAAAACCTGAGGTTACACCTAGGGAAGCCGTTCATGTCAAGGATAGAGTTGGAGACTGCTTAAGGTGACTGAGGTGAGGGGAGGGACAGCTACGTCTGTTAGGAAGACGGGGAAACATCCCAGGTAGCTCCCTATTCAAGGGCAGACCCATACGTCAGGGAGAACATGTCCGTCTTTCTCTGGGTGTCACTCCCAAAGGTGGTGGAGGAACTAGGGTAGAGATTGAAGGAGCCTACCCATGGACAGGTGGTGGGGGTCAGATGGTGTCTCCTCACCAGGGCTACTTACATCATCTCCGTTCTTGCCAGGGGGGCCAGGGGGACCACGGGGACCCATGGGACCCTAGAGGTGACAGGAAGAGAGGATGTTAGAATGACCAGGATAAGGAGAAAAGAAGGGGAAGGCTAGGATTGGAAGAAGGAGGTAACAAAGACTCCAGATGGTGGTCCTTCAATAGGAGAATCCATATATTTGTAGAGGGGGTGTATATTTGCATAGAGAATGCAAATCAGGGGTCACTTACTGAGGCTCCGGGCTCGCCAGGCTCACCAGGGGGGCCTTGGAAACCTTGGGGACCCTGGAGGACAAGGAGAGAGGGGTAGGGTTAGAAGGACAGGTACTTGCCAGCATGTCCTCCATCTCACCAAGAGATCTCTGAGTACTTTCCTTGCCCTCATGCCAATCCTCCCTCTAAAGCCCAAAGGGGTGTAGACATCCTGGATACTCACAGGTGCGCCAGGGGGGCCAGGGAGACCACGAGGACCAGAAGGACCCTATGGAAGGAAAAGACAGAGAGGCCAGAGTGAAGCCTCGGTAGGAAAGTTTATCTCCCATGGTTCCTGTTCGGCCCACTCAGCTGCCTCATGTTCTGTCTGGATTCTGAGGTCCCAAAAGTCATCTTGACCTCCCAAGTTATCTAAGTCACCCTATGCGCCTTCACTGGCCCGTCTGCTCTTTTTCTGCCCTCTACATCATCTGCTGATGTCTCACCATGGGACCAGGCACGGAAATTCCTGTTGATTTCTCATCATAGCCGTAAGACAACTGGGGAGCAAAGTTCTGGAAGAGAGAGTGCAGGAGAAAACAGGGTCAGGGCAGTGAGTTGAAAGGCAGAAGATATCCCCAGTAATGGGACACAATGATATCACATTCTCTATGCAGTACAGCTGTGGCACAGTCTTGCCCAAAACGTATCACTGGAATCTAATCAGGAAGACACACCCAACAAACCCAATTTAAGAGACAGTCTACAAAACAACTGGCTTTTGCAAAACAGTTCAGTGTCATGAAAGACAAGGAAAGCCTGAGGAATGTTCCAGGTGAAAGGAAACTAAAGAGACATGATAATTAAAATGTAATTCATAACCCTGGATTGGATCTTGAACCAGGGGGTAAAAATGGTGCAAAGGACATTATGGAGAACACTGGTGAGGTTTGAATATGGACTGCATATTAGATAACAGTATCACATCAACGTTAAATTTCTAAAATGTACTCATTATGTAATGCTCATGTAAGAGAATGTTTTAGCTCTTAGAAAATACACACTAAAGTATTTAGGAGCAAAGGGACACAATACCAGCAAATTACTCTCAGATGGTTCAGAGAAAAACCCCCCGATAATTTTACATATACATGGAGATTGATAAAAGCAAATGTGACAAATTGCGAACGATATATGAAAGTTCTTTGCATTATTCTTGCAACTCTTCTCCCCCTTTTCCCCTATGAGTTTGACATTATTTCAAAAAAACAAAGTAGGCCATCTGCCAAAACAAAACCAAACCCAGCAAACGAAAACAGCGGCGGGAGCGGGAGTCGCGGGGTGGGGGTGGGGTGGGGCCGGGCTGGCTCCTAAGGCCTTCCACAGAAGCCTCGACTCTCCACTTACTCCTCCGAGGCCAGGGGGTCCGGGAGGTCCGGGGGGTCCAGGGGGTCCGGGAAGTCCAGGTTGTCCAGGGATGCCATCTCGGCCAGGGGGGCCGGCGGGTCCCTGCGGCGGGAAAGGGCAGGCCTGGTGAGCGCAGGCCGGGAGCCATGCCCACTCACCTCCCCCAACAGCCGCGAGAGGGCGCCGCTTACCCTTGGGCCTCGGGGGCCAGTGTCTCCTTTGGGTCCCTGTGGGGTTGCAGGAGAGGAAACAAAAGGAACCGGGTTAGAGAAGACCCGTGAAGAGTCCTGGGGGGCGGGGTGTGGCTAGAGTCGACGGCAAAGGGGCAGAGGATTACCTCGACTCCAGTGGTTTCTTGGTCCGTGGTTGATTCTGGGGGGGTGGGGAGAGACAGGACTTAGAGGCAAGGTTTGCTCCAGGTGCTGCCAGAGACAGAGGCCTCCCCTGACAGGGGCTAAGGAGCGTCCCCCCTCATATCCCCCAGCCCCCGCCCGCCCCGGCCCAGGCCCCGAGCTATACCCTGGCCTTCGGGGCAGACGGGGCAGCATTCGTCCGTGGGGACTTTGGCGTTAGGACAGTCCTTAAGTTCGTCGCAGATCACGTCATCGCACAGCACGTTGCCGTTGTCGCAGACACAGATCTGGCAGGGCACGGGTTTCCACACGTCTCGGTCATGGTACCTGAGGCCGTTCTGTACGCAGGTGACTGGTGGGACTGGGGCAAGACGGGGAGATGGGGGCTGTCAGCGGCGCGAGAGTCCCTCACCTCGGGGCTCCAGGTACCCCAACCCCACCGTCCCTTCCCTTCGGTCTTAGAGGCACATTTAGATTTTCCATTTCCCGCCTTTCCATTTCTTGTCCCTTTGTTTTTCCTTTCCCCAAATCCTTAAACGCTCATCTGCTCCTCATCAGAGCCAGTGACAGCGCCGAGGCGCCTGGCCAGGACAGCTATAACTCTTTCCAGTTCTCAGGAATTTAAACAAAGCTTTAGGCCGGGGTCGCTTCCAACTGTAACCTCAGCCCATTGGCGCTGAAGCCAAGTGAAATAAAAAGCCATTGGGTGGGGGTGGGGGCGGGGACGGGGGATGGAGGAGTGGGAAGAGAGGCGCCCCATCCCGAGGGCAGGCTTGTGGGGCGTGACCTTGGTTGGAGACCTCAGAGGAAAATGGGAGGAGAGATGGGAGGTTCAACCCAGATTCCGCCCCATTCCCGGGGCAGGTGGGATGGCGTGGGCGGGGCTAAGAGGATGGGGTGGGGCTGATTGGCGTGGGATCCCGCCCAGAGACCTGAAATGTACGGTAAAAATAGGGTACGCCCCAACTCCGGCGCCCAGACATCTCAAAAGGCCTAGCTCAGGGACAACCCCCGTTTCCCAAAGCCAGCCAGTGCTCCGGGTCACTTCTTAGTCAAAGAACCAGAAAGTTCGCAACAGTAAGTGGTTAGTTAACCACGCCCACCGCAATCTTCTACCGAGACGGCCACTAGGGCGACACTAAGCTATTTCCCCAAACTAGCTATTTCTTTTAGAGACAGGGGCTATCCCATCTCCAGCTTTATTTTCCAGATCTAGAGGTGGGGTCCACACCCAGCAACAATCCCGGTCTTCCCGTTCCAGCTCCTGCGCGGGGAAGCGCTGGGTAAGGACGCGCACTGCCCAGTGTAGATCAGCAGAGGGCGCAAAGACCCTGCGTGGCCAAGTCCGCGCCAAAGTTTCTCATCATTCAACCCGCCCACTCTCTGCGCCCCCTCCCCCCTCAGTCCAAGACCTCCGCGGCCCCAGTACACTGCTAGCCCGCAGAGAGGGCCAACAGTCTTTCCTGATGAATCATCCCATAGCCTTCCTGATCACTGTTACATCTTGGACTCCAATTTCCCAACTCGGCGCCTCCATCCCATCTTCGACGTACTTTCCCCAAAACCGGTGCCCAGACCCTATTTCTCCCGCTGTACTTCACAGTGCGCGCCCAGAACTCCTCCTGCGCCAATTCTTGCCGTGCAGCATCCTCCCCTCTTACTCCTGCGGGGCCTTCATCAACACCCCGTCGCAGAGAGGGCACCGACCAAGAGCCCTCACCATCTTCCTTCCATCCCTGAGCCTCCGGAGCATCCCGAGCCTCAGTTTAAGTCGCAGACCCCCGGGACCGAGCGCAGGGCAGGAGAGCAAGCAGCCCTACACTCCCAATAGTTTGGGACTTACTGTCTTCTTCTTGGCCTTCTTCCTGGCCCTCCTCTTGGCCGTGCGTCAGGAGGGCGGTGGCCGCTAAGAGGAGCAGGAGCCGGAGGTCCACAAAGCTGAACATGTCTAGACCCTAGACATGTAGACTCTTTGCGGCTGGGGTGGGGGTTAGCGTCCGCTCATGCGTGGCCTCACACTCCGCGTGCCTCCTGCTCCGACCCCGAGGAGAAACTCCCGTCTGCTCCGACCACCGGCCCGGGCCCCTTTTATACCATCCTGATGGAGAGCGGGGAGGAACCCTGCCCCCGGGAGAGGGGGAGCCGGCTGCCCGTCCCCCAGCCAATCAGAGTTGCCTGGCCCGGCCCCCAATTTGGGAGTCGGAACCGAGAGGGGGAGGAGGAGGGAAGGAAAGGGAGTCCACCGCACATCTCCCCCCTTCGCAGCTCTGCCTCCCCAGCCCCCCAGTTCAGTCTGGGCCAGAGATGCTGCCGCTGGGGTGCGGCTAGGTCCTCAACATACTGTCCGCTAAATAGTGGGTAGGGGCGCCTCTTCGGCTTTCTTTCTAGGACCCCCAGTCTCAAGGAGGGGGCTGGAATTGGGGAGCTGGTTAGGGAGGCTTTCAAAGATGGAAGGACTCGGGGTAATTGGGAGAGGGTCCTGCTCGCCCTCCTGACACCCAGAGCAAGAGCTCCGGGATGGGTATGGAGAGGCAGCTGGGGACCACTTTGAAGCAGGAGAACCAGAGAATTTAAAAAGATGTGCCTGTTTTGGGGTGTCTTCTGGTGTGGCTGGGGTATGGAACTTAGGAATATTTGGGGAACAAGATAGATTCATTTATAGACATTAAGAATCAGATCCTTAGGATGGGTTTTTGTTTTGAGGATATCAATTCTGCAGTGCCTGAGGCCCCAGGATAGACTCAAATGCTCTCCCCTAAACCCTAGCATGATTGAAAGAGATGGGGTGAGGGAGGTTGCTGAGGCACTGAGTGAAAAATTTGAGTATGCGGTCTCTCCAGAAGGAAGCTTTGGTGTTGAGTGATGGGGCAGCAGGGTGGTGGTGGAAAATTGCGAGGGTTTTTCCACCCCAGGGGCAGTAAGTTTGCACGGAAGGGCCATGGCCACTGGTGACTTAGAAAAGGGTCTTGTGTTAGGGTCTGTCGCAGCCACGGTCACAGCCTGTTTAGACACCCTTCTACCCAGCACAGTCAAACTGGAGAGAACTGTATTGGAGAGCACTTGACAAGAGAGAGGGTGCTCCTTCTGGAGGCCGCATAAAGCTCTGTCTCTGTCTGTCCCTGGGTTCAGGGTTGGGGACATAGGGGAGAATTGGGGTGTCTGGGGGAAGACTTGCCTTGGAGGTCTGAGGTGGAATTACAGGTGAGTGACATTACTTTAGAGGACGTTTCTCTCTGCCTCACCTCTTTCCTGGAAACCCAGGGCATCGCTCTTTGTCCCTGGAACCAGGAGAGAATCATCTACACTCTGAAAAGCGCTGGAGACCCCAAGAACAACAGGCTGTATTAGGAGATGACTCTAGAAGCCAGCGTCCTGCCTTCTCTGTGTCCCAACCTCCCACCAGTACTGTACCCCAACTCCCATCTATCCAGGTTCCTGGTCCTGCCAAAGTCTGTGGGCCCAAGAGAAGTCAAAGAGGGTCGCTCTGCAGTGCCCTGTCCACTCCAATCCCTCCTGTGCGGCTCCCCACCCCCATCACGCCAGAGCTGCAAACGTGGAAGCGGGGAGTCCCGCCTCCCCCAAACCATCCAAGATTCCATTGCCTCCCCCCTCCCCGCCCCTCTCCACGCCCTCCCCCAGCTGGTTTTGTGCAACGAAGGCAAAGGAAAAAAAAAGACCAAGAGAACAGAAGGGGAGGGAGCCACGTCGGCTGGCCGGCTGGCCGTGGGCAGCCAGGATGAGCGGTGCGGGTGGGGCCGCAGAGGGAGACTGCAGGGGCTATAATTAAAGGGAAAATATAGAGTTTCCAGAGAGGCAGGGCTGGAGACAGCAATGGAGGGATGGGCCTTCATCAATTATCCCCACCATGTGGCAGCAACTTGTGGCCCAGGATCTGCCCCCATCGTGCCAGCTACTGCAGGGCAGGGCTGGGGGCTGAGGTGCTGAGATGGCAGTTCCTGCCCCCTCCAGCGTGGCTCAGGGACAAGGAGCACCCCCTCCCTAACAGGAGAAACGAGGAGTCCTGCCCCTCAGAGTAGTCACCCCTCTGGAGTGGCTGTTTGGGGCGGAGAGTTACAGGCTAGAAGTGAGGGTTGCTGTGACCTTCCACCTCCCTGCTTGCTGAGTTTTTGCAGCCAGAGGACTCCTACCTACAGTTCTCTCCCCACTAGGTCCCTGTTCAGGCTGGCCCTCGATCACCTTACAGGAGAGATGAAGACTTAGAGAAGTGGGTTGGGAGTTGCTACATCACGAGCCTGGGGTTCTGAAGAATATTTAGGGAACCTTGGGATTGGGGGTGGGTTTTGTGAGTATGGTGTGTGACAGCCGCTGCTCCAATGTCCAGTTTCAGACCTCCATCCCAGGGGCTGCAGGCAGAAGTTTCCCAAGCATCCTTTACACGTGGCAGAGAGCTGAAGCCCAGGGCCTCCTCTGCCACTTTTCAGCTTGAAACGCTGCTTGGCAGGTGCCCAGCCCGAAGATGTGTCTCTAATTTCTGCAGCATGACAATGAGAGGAAGAATGTGCTTGGGGTCTCCTCCCAGCCTGCCTGGGCCTCCTTGGCCAGAACTGAGGGCTTGAGACTTGTGGGTGGGGGCGAGGAAAGAGGGAGGGAGCTGAGGCCGGAGAGGGGAGGAGACGCCACCTCATCTTTAGGAAACTCTGAAGCTCTGGCTTCTTGTGGAATGTAAGACTTTGTCTGGCATTTGGAGTGGGGGGAGCAAAAGCCAAAATCTCCTCCCCCCCGACCCCTTAGAAATGGTAAAGTCATCAGCAGTCAGGGAAAAAAATTCCTCAAGAAGAAAAACAGAAGGAAGAAAGTGCTGAGCTCTGAGTTCACTCCCTTTCCAAATTTCCTCAAGTGCCCTTCCTCAGTGTGCTTGCGCTCCCCACTCTCCGTCCCCCTGAGGAGCCCCTCCAGCCCTGCTCTGGACTGCTGGTGTGGGGTAAAAGAGCAAAGGCAGCCCGGGGGTTGGCGCACCTGGTGGGCAGTTTGGTCAGCCCTTTCCAGCTACCTGGTGTCCTGCTGAGGTTTTGCTGCCCTCCTTCCCTGATCTGACCTTCCAGAATCCTCTTCTGCCCCAGACTGGTGATGAAGAGAGGGTCCCTGGCAAAGGGGTTGAAGACAGAGGAAGGGAAGAGGTCTAAGAGTGAGGCTGCAGTGAAGACCTTGGGTTCTGTGTTTCCACATCATGGGTTCCCATCATGTTCCCAATAGGGTTCCTGTTGAGGATCCCTGCAGTCAGAGTCTGGGAACAGATCCCAGGAGTGGAGGAGTCTCTCTTCTTCCCTTTCTTCAGCATCCTACTGTCTGGTTCCTTTGGTCCTTAGCAACCAGGCACAGCACAGCTCCGCTCTTTCCATGCCTCAGCCTCAACCCAAGTCCCTTGGTCTGAGGTTTCCTTTCATCTCTTCATCTTTTCCAGGTTTAGAGGGAAGATAATGGGTTAAGTTTGTCCATGCTGAGTGTTAGGTACCTAAGAGACATTCAGTCAGCTGCGTGGAGGGAAGCCTTTAGTATCTGAGTCTAGAATCTAGAGGAGAGACAAATGTGGGACTCCCGCCTCCACTGGGTGATGATGTGGAAGGAGGAGAGATGCAGGGCTCAGATGGAGCCTTGAAGATTCTCAGGGTTAAGGGTCGGGAAGGGGAGGAGGGGCCTGCAGGGGAGACACAACAGGAGTAGGAGAAGAGGGCAAGAAGGAAGATCAAGGGCGCCATGTATGCAGGGGAAGAGTGTTCTAGGAGTTATATGTTGCAGAGAGAATTAGTATGATAGGGAGCAAAATGGTCACTGGATTAAGCAGCATAGCAGTGATTGGTGCCCAAAGTGCGAGCTGTTTGGGTGGAGTGATGGGTGAGGAAGCCAGACTGGAGTGGGCTGAGGAGTGAGTGGGAGGCCAGGAAATGGGGTCAGAGTGAGACAACTCAGAGGAGGAGTTTAGCTCTTAAGGGGAGCAGAGCATGTAGATGCTTCTTCCTCCCGCCTACCCTCCTTCCTTCTCTTTTCTTTTTCTTACACCTCCACCCCACTCCTGTCTATCTTTTTGTCCCCAGCCTTCCCCTTCCTTCTGGTGGAACTCTGCTTCTTTCTCTATCCTTCCTTCTCTGGAGCTCTTTTTCGGGGTGACTTTTTCGATCTTCCTCTTCCCTGGTGGCTCAGAGGTTAAAGCGTCTGCCTGCAATGCGAGAGACCCGGGTTCGATCCCTGGGTTGGGAAGATCCCCTGGAGAAGGAAATGGCAACCCACTCCAGTACTCTTGCCTGGAGAATCCCATGGAGGGAGGAGCCTGGTAGGCTACAGTCCATGGGGTCGCAAAGAGTCGGACACGACTGAGCGACTTTACTTACTTACTTCTCAAGTATTCACATCCAGTTCTTGCCTTCATTTCATTTTCTTCGAGAGCGAGCCCTTGGTCCACAATCTTAAAGAGAAGGCTTGATTTCTAGTCCTGCAGACCCTGTCACATTCTCTTGGAACCCCCCCGGCCCGGTCCAAGAGGGGGACTTTGGGGCAGGAACCAGGGAAGGAGCTGAGACAAGCTGGGAGAGAAGGGCTGGGGCATGGTCCCTTAGATGACTTTAGGACTCCCCAGTAGAGAAGGCAATGGCACCCCACTCCAGTACTCTTGCCTGGAAAATCCCATGGATGGAGGAGCCTGGTGGGCTGCCGTGCATGGGGTCGCACAGAGTCGGACACGACTGAAGCAACTTAGCAGCAGCAGCAGCAGCAGCAGGACTCCCCAGGCCCACTCCAGCCCTACCAGGTGGCAGCCAGGTCCCAGCTGAGAATAATGCCCTAGATGGGGATGTTGTCAGGATTAGGGGCCACACTCCTAGTGTCCACTCTGGTGATTACAAGTGAGGGGCCAAAGCCCACCTTTCCTCCTGAAGTGTAAGCTTCACTGGCCCCATTCGCAGCATCTGAAGGCAGAGTAAATTCTTGTTAAGAGTTGAGCGAGTCAATCAAATGAATTGCTAGTTTCCTCTTCCTGGCTTGGTTCACTTCTGCCCTTGTTTTATCCCATCCCCACTTCTTTCCCCTTTTCTATTCTTTTATCTTCCCCTACCCTAACCTTTTCCCTTTTCACGTATTTCTTTTCCTTTTCTTTCTCTCCTCTGCCTCCATCCCACTGGCCCACCCCTCCATCCACACATTCCTTCTCTCTCTCTTTTTCTCTCATATTCTCTTCCAGGATCTCTGTTGCTCCACCCCTTCCTAAGGGGGTGGTGGCTGTCTCCCGCGTGCATGCACTCCACCAAATGAGAGAGAGAGCTTCAGCAGTCTAGGAGAGAGGGGATCAAGGGAGGTTAAGGCTGGCATCACAACCAGATGTCTGGTTGGAGTGTTTAGAGGCTGGATGCAAAGGCATCACAACCAGATGTCTGGTTGGAGTGTTTAGAGGCTGGATGCAAAGGTTCCTTTGAAGCTGGGATTTGTAGGAGGAGTGGGAGGAAGAGTGAAGGGGCAGCCTGTGTGAGCCAAGAGCACCTGTCCAGATCCTGATTTCTTTCTGTCACCCCCACTGTCATCTTCCCACAAGAAATCCTCAGCCACAGATAACTGGTGTCTTTCTTTGTGACATCAACCACCAGTTCTTCTTCCTGGCACACTGGTAATTCTGGAGTTCCCTGGGTGGGAGAGTGAGCAGGGGGTGAATTCTGGAGTTCCAGTGAGGAAGGTGTAGTCTGCTCAACTGTGCAGAGCACCCCTCTGTTAGAGTCTGGTGTGGACACAGGAAGGATCTAGAATCATTCATTCAGCATCCTTATATGCCAGGCACTTTGCTGGGCACTGGGCACTCAGGGCCTTTCCTCATGGAGCTTACATCTAGTAGAGACAGACATGAATGAAGTCACACAAATCAGCTTGTAGTTACAACTGTAAACGTTAGGCAGGAAATGAACACAGAGCTCTGAGAGGCAGGAATCCCAGGCAGGAGGGAGCATGGCAAGTTCTAGATGCTAGCAGAATCCAGTGAAGGGCTGTGTGTCTGGCACACAGGAAACAAAGGCAGGCCAAAGAAGCCACATCAGCAGTTTCAGTCTTGTCCTTACAGCTTTGGACCCCAGGAGAGGATCTGAAACAACAAGGGTCACAATCAGGTCTACATTTGTCAAAGATCACCATGGTTACTCAAGGGAACATGAACGATGACTGTGGTAGAAAGTGGCTGCTGGAGGTGCCTGAGTGAGAGCTGATGAGAGTCTGGATCAGGTGGAAGTGGATGGCGACAGAGAAGGGAATGGATTCAAGAGGACTTTGGGAGGCAGAATTTAGAGAAATTGGGATTGGATTGGATGATGGAGTGTGGTGGTGAAGAAGGTATGGTACCCTGGAAGAGAGGCGGCTGGGCAGGGACCAAGTTTAGGGACGAAGATCCTGAGGTCAGTGCTTCCTGCAGACACTCTAGTCAAGTCCATTCGGTGGATGGTTACTGCAGACCTCCTGGGGCCAGCCTTGCACTGGAGAGAGTTCTGGGGGCAATGACTTCTGCCTTCAGAGAGTGCAGGGTCGGGAAGGGGAACACAATAAACCCCCAAAATGTCTCTTACCCAAGGCAGCATTGGCTGTGTGATTTTGAGCACTCATCTCTCTAAACCTCATTTCTACAATCTGTGAAACGGGGTTGTAAGAAGACCACTTTATCCAGCAAGGTAAATAGAAGCCTCCGGAGAGATGCAACGGATTATGAGGATGCCAGTGGTAGACAAGGGAGGTTTTATGGAGAAGTGTGTGCTTTAGAACTGGGCCTGGGAGGGTTGGAAATACAGGGTTGGAATGGGAGGAAAGGCATCGCTAAACCTGGGAAACCTCACACACACACACACACACACACACAGAGTGCCTTGGGCAGAGGAAATGTGAAAGAAACGGCTGGAAAGATAGGCTGGGGCCAACTTCTAGAGCCTTGGCATTCAAGGAGAGAGATTCATAGTCAATTTGGTGGCCACAGAGAGCCAGTGACTGCTCTTGAGTAAGGTATGTTGATGAGCCTTTTGCCAAAGACTTGTCCAGAGAACCTATGCCTTGACAGTGGGAGAACTCAGGTTAGAAGACTGGGGCCCTTGAAAGGAGGAAGAGGTGCAAGGTAAGTTGGTGGGATTTGTGGATCTCGGGTCAACAGGAAAATATGGCTTTGGGGCAGGCAGAGAGGTAGACCAGATGACCCCTCCAAAGTTGGTGTTCAACTTCCACTAGATTCAGGACCTTGTTTCAGTGTGGAAATACCACAGAACAATAGACGTTCAGCTGGAAGATAACTTCTGCCCTGTCCTCCTTTTTTGCACAGAGGAGAAAACCAGGCCTAGAGAAGAGAAGTGACCTGCTTAAAGTCACACAGCTGAGATTCAGGGATTAGAGGAAGGATCTCTGTTGTACTTCAAGATCCTTGGTGGGGGTGGAGGGGTGCTAAGGAGCTGGAGGGGCCAGAGAAGCAACTAGGGTTGAGGGAGGGTCAACATATTACAGGGATCCTGCATAATACCTGCCCAGATCTGGAGGTGCAGGGTATGAGTGTTGCTCCCCAACTCTCCTCTGAGTCGTGTGGCCAGAGGGGGAAGGGAGCCTGGTGGGCAGGGTGGAACTGCCACATGGAAGACGGTTGATGTGAACCATCTGGCCCGGGCGGAGTGTGGGCTGCAGAGAGGGGAGGAGCAGGAGAAGGGAAAGAGGCCATGGTGGGCGGGTAGATGGCGGGTTGGGCTGGGAGTGGCCCTGCCCAGAGGCCCCTACCTTCCAGACTGCTGCAGCCCAGATGCCTTCACAGCTACGGCCTGGCCCATCCAACCCGCTGACCTCATTCCCAGCTCCCCCCCCTCGCAGGCCCCCCTCTGCCTGCCACGTAGACTGAAGGCTTTGGCTGCATCTTCTTCTGGGGAGAGAAAAAGCAGGACACAGCAGAAGGGAGAGGAAAAGCCTGGAAGTCTGCCAGGTCAGGCAGAGTTGGGGGAGCTGTTGTGTTCTCTGTGCCCCAGACCACTCTGGGCCTCAGTTTCCCCTCCCCAAACATGCGGCTGGTAAATGGAGGGGAGCATAACAGAGAAGCGAGTTGGAGTGGGCAAGAACCAAGGGAGGTCACTGAAGCCATCCCCGGGGCTTCCTTAGGACAGGAGGTGTCATCCTCAGATCCCAGGACAGGACCGAGTAGGACGTCTCCCTCTTCTCAAGAAAGGGGAGTTTCCTGAAGGCCGGGGGGTGGTGGGCACTGTCCTCTGTTCTATGCAGCCTTCCTCGATCCTGCTTGTGGGCAGTGGGATAGCACATTGTCTCGCCTCCCTCAGGCCCCTGTCAGTGACCTTTTCTTTGATCCTGGCTCCAGGCTGAAGCCTCCCTTGGGTTCTGCCTTTTTTTTTTTTTAAGTTTCTCCATTTTAAATAAGTTTTTTTTTTTTTTTTTAATACTTTGGCCTTGCCACATAGCATGTGGGATCTTAGTTCCCTGACCAGAGATCGAACCCATACCCTTGCATTGGAAGTGCAGAGTCTTAACCACTGGGCCACCTGGAGAGTCCCTGGGCTCTGCCTCTTGGCCTTCTGTCTTCCCCTGGCCTCCCTGCCCTCCCAGGGCCTGGGTCCTCTCTGGCTGCCCCAGCTGCACAGGAGCCTGTCCCACTACTGCCGCCTCTCCTCAAGGCGTTCCGGGCCCGTGAGTCATCCTCGGGAATGTCTGCCCTGGCTGTAGTTTCCTCCCAGCTGTGGACCCTCTTTCCCCTCCTCCCCCAAATGAAGGGCAGAGGGAGCCCCTCCCAGGCAAGGGGCTCTGGAGGAGGGGGAGGGAGGCCCTGCACCCCCAGTGCTGTGAGGAGGGGCTTAAATGACTCCCCCAGACCCCACCTCACTCATGACAGATAGAATGTCTTTGTCCTTTCTCTAGTTTCCCAGGTGGGGCAACTGGGGAGGGGCAGCTAGGGGAAGGACTGCACTTCGCTGGGCTTAGGCTGCTCCCCTCCTCCATTTCTGGGCTCAGCTCTGCCAAGCTGGGAACCCGCCCACGCCTCTTTCTGAAGGGCCCTCCCCGCATTCGAGGCTGGGTCTGGCCGCAGGGCTGGAGAGAGAGACTGCTGCTGCCGCTGCTGCAAGGATGACACGTCCCAGATGAGCTGGGGAGTCCACGTCTGCAGGAAAGGAGGAGGCTGGTGCCTGGACCCCTCCTGTAGGGCCCCTGCACCCTGAGAGGCTGCCTCTGGCCCCTCCTCTTCTCCTCCTTCTCCTGCGCAGCCCCATCCTGCCACCTCTTCCTCTCCAGCCTGGGGATGGAGAGGAGCTGGGGAGGGGGGCGGTGGTGGCAGGGAAGGGCTGGCGTTAGATAAGTTGCAGTTCCCTCCTCTCCAGCCACTCTGTTGCCCCCACCTTCCCTCATCCCACTCTCAGCACTGGATTCGTTGTCAGGAGACCAGGGTCTAGGGCCTGACTTGCCTAGTGATTCAGGGCCTTTTTTTTCACCTCCCCCCCACCTCCACGGCTTTCCACTGCTGAGCCTCAGTTTCCCAATTTGTAAAATAGGAGTCTGGACCAAAAAAGTCCCTGCTGGTGAAGTTAGTCCTCACGTTCTCTCTCTTACACACACCCACTCACAACTCCGGCCTTCTCCCTTTTGCATGCGCCTGGCCCCCTGTTCACTTGGGTGCTGCAGACCCCTGCATCTTCTCGGACAGCCACTTTCTTCCCTCACCCCTATCACACTGCCCCCCCCCCCGCCTTTCCACCCGTTTACATTCTCTGCTCCTGAGGTCACTGGCAGGGCAAGGGCAAGAAGCAGCAATGGGATGTGAGAGTTGAACCTCAGACCTCTGACCCTGCCAAAGAGCACTCCCACCACCTCTCAGGTCCCTCGGCTGAGGGTTCTGAAGTGTTCTGAGGTTCTATGAGAAGGAGGATGGGGGGGATAGGAGGAGCGAAGCAGAGAGTGGCTCCTTCCCCTCCCCACCCCAACCCCGTCCCCAGCTGTGCTTTATTAACATCCACTTTAAAAAGCGTCAGTCCATCCTGGAGCTTCCCTGGAAGTGTGATTATTTTTGCAGCTTGCACTGGCCCGGTTGCCCCAGGCTGCACCCTTCTAGGAACTCCTGCCTGAGGGAGACTGGTCAGAGCTCAGAAAGGACTGTTCCAGGGGATGAGCTATCTGTTGGCCAGAAAAGGCGTGGGAATTGTGAGGCAGAGCACACCCCTCAGACCCAGCCCTACTCTGTACCAGGCCATGCCATAAGCACACATTTGAACTCGCATTCTCCTCATAAAACCCTCCCAGGTGGGTTCAGTTATTGCCTCCAATTTCAGAAGAAGAAAGAGAAGCACAGAGAGGCTGAGTCAGTTGCCTGAAGTCACCAAAGCTTGGGCACCCACCAAAGCTTGAAAGTGGCTGAGCTGGGATTCAGACTCAGGCAGCCTGGCTCCAGAGCTCACAAACTTAACCACTATTCTCCACAGGTCCAAGAGACCCAGAGTGGATGCCAAGGGGTGCTCTCCCCAGTGTGAAGAGTGGGTTTTTTTTGCACAAACACACACACTCCATCTGTGTACTTGTAGACTAAAGATCATAGCATCCCATGGCTGGAAGTGGACCACTGGACCATCACAGCTGGAATGTACCCTATCAGTGCCATCTCCCTCCCTCTGCTGGGGAACTGTTGAGCGGTGACCACATTGCAGGGGTCATCCAATCTAATCCTCAAGGCAGCTCTGGGAAGTCAGTCTTAATATCTCTGATTTACAGATGGGAGAGCTGAGACCCAGAAGGATCAAAGCATTGCCCCAAACCCCCTCCTAGAGCTGAGAGGGAACCCATGTGCTTCAACAGCCAAATCAGGCTTTTTTTTTTTTTTTTGTCACCCCCTGCCTGCCCCTGCCCAGTACTACGTGGTAGATGGGGGCTATGTCAACTCTCACTCTCCTTTTTCCCAGAGAGCACCCTCCCCAGTGAGCTAGGGCATGTGGATCTTGGTTCTGGTTTGCATCTGACATCTTGTGAGGGAAAATACTGAGGTCGTGCCAAAGCCTGGATGGGAGCTCAGAGGTAGGGAGACGCCAATGGAGTAGGCCAGAAGGGGTGTCGGGGGAGAGGCTGGGTTGAGTGGGGGGCAGGGCTGAGGGTAGGGACATTGCTCTGTTTCTGCTCCATTTTGGTACAGCTCAGAGTCGGAGCTGTACTCTCCAGCTCAGATCTCCTGGCACCTCTGGCTGATTTTCTCCATATCTGTCTCTCTGTATCCTTCTGTCTCCTGTCTTCCCTGTCCTTTCACAGCTTGTCAGCTGCTATCAGGCACTGTGGAGACAATGGATGGGGGACTTGGGCACCCGCCATCAGGGTGGACATCTATGTCTGAGCTGGGCCCACTTCTGGGGACCCATCAGCTCTGTCCCAGGACTCTTCCTACTGGTCTTCTCTCTGAAAAAGACCACACTAGTCTTCTCCTCAAGCCTTCCTCCCAGGCTCTTCCTGTCCACTGTCCAAAGACCAGTCTCGATATCATATCTGCATGTCAGAGAGGAGACCCACCTCCCCTTCATCCTGGGGTAGGAAGCTGTCCCTCCCATCAGAGTGTCTCTGATGTATATCTCCTTGTCCAGACTTGCGGCTCCCTGAGGACAGGGACCATGTTTCTCCCTAAGACTGGGGTTCCTTGAGGATATAACCTGGGTTTTCTTTATCAGTTGCTCATAGGTGTTGGAGGTTCCCAAGGAAGAAAGGATGGAATGATTTTACTCATAAGTTTGAAATGCAAAATTGATTAAGATTTTTCACTGCCATCCCATTATGTTCTTAACTGTCACATTCTTCAGCACCGTGCATGATATAAGGTTTGAATTTGCTTGCTCAATCTTGGCAGTTTGTCTCAGGTGATGTATTTTTAGGATCCTTTATGGGTTTTTGGTTTTGAATTTGTGATGTATAGTGTCCTCAACTCAAGAAGTCAATGGTTCAGTGAAACTACAGGTAACTTTGTTCTCTATTTTCCAAGTCTCCTAAAAATGTGTTATCATACTTTCATAACTTAAAAAATAAAAAGGAAAGGGGAAAAAAGAGAAGTCAATGGTTCAAAAGTGGCTTATTAAAGCTGAAGAACAGTGATGAAAATAGTAACCCGAATACTACAACTAGAACAGTGTTATAAAAGTAAACAGTGAACCAGATTCTGGTTCCAAAAAAATGTAAACCTGTAAGAACTTGGACATGTATGACGATTTCACACAAGCAGCTAAGAAAGAAAAGTGTAAATAGTGAGTATGATATTGGATACTGACACTGGGCTTCACTGGATTGGCTATCTGTCCCATCCTAATCCCCAGCGTGTTGTGTGTTATGAAACCTTGTCAAATAGTGGCATAAAGCCATCAAGGCTTTCACATCATTTTCAAACAAAGCACAGTGACCTTTCTGGTAAACCATTAGAGCCGTTTTCTCCTTCTTCTTTTTTTTCCAGAACAAGTGTAAAATAAGCTTTCCAGGACAAAATTGATAGCTTTTTTTCCCCCCACTAAAAGCAGGAAGAAAAAACAAAACTATGTAGGCAGCATTTAAAATTGCATTCCTCTTAGTAAAACACAGATACAAGTAACACTATCAAGAAGCTTGTAAGACAGCTGTGTTATTAATGACACATTTTTCTCAGACAGCACTGCAGAACCAGCTTTTGACAAACTTCCTCCAACAAATAGCAGTGTTGGGCACCACTCAGTATCAATGGCATGCATTATGAGAAAACAGTTTGGCCTTAATAAATCCTGCTATGTTATACTCTTCATTAAAATTGTACATTTTTGCTCTTTTAAATTTCGATTTGAACTATCACAGGTGGTGGACATTTTGGCATCTGAGCAAGCTGTTTGAGATCTCAGAACTGGTCTCAAGCGGCATAATCAAATGACTTGAAGAAACTGTTATATCTGAATCTCTCTTTTCAAAAGAGCTGTGACTAGTGCGTGAAGTTAGTAAAAATCCGTGATGTGCAGAGTCCAAGCACATTTAGCAGATGTGGAGTTCATATTGACATAGCAGAGAAAAACATTTGATAACTCTTAATTTTATCACTTAAAACCCACACTTCAGGAAGATTCCTTGCTTAAGTGATTGTCCTGTGAATCACGATAAACACTGACAGCACTGGTTGGCAATTACTGCTGAGGGAGCACCAGGAAGGGCACTCCTCCAACGATGAAAGAAGTTGTGCCTGAAAGCCAAGTCCTATCTATTTTCTGAACTTTCGCCAGCATTTTGGCAATGCCAGCTATTGCCCCCCAGTATTGCTTCCCCCTTCTCTCTCATAGTAATTGTATTCCCAAATTTTAGCTGGGTCCATGACCATGCAGAATAAAAACTATATTTCCCATCCTACCTTTCAGCTAGATGTGGTCATTTCACAATGTTCTAGCCAAAAGAGTATGAGCTATGACTTTCAGGTCCTTATAGGGACTTGCCTTTCCACCCACTTTCCTCCAACTACTGTCTGGAATCTCATGTCATGGTGAGCCAGTTTTGAGCATGTGAATGAGGGAAAGACTTAAGTGTGGCAGAATGGCAAGGCAGAAAGAGCCTGGGTTTCTGGACTAGCAATGCAAAAGAACCACCTTCCTAGCACTGGACCACTTGTCCCTGGACTTTTAGATGGAAAAGAAACAAATTGCTGTCTTGTTGACATTACTTTTATTCTGGGTCTCTGTTCTACCCAATATAGAGTTGAGGGAAATACTGAAAATTGTGGCTATGATCCAGTCTCATTCACTGAGAATACTTCTCAGCATCCTATGCAAACACAAGGATGGCAAGTTCAAGAGCCCACTTTTCTACCACCCTGATATAGTCTAGCTGTGGAAGGAAAAAGTTCCCAGGAGGAGTTTTGAAAAGAATGATGAGATAAAACCATTTTTTATATCACTGATAATGGCACTCAAGACCACGTCTACGATCTTAAGTATTCTGCTCAGATGGCACTATGTTCAACCTCTGTACTGCCCAGACATCACCAAATTATTATATTTACTGATGAGTATCAAGTTAACAATTTTTTAAAGCCAAACTGCAGTGTGACTGCTCCATTATGAGAGTTTAATTCTTCCTGAACACAGTGATTTTTGTTTCTGAGCAGGAGAAAAGAATTGGTGACATATTACTAAGGTTATTTAAAAACCACATCTAAATATTACATCAGAACTTAAAGAATTCTTTCCACAGTCAAATTCAACCAAAGAGAGGATCATGGCTCCATTTGTCAATCTCTCTCTTTTTCAAGGTGAAATAGTCGGTCTTCTCATGTTTTGAAGCTTGACCTGCATTCTTCTTCAGAAAGAAACAGCTCTGTGATTTCTGGATTTTTGTTTGGTCTGAATCCACAACCATCTGACATCCACCAAACATTTGCTGCCATTTCTAATGACCTATAATTGTGGTTTAGGATTTTCTAATTTAGTACAAATAAGGAGTAAGAAAAGAAACTGACAGGATGTGAAAACTCATGGCTCCTTACTGTCACACAGAGCATAGATACACTGGTGGAAGTTTTCGGACAGTATCTTGTCTCACTGATATGAAACATCTATCCTTCACATTACTTTTGCAAAGTTACATTTTTTATTATTTTAGAAATACAGTGTACTTTTAACATTTGCTTAAACTTGGTGGTTGGTGTATGAGCTCGACACCCATTAAGGGATTGCTGATACTAAGAATGTGAGAAACATTTTTCCCAACTGCCTAACATGGCTGCATTCCACAGCAGATAAAGAAATCCCTAAAGGGAATCCATGGTGGGGGGCGGGAGGCTAAGATCTGGCAGCCCTGCCTGTCCAGTGCAGGCCCATGTGCCAGCTAGACTGACCCTCCAGCACAGTCTCTCCCAGTGGGTCACAAGCTCCTGCTCACGCTCAGTTCTGTCTGCTCCACCCTAGGTCCGGTGTGGGAGGTATTCGTGTTCCCAGTGTAGGGACAGGACCTAGAAGCCCAGGGAATTTTTCTCCAAAGCCGCCAGCTTGTGAGGGAGGGGCTGGGACCAGAATCCAAGTCTTTTTATGTCCCCAGAAAGGCTCTTTCCTGAACAATTAAATGTCTGCCAAATAGCCTAAACTGCAGAATAATAAGGGCTACAGTTTACTTGGGACTTAGTGAGTACCAGGCCCCTACTCTCACATTGCCTCAACCTTCACGGGGCCAGGTGAAACACATCATATGACATGTATTAGCTCCACTTGTACAGATGAGAAAACTGAGCTTGGGACAGCTGCAGTAACTTGCCTTCTGATGCATTGCTAGGAAGTGACAACATCGGCTTCAAACTAAAATCCGACAGCCCCGGGGCTTTTAACCCCCATTGCAAACGGCCGACGCATTGGGCTCGGAGTCCTCCCCGCTCTAAAATCTCTGTCCACAGTCCGCATCGGAGCTGCTCTCTCTTCGCCTGCCTCGCCAGCTCTGCAGAGCCTCCCTCTCTACTTTTCTCCCTGCCACGTCCAACTGCTTCCCCTAGAGGCCAGAATGGCCTTCCACACCGTGCAGGCTCCTTTCACCTGGCTCTGCCCCCCAGCGCAGTACCCCCTCGCCTGGGCAGGACCCGAGCCCCCAGCCGCCTTCCTGGAACCCAGGCCGGTGGGTCGGGCTCCGCGCGAATGCAGCCCAGCCAGCCCCGCCCCAGCTCCCACCCCCGCCCCCAACTCTTCCGGAGTGTGACCGTCCTGCGAGGATGTCTCCGGTCGCTCAGACACACACACCTCTGCCACTTGCGCCCTTCCCGGCCGGTCACTGTCCTCTGTCACTTCCGCAGACTGATTTTCCTCGGAACCGCTACACTCCGGGACTTTCCCTGCCGGACCCCAGGGCCCCCTTTCTCTCGAGCACATTCCTGAAACCGGCGCCCACCGCCCTCCAAGTCGCCCCGCTCCCCTCCCCCTGCTGGAGCCTCCATCACCCTGCTGCCATTACAGGGCTTTGGGGGCGCTGAGGCACTCGGAGGTCGTGGTGCCAGCGCCCCTCTCTGTCTGGAGCATCCTCCTCTCCACCGTTTCACGTCTACTTTTGTGTCAGGATTCCTCATCCTGACAAGACTCACCTTGGGAACCTCGAGTTCCCCCATCAGGGTTCTCCCAGAGGACCCACACTTCCCCTACCAGGGCCCAAGCCCAGCCTGGCTGGGCATCCTCTCCCATGGCACCCTGCAAGGGCGCCCTGGCCTGTCATCTTGGTCCTGGCTCCCAGCACAGGGCCTGGCCCAGAGTGAGTGCTCAGTGAATACGCTGAAAGTAAGCGGAGCTCTTGAGAACTTGGGCTCTGGGCTCAGACCTCCAGATCAAATCCTAAGGGCTGCTTTTCCCAGCTGTGTGACTCTGGGCAGCTTGCTCTCCTTCTACGCGCTTCAGGTTCCTCGGTTCTAAAATGGGGCTAATGACAGGTTTTTTCGTGAGACTTTAAAGCTGTCCTGGAATAAGGACTATTAGGTGTTCATGTGACTACTATTAACTGTGTTCATGCTGTTAGTTTACTGTTTCCTTTGACGGCTCTTCCCCTCAGCAGCAAACTCCTTGTGTGTGGGAGGAGCCCTCTATTCCTGAGTCCCCAGAGCCCCATCCAAAGCATGACATCAGACTGTCCTTGGATCTTCCCTGGGGATTGAATATCCTCTGTGAGGGGCCCCTACCCTGTCCCAACCAGCATCCTGACCCCTGACAGACTTCCCATCCCATTCTCCTCTCCTGAGCGCTCACGTGCCCCTGAAAGCCAGACCACCTCCTCATTCACTCAAGGGCCAGTCCCAAAATCCAAAGGGAGAGATTCTGTCTTCCACCACACCCTCCAATCCCTCAGGCCCTTCTCAGAAATTTCAGAGGTCAGAGAGATCTGGGCTTGGAGAGAGGAACCCTGTCCCCTTGTGGCTCTCCCACTGAACAGTGCGACTTTGGGAGGGTGGCTTTCCCTTTCTGAGCCTTACTTTCCATATCTGTGAAATGGGAATGATTTCAGTCCTGCCTACCTTGTAAAGTTGTCCTGATGCTCAGTTGCACAAACTGGAGGCAGGGTGCTTTATAAACAGAGGCAGTGTGAAGAAATGCAAGGCACAGTGACCAAGGCATCGGAAGTGGGGATACAGGCATTTCTGGGCCTGCAGATGTTTCTGGTTAGGGCTGTGCCAAGGGTGTGACTACTGGGCTCTGAGTGGGGAGCAAGCTTTTATGAGGTGAGGTTGACTGGGGATAAGCCTAGTGACTAGTGCACGGTCATTGTGTCCATGCCACCTGCTTGCACCACTTTTCCAAAAGTATCTTCAGGTCTCCCTGAGGGCACCAAGATTCCTACTGAATCCTGACACCCAGAGGCCCTGCCATGTCTGACTGTCAGCTACAACTCTCTTCCCCTCCCCCACCCACAAACTCCCCTCCCGCTGAATTAGGAATTTCCTAACATTAGTCATGAATCTTTCAGTTGCAAGTGCCAACAACCTAACTCAAAGCGGCTTATGCCGAAAATTAAATATATTTGGATTATTTAACCAAAAAGCCAAAGTACAGCTGGATCTGTGGGCTAAAATATTATTAAAAAGACTCAGTTTCTCTGTCTCTTACTTTTGCTTTTCTTTGAAAAGGATTTTCCTCCCTCTGGACAGTCTGGCTCCATGTAGTGGAGTCTCAGGCAGTTCCAGGTTTATTTTCTAAAAACTAAGCAACCCCAAGAGAAAAACAGAACCTGTTTCACAATAGTTTCAGAAAAGAAAAAAAAATCACAGTGTTGACCCATATTAAACTAACTTGAGTCTTTCCCTAAAGCAATGACTGTGGCCAAGATGAAATGTGCTTGTTGACCTGGGCACATGCCCACACCAGTGACACATAAACCGAGAGTTGGGAAGGGGCAGGTCCCGAAAATAAAATCTGGATGTTGTTTCTGGAGGGAGGAGGAATGAATGCTAGGGAAGGCAAAAATAATGGATGTCCAAAAATTCCACCCCTTAGCTGGTGGCATATAGACACACACGTACTCTTTCCATACACATAATATTGATAAGTTTTTTGTCACCATTTTTTCTTCTTACTTGGAAATCATTTCAAATTTACAGAAAAGTTCCAAGAATAGTCCAAAGAACTTTTCTTTTCCTGAAGCATTTGTGGGTAAATTGCTGACATGATTGTCCCCACCATCCATGAAAACTTTAGTTTAAATCCTACAATGACGTTCTCCTAAATAATCACAAAGGAACCATAAAAATTGCAGATGTATTACTATAATTTATTCATGTTTCACCATTTGTTCTAATAAAGTTAGTTGTAGCAAAAAAACCTGGTTTAGTGTCAAGTGTTGCCATGCCTCTTTCAGTTCAGCTCAGTTGTGTCCGACTCTTTGCGACCCCATGAATCACAGCATGCCAGGCCTCCCTGTTGATCACCATCTCCCGGAGTTCACTCAGGCTCACGTCCACCGAGTCCGTGATGCCATCCAGCCATCTCATCCTCGGTCATCCCCTTCTCCTCCTGCCCCCAATCCCCCCCAGCATCAGAGTCTTTTCCAATGAGTCAACTCTTCACATGAGGTGGCCAAAGTACTGGAGCTTCAGCTTCAGCATCATTCCTTCCAAAGAAATCCCAGGGCTGATCTCCTTCAGAATGGACTGGTTGGATCTCCTTGCAGTCCAAAGGGACTCTCAGGAGTCTTCTCCAACACCACAGTTCAAAAGCATCAATTCTTTGGCGCTCAGCCTTCTTCACAGTCCAACTCTCACATCCATACATGACCACTGGAAAAACCATAGCCTTGACTAGACGGACCTTAGTTGGCAAAGTAATGTCTCTGCTTTTCAATATGCCTCTTTAATCTCTTTCAATTTGGAAGGAGACCATATTGAAAATAGTCCTTCCTTGGCAATCTTGACTTTGTAAATTTTGAAGTGTATGGGCCAGTGATTTTGTAGAGTATCTCTCAATTTGGGTTTGTCTGATGTTTTCTCATGATTAAATTCAAGGTATGCATTTTGGGCAGGAAAATTTCAGCAGAGATGCTATATTCTCGCTGTATCTTACCAGGTGATGCAGTTTCTATTTGTCCCATTACCAATTTTGTTCATTTTGATCTTTTAATTAAGATAGCGTCTACCACATTTATCTACTGTAAAGGTACTTCTTTTCCCATTGGACTTAATGTTTTTGATGGAAGGTACTTTGTAAAATACAGTGTAAAGTCCTATCCTTCATGCAACTTGGGCCTATTAATTTTAGCATCCACCGATATTGTTTAGATGAAATATCTCATATTATGATAGTTGCCAAATGTTGATGAGCTAATTCTATCATTCCTTTTGTCATTCTACTCAATGGAAAAACTTTGTCTTTCTTTCTTTATAATCAGTATTAAGATTATTATCTATTTTGGTGCTCAAATAGTCCAGATTCTGCAAGTGGGAGCTCTTACAATGCCCTTTTGATGCATATATATGTACACTTCTGTTGAATATGTACTCAAGAGTGGAACTCAATTAGATAGATTATAGGGAGTGCATATGTTTAGCTTTAATAGTAAGTGATAGTACAAATTTACAGTATGAGAATTCCAGTGGCCACATCATTGTCAACACTTCGTATTGTCAGTCTTTTTAATTTTAGTCATTCTGGTGAATGTGTAGTGTTATATCATCGTGGTGTTCACTTAAATTTCTCTATGTTGAATACTTTTTTCAGGCACTTATTTTATTTATTTATTTATTTATTTATTTTTTCAGGCACTTATTTTATATTTGTATATTTTCTGTTATGAAAAGCATGGGAAATGTTTATACATATTTTAAAAATTGACTTGGCTTTTCCTCTTATTTTGTAGGATAATTTTTAACATATTCTGGATATACAACTTCAGTCAGGTACATGCATTGAAGATATTTTTCTCTCTGTGGCTTGCCTTTTCACTCAGGGCTGTCTTTTGATAAGTAAAGTCTTTAATTTCACTGAAGTACAATTTATTAATCTTTTCCTGTGGCTAATTATGTGAGTGTGTTAAGAGGTCTTTGCCCAGGGACTTCCCCGCTGGTACTGTGGCTAGGAATCGCCTGCCAATGCGAGGACACGGGTGTGATCCCTGGACAGGAAGATCTGACATGCAGTGGAGCAACTAAGCCTGTCACAATCACTGAGCCCACGCTCTGGAGCCCATGAGCTGCAACCGCTGAGCCTGTGCACCTAGAGCCTGGGCTCTGCAACAAGAGAGGCCGCTGTAAAGAGAGGCCTGCACCACAAGGAAGAGTAGCCCCTGCTGCCACAAGTAGAGAAAGCCTGTGTGGCAACAAAGATCCAGCACAACCAAAAATACGGATACAGTGAAGCTTCTTTGCCTGATTTCAAGGTCACGAACTTATTTTCTTTCGTTATTCTCCATTGTTTTCTTCGAGAAGATTTCTTTTCCTTTTGCTGTTCACATAGAGTTTTTTAGATGCGGTTTTAAGTTTTAACAAAGATGTCTATGTACATGATTTAAGACGCAAAAAATTTACAAGGTGTGTAAAGAAAAGCAGCAGTCCTGTACCTCTCACACTTAATTTCCTGCACCCCAGAGCCAGTGATTTTTCAACTCAATCAGCTGATATTTTTGAGAGATTCTCCATATCTCTAAATAACAAATTTTGTTGCCAGTTCTTGATTTTTCAGTTTTGGGTATTCTCTTTTGACTTCCCGATATGGAAGATGAGGATTTAATTTTTTTCAACTCCTCACCTCTATCATTCTGTCACACTTTCAGTCCCAGTAATTTCTCAGTAGGTTAAATGTTAATTTCAGGTCAGTGTTTACCCTATTATTATTGTGCACTTGTTATTGGTGTCTGAGGTGTGTAATGTACACACCTTTTCTTTTTATTCTCTTGGAGTTAATCTTATTTTGTTGTTGCTGAGGCTCATTTACTTCTCTAGGTAATGATCACTATTTCAACCCATTGTCCAAATTCCCTGTCAAGACAATCAGGCACATCAGATGTTATGTCAGTTTCTGCTTTTTGATGCAATCTCTTCTGCGGACCTTTCACCCACCCTGACCCTGAGTAATTGTGCTCTAGCCCCAGTGAACAGCTCTTACTCTGGAATCTCTTTTCACCATCCACCTTCATCGTCATTCAGTCGCTCAGTCGTGTCTGACTCTTTGCCACCCCATGGACTGCAGAGTTCCCTGTCCTTCACGAACTCCCAGAGCTTGCTCAAACTCATGTCCATTGAGTCGGTGATGCCATCCAACCATCTCATCCTTTGCCATACACTTCTCCTCTGCCTTCAATCTTTCCCAGCATCAGGATCTTTTCCAACGAGTCAACTCTTTGCATCAGGTGGCCAAAGTATTGGAGCTTCAGTTTCAGCATCAGTCCTTCCTTCCAATGACTATTCAGGATTGTTTTCCTTTAGAATTGGCTGGTTTGATCTCCTTGGTGTCCAAGGGACTCTCAGGAGTCTTCTCCAGCACCACAGTTCAAAGGCATCAGTTTTTCAGCATGCAGCCTTTTTTATTGTCCAACTCTCACATCCACACATGACTATTGGAAAAACCATAGCTTTGATTATATGGCCCTTTGTTGGCAAAGTGATGTCTCTACTTTTAATACACTGTCTAGGTTTGTCATAGCTTTTCTTCCAAGGAGCAAGTGTCTTTTAATTTCACCATCCACAGTGACTTTGAAGCCCAAGAAAAGGAAGTCTGTCGCTGTTTCTGTTGTTTCCCCATCTATTTGCGATAAAGTGATGGGACCAGATGCCGTGATCTTAGTTTTGTGAATGTTGAGTTTTAAGCCAGCTTTTTCACTCTCCTCTTTCACCTTCATCAAGAGGCTCTTTAGTTCTTCTTCGCTTTCTTCCATAAGGATGGTGTCATCTGTATATCTGAGGTTATTTATATTTCTTCCAGCAAGCTAGATTCCAGCTTGTGCTTCATCCATCCTGGCATTTCACATGATGTATTCTGCATATAAGTTAAATAAGCAGGATGACGATATATAGCCTTGATGAACCCCTTTCCCAATTTTGAATCAGTCCATTGTTCCATGTCTGGTTCTAACTGTTGCTTCTTGACCTGCATACAGATTTCTCAGGAGGCAGGTAAGGTGGTCTGGTATTCCCATCTCTTTCAGAATTTTCCACAGTTTGTTGAGATCTACACAGTGATAGGCTTTGGCATAGTCAAGGAAGCAGAAGTAGGTGTTTTTCTGGAATTCTCTTGCTTTTTCTATGATCCAACGGATATTGGCAATTCGATCGCTGATTCCTCTGCCTTTTCTAAATCCAGTTTGTACATCTAGAAGTTCTCGGTTCACATACTGCTGAAGTCTAGCTTGAAGCATTTTGAGTATTACTTTGCTGACGTGTAAAATAAGTGCAATTGTGTGGTAGTTTGAATATTCTTTAGCATTGCTCTTTGTGATTGGAGTGAAAACTGACCTTTTCCGGTCCTGTGGCCACTGATGAGTTTTCCAAAATTGTTGGCATATTGAGTGCAGCACTTTAACAGCATCATCTTTTAGGATTTGAAATAGCTCAGCTGGAATTCCATCACTTCCACTAGCTTTGTTTGTAGTGATGCTTCCTAAGACCTACTTGACTTCACACTCCAGGATGTCTGGCTCTGTGTGAGTGACCCCACGATCGTGGTTATCCAGTCATTAAGACCTTCCTTATATAGTTCTTCAGTGTATTCTTGCCACCTCTTCTTAATCTCTTCTACTTCTATTAGATCCTTACCATTTCTGTCCTTTATTGTGCCCTATTGAATTAAATACTCCCTTGATATCTCCAATTTTCTTGAATAAATCTCTAGTCTTTCGCATTCTATTGTTTTCCTCTATTTCTTTGCATTGTCCACTTAAGAAGGTTTTCTTATCTCTCCTTGCTATTCTCTGGAACTCTGTGTTCAGATGGATATATATTTCTTTTTCTCCTTTGCCTTTTGCGTCTCTTCTTTTCTCAGCTCTGTGTAAGTCTTCCTCAAACAAGCATTTTACTTTTTGCATTTCTTTTTTCTTGGGGATGTTTTTGATCACTGCCTCCTGTACAATGTTAAGAAGCTCCATCCATAGTTCTTCAGGCACTCTGTCTATCAGATCTAATCCTTTGAATCTATTTGTCACTTCTACTGTATAATCATAAAGGATTTGATTTAGGTCATCCCTGAATGCCCTAGTTGTTTTTCTTAAGTACTTCAATTTAAGTCTGAATTTTGCAATAAGGAGTTTATAATCTGAGCCACAGTCAGCTGCCAGTCTTTTTTTTTTTTTTTCTCTGTATAAGGCTTCTCCATCTTAGGCTGCAAAGAATACAATCAATCAATCTGATTCTGGTATTGATCACCTGGTGATGTCCATGTGTAGAGTCATCTCTTGTGTTGTTGGAAGAGGGTGTTTGCTATGACCAGCGCGTTCTCTCGGCAAAACTCTGTTAGCTGTTTTTCTGCTTCCTTTTGTACTCCAAGGCCAAACTTGCCTGTTACTCCAGGTATCTCTTGACTTCCTACTTTTGCATTCCAGTCACCTGTGATGAAAAGGACATCGTTTTTGGGTGTTAGTTCTGGAAGGTCTTGTAGGTCTTCATAGAGCTGTTCAGCTTCTTTGGTCTTAGTGGTTGGGGCATGGACTTGGATGACCGTGATACTGAAAGGTTTGCCGTGAAAACAGAGATCATTCTGTAATTTTTGAGATTGCACCCAGCTACTGCGTTTCAGACTTTGTTGTTGACTATGAGGGCTACTGCATTTCTTCTAAGGGATTTTTGCCCACAGTAGTAGACATAATGGTCACCTGAATTACATTTGCCCATTCTTGTCCATTTTAGTTCACTGACTCCTAAAACGTTAATGCTTACTCTTGCCATCTCCTGTTTGACTACTTTCAATTTACTCTGATTCAGGGACCTAACATTCCAGGTTCCTATGCAATATTGTTCTTTACAGTATCACACTTTACTTTCACCACCAGATACATCCACAACTGGGCACTGTTTCTGCTTTGGCTCAGCCTCTTCAATACTTCTGGAGCTATTTCTCCACTTTTCTTCAGTTATGTATTGGCCACCTACTGACCTGGAGGGTTCATCTTTCAGTGTCATATCTTTTTGCTTTTTCATCCTGTTCATGGGGTTCTCAACATTCAGAAAACAAAGATCATGGCATCCGGTCCCATCACTTCATGGGAAATAGATGGAGAAACAGTGCAAACAGTGTCAGACTTTATTTTTGGGGGCTCCAAAATCACTGCAGATGGTGACTGCAGCCATGAAATTAAAAGATGCTTACTCCTTGGGAGAAAAGTTATGACCAACCTAGATAGCATATTCAAAAGCAGAGACATTACTTTGCCGACTAAGGTCCGTCTAGTCAAGGCTATGGTTTTTCCAGTTGTCATGTATGGATGTGAGAGTTGGACTGTGAAGAAGGCTGAGTGCCGAAGAATTGATGCTTTTGAACTGTGGTGTTGGAGAAGACTCTTGAGAGTCCCTTGGACTGCAAGGGGATCCAACCAGTCCATTCTGAAGGAGATCAGCCCTGGGATTTCTTTGGAAGGACTGATGCTAAAGCTGAAACTTCAATACTTTGGCCACCTCATGAGAAGAGTTGACTCATTGGAAAAGACTCTGATGCTGGGAGGGATTGGGGGCCGGAGGAGAAGGGGACAACAGAGGATGAGATTGCTGGATGGCATCACTGACTCGATGGACGTGAGTCTGAGTGAACTCCGGGAGTTGGTGATGGACAGGGAGGCCTGGCGTGCTGCGATTCATGGGGTTGCAAAGAGTCGGACATGACTGAGCGACTGAACTGAACTGAACTGATGGGGTTCTCAAGGTGAACATGCTGAAGTGATTTGCCATTCCCTTCTCCAGGGCACATTTTGTCAGAACACTTTGCTTCTTTCCTACATCTAATTCCCTCATTTCCTAAAGCCCTTGTCTTCCTCTTTCTTGTTTTATTCTCTTGTTTCTTGGAGCATATCCTCCAATACGTTTTTGAAAAGTTGCGCAAAATGGATACAATTTCTGAAACTTTGAATATTGAAAATATGTTTAATTTATCCTCATACTTGACTGATAATTTTTCAGGGTACAGAATGCTAGGTGACAAATGACTTTCCTTTAGAATTTTGAAGGCATATTTCTATTCTCCTTTACTTTTGGATTAATGATCTATCTAGGATTAATTTTTATATTAGTGAGGTAGGAGTCAAAGTTCATTTTTTCCCACAGGGGTAAAAATTTCCTAATTAAATTTATTGGTTACCACATTATACCATTGGACTATATAGGTGTGGATCTGTTTCTAAACTCTTCATTGTGTTCCGTTGGTCTATTTGTCTACAAGTTTGCCGATACTAACTGCTTTAATTATTGTAACTTTAATAAGTCTTACTAATATTAGTTTAAGTCTTTCAGCTTTTGGACTTCTTTATTATCTATAAGATCAGCTTTGCTCTTCCTGGACTTCCTGGTGGCTCTGGAATCCACCTGCAATGCTGGAGACCTTAGTTTGATCTCTGGGTCAGGAAGATTCCCTGGAGAAGGGCAATGGCAACCCACTCCAGTATTCTTGCCTGGAGAATTCCATGGACAGAGGAGCCTGGTGGGCCACAGTCCATGGGGGTCGCAAAGAGTCAGACACAACTGAGTGATTAACACTATTATTTTTGGCCTTTTGCATTTCCATATAATTTTTAGAGTCATGTCAATTTCCACTAAAGCCAGAAAAGTTCAGGAATTTTTAACTGAGTCACATACATACAAATCACCCACAAATAAGTGGATAATTCAATGGACCTTAGTATATTCAGACAGTTGTGTAACACTCACCACAGTCAATCTTAGAACATTTTTATCACCCTCTAAGTAAAACCCTGTGCCCATTAGCAGTCATTCTTCCCCCAACTCCCCACTCCCAACCTTAGAAAATCATTAATTCCATTTTCTGTCTTTATATATAGACTTGCCTATTCTGATAGTTCACATAAGTATGAAATAGGTTGTCTTTTGTGGCTTGCTTCCTCCGTTTAGCATAATGTTTGCAAAGTTCATCCACTTATATGTTGTAGCATGTATCGGTGCTTCATTCTGTTTTACGGATGAATGCGATTTCTTTGTATGGATGAAAATACATTTTATTTATCCATTTATGAGCTAATGGTTATTGGGTTATTTCAATATTTGGGCTATCATGAATACTGCCATTGTGAACATCCATGTGCAAATTTTTGTGTGGACGTGGTTTCATTTCCCTTGCGTATATACCTAGTATTAGAATTGGTGGGTCACGTGGTAACACTATTGTTATCCTTTGGAGGAACTACCACACTATTTTCCAAAGAGATTGCACCATTTTACATTCCTACCAACAATGTATGAAGTTTTATTGCAGTTGAACTGAACCTATAGATCAACTGGGGGAAAACTGATCACTTTACAATACTGTTACTACTGCTCTATCAGTACAGTATATGTCAACTTTTAAAGTCCTCTTTTCCTCTCAGTAATATTCTGCAGTTTAATGTGTAGAATAATGACTATACTTTGTCAGATTTATTTCTATTTTTTAATTTTAAAATGTATTGTTGATTTTTTCATTTTTAATTGCTTACTGTCAGCTTATAAAAATAGTTGATTTTTGTATATTGACTTTGTTTCCAGTAGCCTTGCTAAATTTATTCTTAATACCATATCTGTAGATTACTTTTTAGTTTCCTAATCTAAGTCATGCATAATCATGCTACCAGTAAATAGTTACAGGTTTTGTTATATCTTTGTTATATGCAACCTTATATCTTTTATTTTTTCTTGCCTTACTGTCCTGGCTAGGACAATATTAAAGACAACATTAAATAGAAACGATAATGGTAGATATCCTCAATTTGCTCCAGTTTCAAGGAGATTGTTTTCAATACTTGACCATTAAGTGTGAAATCTGCTGTAGATTATTCTGTTTGATATAATTATATTAAGAAAATTCTCCTTTATTCCTAGTTTGGTAAAATTTTTTATCACAAATAAATGTTAAATTTTTATTGAATGCTTTTTCCACATCTATTGAAATATGACTTTATTCTTTTATGCTTTTAATGTGATAAATTACATAATTGGTTTTCAAATGTGAAGCCAACTTTGCATTCCTGGAATAAATTCAAATTTGTCATGATGCATTATTACTGCTTGATCACTATTATATTGTTTAGGATTTATATATATATATATTTACAGAAATTGTTCTGTAATTATCTTTTCTGTATCTTATCCTAGTTTGGTCTTAATATCAAGATTATGCTGCCCTCATCCAAAAAGATAGGAAGTGGTTTGTTTTGATTTTCACTTTATTCTCTGAAAGAGTTTTATAAAGCTTGGATTATACCTTTCTTTGATGTTTTAATAATGCAAAAAAGTATCCTAAAAAATAATTCAACTGCCAAAAAAAAAAATGCCCTGTGTTCCATCTCCTTTTCTCTTTTTGGGGACAACTGATTTTATTTTTTTAACTGATTCAACCGTTTCTCCTTTTCCAGAAGTTACGTAGCTGAAATCAGTATGAGCTTTTTCAGAGTGACTTTTTTCATTTAATAATATAATTTAAGGTCCCTGCATGTTTTTTCATGGTGTGATAGTTAATTTCTTTTTAGCGCTGAATAATAAACTGTAGTACATTATTCAGATGTACCACGGTTTGTTTAACTACTGAAGGACATCTTGATTCCTTTCAACTTTTGACAACTATGAATAAAACTTCTATAAACATTCATGTTCAGGCTTTTGTGTAAACATAAGTTTTCAATCATTTGGGTAAATGTCAAGAAGCACAACTGCTGGATCATATGGTAAGAGTATGTGTAGATTTGGAAGAAATCACCAAATTGTCTTGTATATTAGCTATACCATTTTTCATTCCTACCAACAATGAATGTTCTTGTTCCACATCCTCATTGATGCTGTCAGTGTTTTGGATTTCGGCCATTTTAATTCTCCAAGCCAGGCTTCAGCAATACATGAACCGTGAACTTCCAGATGTTCAAGCTGGTCTTAGAAAAGGCAGAGGAACCAGAGATCAAATTGCCAACATCCACCAGATCATCAAAAAAGCAAGAGAGTTCCAGAAAAACATCTATTTCTGCTTTATTGACTATGCCAAACCCTTTGACTGTGTGGATCACAATAAACTGTGGAAAATTCTGAAAGAGATGGGAATACCAGACCACCTGACCTGCCTCTTGAGAAACCTGTATGCAGGTCAGGAAGCAACAGTTAGAACTGAACATGGAACAACAGACTGGTTCCAAATAGGAAAAGGAGTACGTCAAGGCTGTCTATTGTCACCCTGCTTATTTAACTTGTATGCAGAGTACATCATGAGAAACGCTGGACTGGATGAAACACAAGCTGGAATGAAGAGTGCCAGGAGAAATATCAATAACCTCAGATATGCAGATGACACCACCCTTATGGCAGAAAGTGAAGAAGAATATATTTCTATATATTTTCTTTAGTGAGATAGCTGTTCAGATCTTTGGTCCATCTTAAAATTAGATTGCTCATTTTATTGTTGAGTTTTAAGCTTTATATATTGAGTAAGAGTCCTTTCCAAATATATATTTTGCAAATATTTTCTCTCCATCTGTGTCTTGCATTCTCACTCTCTTGACAGTATCTTTTGCATAGCAGAAAATTTTAATTTATTGAAGTCCAGCTCATCAAGTCTTTCTTTCATGAATCATGCCTTTGGTGTATGTAAAAAGTCATCACTATATCCAAGGTTATCGGTTATGTTATCTTTTAGGAGTTTTAGAGTTTTTCACCCTATAACTAAATCTACGATTTATTTTTAGTTAACTTTTGTGAAAGATGTTAGGTCTGTGTACAGAAGCACTTAATTTCATGTGGATGTCCAATTGTTCCAGCATCATTTGCTGAAAAGTTTATCTTTGCTACATTGTATCGCCTTTATTATTTTGTCAAAGATCATTTGGCTACATACATCTGGATCTATTTCTGGACTCTAGTCTGTTTCATTGATCTAACTGTCTGTGCTTTCACTGATACTACACTTTTTCATTACTATAGCTTCATTGTCAGTCTTCGAGTTGGACAGTGTTAATCATCTATGTTCCTCTCCTTCACTATTGTATTGCCAATTCTAGATTTTCTGCTTTTCCATCTAAACTTGACAATTAGTTTGTTGATGTCCCCAAAATAATTTGCTGAGATTTTGATTGGAATTGCTTTGAATCTACAGGTCAAGTTGGGAAGAACTGACTTCATCAATACTGAGTCTTCCTATCCATGAACATGGAATAGCACTCCATGAATTTAGTTCTTCTTTGGTTTCTTTCATAAGAGCTTTGTCATTTTCCTCATGTAGATTTGGTACATATTTTGTTAGACTTATGCTTTACTATTTAGTTATTATGGTGCTAATATATAGGATATTTCAAATTCCACTTGTTCATTACTGGTATGTAGGGAAGTGATTAACTTTTGTTTAGTAATGCTGTGTCCTGTAACCTTGCTATAATCTTTTATTAGTTTCAGGAAATTTTTTTTGGTTGATTCATTCAAATTTCCTGCATGGATGATCATGTCATCTGTGAACAAGATTTTATTTCTTTCTTCCCAATCAGTCCGTATACCTTTTACTTCCTTTTCTTGTCTTTTTGCATTGGCTAAGACTTCACCACTTCACCACTCTTGCTTAAAAACAGTAGTGAGAGGGGATATCCTTGCCTCACTCCTGATTGTAGAAGGAAAGCTTCAAATTTCTTATCATTAAGTATGATGTTAGCTGTCCGTTTTTGTTGCTGTGCTTTATCAAAAGGAGGAATTCCCCTTTATTTCTAATTTGTTGAGAATATTTATCATGGATGGGTGTTGAATTTTGTCAAATGTTTTTTCTGTATGCATTGATATGATCTTATGATTTTTTGTTTTTTGACTTGTTGATGTGATGGATTATATTAATTTGATTTCAAATATTGAACAAGCTTCGCAAACCTGGAATAAATTCCTTTTGGTCATGGTACACAATTATTTTCATACATTGTTAGATTTGATTTGTTGATCTTTTGCTGAGGATTTTTGTATACATGTTTATGAAAGATATTGATATGTCCTTTTCCTGTAATGCTTTTGTCTGGTTTTGCTGTTAGGGTAATGCTGGCCTCATAGAATGAGATAAAAAGTGCTTCTTTTGTTCCTACCTTTGGGAAGAGATTATAGAAAATGGATATAATTTTTCCCTTAAATTCTTGGTAGGATTCACCAGTGAGCCCATTGGGCCTGATGCTTTTTCTCTGGGAAGATTTTTAATTATTGACTCAATTTCTTTAATAGAGATAGGACTATTCAAACAGTCTATTTTTCCTTGTGTGAATTTTTGGCAGATGTTTCTTTCAAGGAATTGGTCCACCTCACTGAAGTTATCAAATTTGTTGGCATAGAGTTGTCCATCGTATTTCTTTATTATTCTTTTAATGTACATGGAGTCTATAGTGATATTCTTTTTCATTTCTGATATTAGTAATTTGTGTGTCTCCCTTTTATCTTAGTTAGCCTGGCTAAATGCTGATTGGTTTTATTGATCTTTTCAAAGAACCAACTTTTGGTTTTGTTGACTTTCTCTAATGACTTCCTATTTTCAATTTTATTTATTTATGCTTTAATTTTTATAATTTATTTTCATCTACCTACACTGGAATTAATTTGCTTCTCTTTTTTTCTAGTTTTTTAAGGCCAAAGCTTAGTTACTGATTTTACACCTTTCTTCTTTTCTAATATATGAGATTCAATGTTGCTAATTTACCTCTAAGCACTGATTTCTTTGCACCCCACAAATTTTAAGTTATATTTTCTTTTTCACTTAGTTTAAGACATTTTTAAATCTCTTGCAATTTCTTATTTAACCCATGTGCAATTTATAAATGTGTTGTTTAGTTTGGGATTTTCCAGCTATCTTTCTGTTATTGATTTCTAATTTAATTACATTGCAATCCAAGAGCAAACATTGTGTTAATTCTTTTCTTTTTAATTTTTTAAGATGTATCACCCAAAATGAGGTCTATATTGATGAATATTCTATGTGAGCTTGAGAAGAATGTGTATTCTGCTGCTATTGGATGAAATAGTCAATAGATATCACTGATGTCTAGTTGACTGATGGTGCTGTTGAGTTCAGCTATGTCTTTACTGAGTGCATGCAGAATCTATCCATTTTTGATAGGAGTATGTTGAAGTCTCCAACTATAATAGTAGCTCATCTACTTCTTTGTAGAGTTCTATCAGTTTTGTCTCATGAATTTTGATGCTCTCTTGTTAGGCGTATACACATTAAGAATTGTTAGACTGCCCTGGTGGTCTGCCGATAAGAATAAGAATCTGCCTGTTAAAGCACGGGACATGGTTTTGATACCTGGTCCAGGAAGATTCCACATTTCGTGGAGCAACTAACCCTGTGTGCCACAGCTACTGAAACCCTCACACCCTAGAGCCTGTGCTCCGCAACAAAGGGAAGCCACCACAGTGAGAAGCCACGCACCGCAGCTACAGAGCAGCCCCTGCTCTCTCCAGCTAGAGAAGGCCCGCACGCAGCAACAAAGACCGAGCACAACCAAAGCACAAACACAAAAAAATTAAGTTTAAAAAAATAAAGAAAATAAAAGAATCGTTATATTTCTTGGAGAATTGGCTGTGTTATTATCGTGTAATGCCCCTGTTTATCCCTGATAATTTTCTTTGTTTGAAGTCTGCTTTCTGAAAATAATATAGCTACTATTTCTTTTGAGTAGCAGTAACATGATGTGTCTTGGAGTAGAAAATGGCAACCCACTCCAGTATTCTTGCCTGGAGAATCCCACGGACAGAGGAGCCTGGTGGGCTACAGTCCACAGGGTCATAAAGAGTCGGACACAGCTGAAGCAACTTAGCACAAGATGATGTCTCTATCTCCATCTATTTGCTTTCCCTCTATAATGTATCTTTATATTTAAAGTGGATTTCTTGGGCTTCCCTGGTGGTTCAGTGGTGGTGGGGGGCAGGCCACCTGCCAGTGCAAGAGACGAAGGTTTTTGTTCCTGGTCTGGGAGGATTCTGCATGCCCCGGAGCAGCTGGGCCTGTGCGCCACAACTACTGAGGCTGTGCTTTAGAGCCCCAGAACCACAGCTACTGAGCCCACAGCTTCTGAAGCCTGCACGGTCTGGAGCCTCTGGTCCCCAGTGGGACAGGCCACCACAGTGGGAAGCCTGCACGCCACAGCTGGAGGGTGGCCCTGCTCTCTGCAACTGGAGAAGAGACTGGGCGGTGGCGAGGGCTTGGTATAGCCAAAAGTAAATAAATACGAAAAATAAAATTTTAAAATTAAAAGAAATAATGATAAAGTGGGTTTCTTGTAGATGACCTATAGTTGGGTCATTTTTTGATCCATTCTGATAATCTCTGTCTTTGATGTATTTAGATTATTGATGTTTAAAATGATTATTGATATAATTGGATTAATATCTACCATACTTTCTATTTTATATTCACTGTCCTTGTTCTCTGTTCCTATTTTTGTCTTGCATCATTTTTCTGCCTTTTGTATTTTTTAAAAATTAAAACATCTTAATTTTTGCTTTAATATCTGTTGTACTTACAAAAATTTTACTGGAGTACAGCTGAATAACAATGTTGTGTTAGTTTCGGGTGTACAGCATAGTGATTCAGTTGTACATATACTTATATACATTCTTTTTCAGATTCTTTTCCCTTATAGGTTATTACAAAATATTCAGTAGAGTTTCCTGTGCTATAGGGTAGATCCTTTTTGGTTGTCTATTTTATACATAGCTTTTTGTACTTTTAGTTGAGCATTTTATATGGTTTCATTTTTCTTTCCCTTCTTAGAATATTAATAATACTTCTTTGTTTTAAGTTATTGCCTTACGGTTCACAACATACACTTATAGTTCATCCAAGTCCACTTTCAAATAACACTATGAGCTTCACAAGTAGTGTATCTTATAATAACAAATTAAACCTATCTCTTCCCTTATGTTCTTTGCATTATTGCTGTCATTCATGTCACTTACACATAAACATGTATATAAGGTAGATACATACACATACATAGGCATATATAATCACGTACATTGTTGTTATTATTATTTTTAACAAACTGTTATATGTTAGATTAATTAAGAAAAATAAGGGATTGCCCTAGATGTCCAGTGGTTAAGATTCCATGCTCCCAAGGCAAGGGGCACGGGTTCAATTCATAGTTGAGGAACTAAGAAATAAGCTCATTAGCAGGTGCATGGTGCACCCATGCTGCATGGTGTGGCAAAAAGAAAGAAAAAGAAGAATTTTAGCTTTACCTTCACTTATTCTTTCTCCAATGCTCTGACCTATATAATTTTCCTTTTTTCTGAAGGACTTTTAACATTTCTTGCAAGGCAGATCTACTAGCAATAAATTCCCTCATTTTTCATTTTTCTGGGAAAGTCTTTATCTTTTCTGTACTTTAAGATATATATACATATATGTGTGTATGTATGTATGTATGTGTGTATGTATGTATGTATGTATTTGGCTGCATCTGGTTTTAGTTGTAGCAGGCAGGATCTTCGTCGTGTCGTGTGGGATCTTTCACTGTGGCATGTGGGATCTTTCGTTGCAGTGCACAGACTCTCTGGTTGTGGCTCATGAGCTCCAGAGCACGCAGACTTCAGTAGCTGCCACACACAGGCTTAGCTGCTCCACAGCATGTGGAATCTTAGTATGGCAAGTGGGATCCTCGCTCCCCAACCAGGGATCAAACCTGTGTCCCTGCGTTGGAAGGCAGATTCTCAACCACTGGACCACCAGGGAAGTCTCTTCTGCACTTTTGAAAGATAGTTTCTCAGGGTACAGAACTCTAGATTTGGTACGTTTTTTCTCAGCACTTCAAATATTTCACACCACTCTCTTCTTGCATGCATGGCTTCTGAGGAGAAGTCAGATTAGTTTAATTCTTATCTTTGCTCCTCTACAGGTAAAGTGTTCTTTTCCTCTGACTTCTTTCAAGATTTCCTCTTTATCTTTGACTTTCTGTAGGTTGAATATAATATACCTAGGCGTACTTTTTTTCTGGCACCTATTCTGCTTGGTGTTCTCTGAGCTTCTTGTATATGTGGCTTGGTGTCTCACATTAATTAAAGGAAAAATTCTCAGTCATTACTGCTTCAAATATTTCTTCGTTTCTTTTCTCTTTTCTTACCCTTCTAGTATTGTTACAAATATATTACACCCTTCTAGTTACCCTATAGTTCTTAGATATTCTATTCTGTTTTTTCCCCCAGTTTTTTTCTCTTTGTGTTTTCATTTTAGAAGTTTCTATTGCCATCTTCAAGTTAGAGATATTTTTCCCTCAGCTATGTCTAGCCTGCTAATGAGCTTATCAAAAGCATTCTTCATTTCTGTTACAGTGATTTTGATTCTTAATATTTCTTTTATTTTTTCCTCAGAATTCCTATGCTTACATTGTCCATCAGTTGCTGCGTGCCATCTACTTTATCCATTAGAACCCTTAGCATAAGTAGTCAGAGTTCTCTGACCAAAAAAAAAAAAAAAAAATGTAGAATCAATAGGATGGATAGAGAAAGATAGATATATGAGGAAACATTATAGGAATTGGTTCACATGGTTATGGAAACCAAGGAGTCCTACAATCTACTGTCTGCAGTCTGGAGAACCAGGAGAGCCAGTGGTATTAATATAATTCAGTCTGAGTCCAGAGTCCTGAGAATTAGGGGAATCAGTGGTATAACTCCCAGTCGGAGGCTGAAAGCTTGACGATGGAGCGGGGGGCTATAGGCGAGAGTCCCGGAGTCCAAGGGCCTAAGAACCAAGAACTCCAGTGTCCAAGGACAGGAGAAGACGGACATCTCAGCTCAGTAAGAGAGAGAAGCTGCCCTTTGTTCTGTTCACGCCCTCAACAGATTGGATGACGCCTACCTACTCTGGCGGCAGCAAATCTTCTTCAGTCAGTCAACTGAATCAAATGCTAATCTATTCCAGAAACCCTCAGACACACTCCAAAACAATGTTTTATTGACTACCTAGGCATCTCTAGCTCAACCTAACTGACACATTAAATTAACCATCACAGCATATTAAGCATAGCTGTTTTAAATTCTTGGTCTGATAATTTCAACAGCTCTACCATATCAGAGTCTGATGCTCACTCTGTGTCTTCAGACTGTTTCCTGCCTTTTAGAATGCCTTGGAATTTTTTCTTAATGGCCAGATGTGATGTGTTGGGTAAAAGGAACTGCAGTAAAATAGGCCTTTAGTAATATGGTGATGAGGTGATAGACGGTAATAGTCCTACAAGCAGTGCTCCTGAAATTGATCAATTACACCTTAGGTTTTCCTGCCTTGGCACTTGTTCCTACAGAGGTTTCTGCTAGGGAAGTCATAATTTCCTGTACCTGTCCCCTGTCTTATCTGCTCTCCAGTTTGGGGGTAGGAGTCTGCTCCATGATGGATCCAAAGGGAGTGTTGATTTTGTTTGGTTAGTTTAGCTTTTCCATTCTTGTTAAGTATGGAGTTACAACTTCCAAGCTACAAGTTGGACTGGAATCATAATCAGTTTTTAAAGGATATTTTCACTATTTTTTGCCAGGTTGCCAGTTATTTTATAGTACTTCTACAGCACTTCACATATGATATTTTCATGTAATTCAAAATTTATTTCTTTTTTTAAAAAAATCCTTTAAAAACACTTTTTGTTTTACGTTGGAACATAGCCAATTGACAATGTCGTGATAGCTTCAGGTGCACAGTAGAGTGACTCAGCCATATATACATACTCCCCTCCCATCCAGGCTGCCACATAACGATTACCAAAGTTTCAAGACTAATAATAAAAATAGATTTGTGGAAATACTTTTTAGAATTAAGCTTCTACAAAATACAAAATATTGGGGAGAATGGAGCATGTATTTATTAGGTAAAATACGGTAAACTTTTTGTTTAGAACGAGAGCTGAGATGCTGAATTACTTACATTAACTGGAAAAAACATTAAATGTGTCCATTACACATATGTCATTTCATTCTCTTTGAGTTTACATCATTTCTGTGGAAATATAATAGAATATCAGTCTTAAAGATAGCATATATTGGGGTCTTCCTTTTTCTTTTTAATCCAGTTTGATAATCTCTGTCTTTGAGTATTTAGATCATTTACATTTGATGTAATTATTGGTATGTTTGGGTCTAAATGTACCATTTTTCTATTTGTTTTCTATTAGTCCCAGGTATTCTTCATTTCCTCTTTTCCTGCCTTTTAAAAAGTTAACTTTTAAAATATCCATTCTATCTCTGCAAAGTCCTAACACCTGTACTCCTTTCACGTATTTTTAGTGGTCGCTTTAGGATAAGGGTCAGCACATGGTCCATGGCCTGTTTTTTATGGCCCTTGAAATAATTTTTCAAAATAACTAATGTTATTTTTTAGAATATCTTTAGACTTACAGAAGATTGTACAGAGTACAAGTTTTCATATATCCTGTGCTCAACTTTCCCTATTATTCGCATCTTGTGTTAGTATGGTTCATTTTTAATATTAATGAATAATTAATAATACATTATTCTTAACTAAACTTTATGCTTTATTAAGATTTCTTTAGTTTTAAAAAATTGTGGTAAAATACACATAACCCAAAATTAACCATCTTAACCATTTTAAACTATTCAGTTTTGTAGTGTTAACTATATTTACATCACTGTACAACCAATCTCCAGAACTCTTTTCATCTTGCAAAACTGACTCTCTACCCGTTAAAGAACAGCCTCCCAGTTTCCCCTTCCTCAGTCCACGGCAACCACCGTTTTACTTTCTGTTTCTACGAATTTGATTACTCTAAATATCTCATATGAATGGAATAACAGAGTATTTGCCTTTTTGTGACTGGTTTGTTTCACTTAGCATAATGCCCTCAAGTTTCATCCATGTTGCATCATATGTGAGAATTTCCCTCTTTTTTAAGAGTGAATGATATTCAATTGCCTGTATAAACCACATTTTGTTTATCTATTCATCCGTCACTTACATTTTAAATAATGTCCTTTTTCTGTTCCACAATCCCACCTAGATTACCACATTGCATTTAATCATCATCTTTTCTCAGGCTCCTCTGAGCTATTATACTTTCTCAGACTTTTTTTTTTAATGACCTTGACAGTTTTGAGGAGTATCAGTCAGATAGTTTCTATACTATTTCTCTATTAGGATTTTTCTGATGTTTTTCCTTATGCTTTGACTGGCGTTATAGGTTTTTTGAAGGAAGACCAGAGGTAAAGTGGCATTTTCATCATATCATATAACAGGTGTATACAGTCAACATGACTTATCACTACTGATACTGACCTTTGACCTTGATCACCTGATTTGGGTAGTGTTTGTCAGGCTTCTCTAAAATTACCCTTCTCATCCCTTAGAATGAAGTCACTATACTTAGCCCACATTTAAGGACTGAAAAGTTATGTCCACCTCCTTCACAGGTATCTATGTAAATTATTAGGAATTTCTTTGCCTGGGAGGTTTGTTTAGAATGGTTTTTATGTTTTTTACAGGTTGAAAAAATTCAAAAGAAGAATATGTTGTGATATAAGAAAATAGTTTGAAATTCAGATTTCAGAGTCTACAAATAAAATTTTACTGGGGACTTCCTGGTGGTCCAATGGCTAAGACCATGCTCCCAATGCAGGAGACTGGGATTTGATCCCTGATTGGGAAACTAGACCCCACATGCCACAACCAAGAGTTCTTGTGTCTTAGCTAGAGATCCTGCATGCGGCAACTAAAACCTGGCACAACCAAATAAATCAATAAATATTTTAAAAATTTTATCGGAACACAATCGTGCTCACCCATTTGCTTATTGTCTAGGCTACTTGCATGTTACAACAGCAGAGTTATTAGTTGTGACAGAGACTCTGTGGCCTTTAACATCTAACATATTTACTGTTTGACTTTTTACAGAAAAAATTTGCTGACCCATTCTCTAAAGTTTAAAATACGAATCTTGAACCTATCACAGAGATCAAATTGCCAACATCTGCTGGATCATCAAAAAAGCAAAAGAGTTCCAGAAAAACATCTATTTCTGCTTTATTGACTATGTCAAAGCCTTTGACTGTGTGGACCACAAAAAACTGTGGAAAATTCTTAAAGAGATGAGAATACCAGACCACCTGACCTGCCTCTTGAGAAACCTGTGTGCAGGTCAGGAAGCAACAGTTAGAACTGGACATGGAACAACAGACTGGTTCCAAATAGGAAAAGGAGTACATCAAGGCTGTCTATTGTCACCCTGCTTATTTAACTTATATGCAGAGTACATTATGAGAAATGCTGGGCTGGAAGAAGCACAAGCTGGAATGAAGAGTGCCAGGAGAAATATCAATAACCTCAGATATGCAGATGACACCACCCTTATGGCAGAAAGTGAAGAGGAGCTAAAAAGCCTCTCAATGAAAGTGAAAGAGGAGAGTGAAAAAGTTGGCTTAAAGCTCAACATTCAGAAAACGAAGATCATGGCATCTGGTCCCATCACTTCATGGGAAATAGATGGGCAAACAGTGGAAACAGTGTCAGACTTTATTTTTTTGGGCTCCAAAATCACTGCAGATGGTGACTGCAGCCATGAAATTAAAAGACGCTTACTCTTTGGAAGGAAAGTTATGACCAACCTAGATAGCATATTAAAAAGCAGAGACATTACTTTGCCAACAAAGGTCCGTCTAGTCAAGGCTATGGTTTTTCCAGTGGTCATGTATGGATGTGAGAGTTGGACTGTGAAGAAAGCTGAGCGCCAAAGAATTGATGTTTTTGAATTGTGGTGTTGGAGAAGACTCTTGAGAGTCCCTTGGACTGCAGGGAGATCCAACCAGTCCATCCTAAAGGAGATCAGTCCTGGGTGTTCATTGGAAGGACTGGTGTTGAAGCTGAAACGCCAATACTTTGGCCACCTCATGCGAAGAGTTGACTCATTGGAAAAGACTCTGATGCTTGGAGGGATTGGGGGCAGGAGGAGAAGGGGACAACAGAGGATGAGATGGCTGGATGGCATCATCGACTCGATGGACATGAGTTTGGGTAAACTCCGGGAGTTGGTGATGGACAGGGAGGCCTGGCGTGCTGCGATTCATGGGGTTGCAAAGAGTCGGACACAAGTGAGCGACTGAACTGAACTGAACCTATCACGGTTTTCTTTCAAATAACATTACATCACTTCGTGTAAAAGTTAGAAATGCAAAATAGTTTAGTCCCGTTTCCCTGTCCAATAGTCTGTGTCGTTGTTATTATGCATTTTATTTGATGCTCCCTGGTGGTCTACTGGTTAGTATTTGGTGTTCTCACCACCATGGCCCAGGTTCAATTCCCCGTCAGGGAAACCTTTCTTCTTGGCTTCCTCTTTCTTCTTGGTGCCCAAGAAACTGCCTGCAATGCAGAAGGCGCAGGAGACGCAGGTTCGATCCCTGCCTGGGTTGGGAAAATCCCCTGGAGGAGGGCACAGCAACCCACTCCAATATTCTTGCTGGGAAGATCCCATGGACAGAAGAGTCTGGCAGGCTACAATCCACAGGGTCGCAAAGAGTTGTACATGACTGAGTGAATGAACACACACACATGTTACAGCCCATGATACACTGTTATTCTTTTTACTTTAAGCAATTTTTAAATGAGAAAAGTATAGTTCTTATTTATCTGCATATTCTCCACTTCTAGTCCTATTCATTCCTTTGTGTAAATCCAAATTTCCATCTAGCATGTTCCTTCTGACTGTAAAAAAAATTTTGTAACATTTTTTATGGTGTAGGTCAACTGACGATGAATTCTCTCACTTTTTGTGTGTGCATGTGGAAAAATGTCACCTTTACTTTAAGGAAAATTTCACTGACTTTAGAGACCTGTTGATAGTCCCATTCTCCCCACAACTTTAACAATTATATTCCATTGCCTTCTGACTTGTATAGTCTCTGACAGCAAGGAGGAGAGAATTATCAGAGACAGCAAGTCTCTGATAACTTAACCTTTGTGTTTCAGGGTGCAATGTCCCTTTTATCCTCTGGCTTTTTTAAAGATTCTCTCACTGTCATAGATTTTCAACAATTTGATAACAATGAACTTCACTATCTGTTTCGTGTCTTTATGGGTGGTGGTGAGATTCTTGGATCTTTGGGTTTCTGGCTTTTGTCAACTTCGGAAAATTTTTAGTCACTATTATTCTGTTTTCCCCTCTATTTCTAGACTTCAACTACAAGCATGTTAGAGTACTCAATAACTTCCCCTAGGTCACTGTGGTTGTCTTAATTTTCAGCATGCTTCCTTTATTTATTTTCTCCCAGTGCTTCCTCTCAGAAATGTTCTGTTGATATGCCTTCGTATATCTTCAAGTTTACTTGTCTCGTCTTCCACAATGTCCAATATACTTCTAGTCTCATCCATTCAAAATACGTTCAGAACACACTAAGATTTTATAATTTTCATCTCTAGGACTTCACTTTGTCAGTCTTACGGTTGTTTCTTCGAAGTCATGTACCTTTCTTCTCTTGGTGTTTTAAAGATTTTTCTCTTTTAAAACTATCTTAAGATTTAAAAATTTTCAGCAATTTAACGACGATGTCCATAAGGATAATTTCTTTGCAATTACCCTGTTGAGCTTGATTCTTCCATCACATACAGAAAAATTTTGTCCAGTAATATCGATTCTACTTCATTCTCTCTTTCCTCTCCTTTTCGGCCTCCAGAAACATATATGTTAGACATTTTCATGGTGTCACATAGAGCATTACTGTTATTTTCTGTGTTCTCCATCTTTCATGTCTGTCTCTGCCTCCGTCTGGGTATTTGCTACTGATCTATTTTCCAAGTCACTCATCTTCTCTCCTGCTCCATCTCGCCTACCTTAAGCTCTATGTAGTAAATTCTTAACTTCAATTATTATATATTTTTTCATTCTAAGATTCCGCTTGATTCTTTACTCTTCATTTATTCCAATTCCCTCATAACTCTCCAGCTTTTTATCTGTTTTATAATACAGAGTAATCAGTATTTTAAAACTGCCTGATAGCTTCAATATCTCGATCTCCTGTGAAGCTGTATTTTCTAAGATCTGCTTTTTTTTTTTTTAAGATCTGCTTTTATCTTAGGTTTTAGGCATTCATTAGTTCAGTTTCTTCACATACATGATCACTAAGTTATATTAATTTGGAGTAATCTCAAACTCATAGAAAGATCACAAATATAGTACAAAGAATCTTTTTATTTGACTGATCTGAGAGTAAGTGGCCATCACCTCCCAAACACTTCAATGTGTAATTCCTATGAACCACGATGTCCTCCTAGATACTCCATACAATACCACCGTCAAAATCAGGAGATTAATATTAGTACATTCCCACCCTCTGATCCAGACTCAATTCAAGTCTCACCGGTGGTCCCAATGATATTATAGCAAAAGGATCTGGTATAGAATCACATTACAAAAGGCAGAGGAACCAGAGACCAAATTGCCAACATCCGCCGGATCATCAAAACAGCAAGAGAGTTCCAGAAAAACACCTATTTCTGCTTTATTGACTATGCCAAAGCCTTTGACTTGTGTGGATCACAATAAACTGTGGAAAATCCTTAAAGAGATGGGAATACCAGACCACCCGACCTACCTCCTGAGAAATCTGTATGCAGGTCAGGAAGCAACAGAACTGGACATGGAACAACAGACTGGTTCCAAATCGGAAAAGGAGTACCTCAAAGCTGTCTATTGTCACCCTGCTTATTTAACTTCTACGCAGAGTACATCATGAGAAATGCTGGACTGGATGAAGCAGCAGCTGGAATCAAGATTGCCAGGAGAAATATCAATAACCTCAGATATGCAGGTGACACCATCCTTATGGCAAAAAGTGAAGAGGAACTAAAAAGCCTCTTGATGAAAGTGAAAGAGGAGAGTGAAAAAGTTGGCTTAAAGCTCAACATTCAGAAAACGAAGATCATGGCATCCAGTCCCATCACTTCATGGCAGATAGATGGGGAAACAGTGGAAACAGTGTCAGACTTTATTTTTCTGGGCTCCAGAATCACTGCAGATGGAGACTGCAGCCATGAAATTAAAAGACACTTACTCCCTGGAAGGAAAGTTATGACCAATCTAGACAGCATATTAAAAAGCAGAGACATTACTTTGCCAGCAAAGGTCCGTCTAGTCAAGGCTATGTTTTCCAGTGGTCATGTATGGATGTGAGAGTTGGACTGTGAAGAAAGCTGAGCGCCAAAGAATTGATGCTTTTGAACTGTGGTGTTGGAGAAGACTCTCGAGAGTCCCTTGGACTGTGAGGAGATCCAGTCAGTCCATTCTAAAGGAGATCAGTCCTGGGTGTTCATTGGAAGGACTGATGCTGAAGCTGAAAATCCAGTACTTTGGCCACCTCATGCGAAGAGCTGACTCACTGAAAAAGACCCTGATGCTGGGAGGGATTGGGGGCAGGAGGAGCAGGGGATGACAGAGGATGAGATGGCTGGATGGTATCAGCAACTCGATGGACACAGGTCTGGGTGGACTCTGAGAGTTGGTGATGGACAGGGAGGCCTGGCGTGCTGCGGCCCATGGGGTCGCAGAGTCAGACACGACTGAGCACCTGAGCTGAGCTGAACGTCGTCGCTCAGGCGTCTCCAGTCTCTTTCAATATGGAACATCTTTTCAATCCTTTCTTCACCTTAATGACACTTTTGCAGATTATAGGCCAGTTGTTTTGTAGACTGCCTGTCAATTTGGGCTTGTCCAAAGTTTCCTCATGAGTAGATTCAGGCTATGTGTTTGTGCAAGAATATCACAGAAGTGATGCTGTGTCTCTCTCATTTCATCCTAACAGGTGATGCAAGATTTTAATTTGTCTCATTATTGAACTTCCCTTTGATCATTTGATTACATTTGTGTCTGCCAGGCTTCTCTACTGTATCACCTGTAAAGTTACTCTTTTTTCTCTTTTTTCCCCATTGTAACTAAGTATTTTGTGATTACATGCTTTGAGAATATGTAAATATCCCATTCCTCCACAAACTTTCCATGTATTTATTTTTTTAATGTCAGTATGGGTCATGGATTCCTATTTTATTCAATAAGTTATAATCCATTAGTATAATATAATTTACTTTGATGCTCAAATTATTCATATCCAGCCAATGGAAGTCACTTCCACTGGCTTCTGTATGCTTTTGATGTCTCCATCATTCTTTGAGTACTTCCTAAATTGACAGTTTTATTAAGGCATAATTTACATACCATACAATTCACTCATTTTAAGTGTAAAATTTAATGAGTTTTAGTGTATTCACAGATATGTTCCACCATCACTACAGTCAATTTTAGAACATTTTCATCATCTCAAAAGTAACCCTTTTGGAAAAAAAAGTAAACCTCATAACCTTTATCTATCATCCCCATATTCTCCCATCCCCACTTCAGCCCTTAGTAACCATTATTCTACTTTGTGTCTCTATATATTTGCCTATTCTGGATTTTCCAATGAATGCAGTCATACAATATGTGGTCTCTGTGACTGGCTTCTTTAACTTAGCATAATGTTTTTGAGGCTCATCCAAGTTGCAGCATGTACAAGTATTTCATTCTTTTCTATGGCTGACTAATGTGCCATTGAATAGATGAGTGTGTGCCCCAGTCACTCAGTCTTGTCCAACTCTTTGTGATCCCTTGGACTGACTGTAGCCTCCCAGGCTCTTTGTCCATGGGATTCTCCAGGCAAGAATACTGTAGGTGGTTGCCATTTTCTCCTCCAGGGGATTGAACCAGCCTCTCTTGCATCTCCTGCATTGGCAGGCAGATTCTTTACCACTGTGCTACCTGAGGCCCCCCTTGTATGGATATACTACATTTTAAAAACCTTGTTCATCAGTTGTTGGGCATTTGGGTTGTTTCCATCTTTTGGCTATTGTGAATGATATTGCTATTAATATCCAGGTACAAGTTTTAAAAAATTTATTTATTTATTGGCTGTTCTGAGTCTTCATTACTGTGCATGGGCTTCTCATCACAGTGGCTTCTCTTGTTGCAGAACACAGGCTTCTTGCTCTGCGGCATGTGGAATCTTCCCGGACCAGGGATCTAACCCATGTTCCCTGCACCGGCAGGCAGATTCTCAACCACTGGATCAACAGGCAGGTCCCAGGGGCAAGTGTTTGCATGGACCTGTCTTCTGTTGGGTATACTTCAGAATGGGATTGCTGGGTCTTATGAGAACTCTGTTAATCATTTCCGAGTATACTTCTTAACCTTCTGGCATAAGATGATCCAGGCTTATCTTGTAATTTCTCCACCCAAGTTCTGCAATTAGCCATTTCTCCAAGGAGCCCTGGTTCCTTCTAGTGGACAATGGTATTTAGAAATTAAGATGTGGGTGCTAGTTATGCTCACTATCATTAAGCTATAACTGTTCCAGGCCCTCTCAGTGAATGAAGCTGGGAAATAAATATATGTATGTATATATATATATATATGAAGATTCCCCTGGAGAAGGAAATGGCAACCTACTCCAGTATTATTGCCTCGGAAATCCCCTGGACAGAGAAGCCTGGTGGGGCTGTAGTCCATGGGGTCGCAAAGAGTCAGACGTGACTCAGCGAAAACGACAGTGTGGAGAGAGTGAAGGACAGGGAAGCCTGGTGTGCTGCAGTCCATGGGGTTGCAGAGACTGGACATGACGGAGTGACTGAACAGCGATACACAAGTGTACATGCATTAACACGTATGTGCACAGTGTAGACATCTACACACACACACCTACAGTAACATTTATTTCTGTTTATTTATTTTGAAAATCGTAAGTGCTCACTCATACCTCCAATTCCAATACAACACCACTGGGTTCATTCTATTTTTTTCTCTTTCCATAGTTATAACACTTTTTGCCAACAGTGAGAAACCTAGTTAATTCTCTCAAAAAATCATTTATTGGGTCAGTGTTACTGTGGGTAACAAATATTCTGTTCCCACTGCTCTCCACCCCACCCAGATCCCTGCTCAGTCCTCCTGGGCTCTGAGCCTCTGCCTCGGGTCACCCCCAGCCCCTTCCTCCCACATGGATGTGCTCTTCACCCCAACAGGCTCTGACACCCTCCCAAGCTCCCTAGTGGATGCCCTGCCCCACCTCTCCAGGGATGACCTTCTCAGTACCGTGACTCTACTTGCCAGTGCCTGGCCCTTGCCCTGGTCAGATACGTTGTTCACCCCCTCGGAGTCCAGTCTGCCTTACTGAGCTCCACCCTCCATGGACATCAGCTTATCTTGACCAGGCTGCCGTCCGGCTTAGACACTCTCGTTTCTCTGTTGGAGCTCTGACACCGGGGCTGCCTATCTGCCTGCATGACTGAGCCTTGACTGATTCTCTCTCTCTCTCTGCTCTGACTGTTCCCCAGTGGAGACACTCTCCTTACTTCACTGAGCTCCCAAGCCCTGTGCTGGGCCACTGCCTCCTTCTCCACTCCCGGCCCTAGGGATGCCTACCTTGCTTGGCCCATCTAAAGGCTTCTGGACTGAACTGTTCTTGAAACATAGGGAACAGAAGGGAAGAGAAAGGAGAAAAAAGGAGAAGGGGGAAGTGGGGGAGGAAGAAAAACAGAAGGAAGAAGAGGAAGCAATATTTTATTGAAAAGCGGACCTTGAGTGTGACAGGTCCTGGTCTGGTTCTGGTGGATGTTATGTCTTCCACAGAGGATTTCATCTCCTTCCAAAGGCCAAAGTACAGGAAAATCATCTCAATGCAGTGAGGCTGGTCTACTTTGCCCTTGTTTCTGTTTGTGGCCCTCTCCAGGGTCTCAGTCGGAAGCCAGTGTGAGCAGGCTGAGGGGTGAATGGAAGAAGCTCTTATAAGAAGTGCAGCCGGAAAGAGGAGAGAGTCAAGGTGATTCAGGGGTTCAGGAGTGGAGGGACGGAAGAGACACTAGGGTGCATTTGTGGGCAGCTGGAAAAGAGGCTGCCAAGCGGGAGGTGTGGGCAGTACGGGGAGGACAGAGGGGTGGCAGGCAGGGGCAGGAGGGGGAGCCTTTAGCCTGGGGAGGGTGGGCTTTGGACTGGAGGTGACACCACCAGGTGTAGTCAGGGCAGGTGGGACGCCGCCTGCATCTCTGCGGGGCTGTGGTTTCCTGGAGTAACCGGAGATGAGGTCACTACAGAAGGGGCAGCCTGGCGGGAAGAGACTGAAGCAGGAATGGGATGTGGTGCGGGGATTGCAACCCAGTGAGAGGAGGGAGTTTAGTGGTGAGGAGGCTCGGTGAAGGGGGGAGCTTGCTGGGCAGAAGGAGCTCTATGAGAGGGCAGGGGCTGGGTAGGGAGGGGGATTATTAGGCAGGAGGGGCCTAGAGGTCTCCTCTCTTGGTCTAGAAGGGGAGCAGCTAAGAGCAGGGATTCTGTCCCTTCCCCTCTGACACCCCACTCCCCGCCCACCCCACCCCCCATGCTCAGCGTGGGGAAATCAGGAGGCAGCCTCTCTGCTCTTTCTTTTCCAGGACAGGGGGTGGGGAGCCACAGACTCTCTGGCTCATGGTGGAAGTGGGGAAGTGAGGGGCTTCTCCTCCCCTTCCCAGCTAAATCCTTTGCCCCTCGGGTCCTAGAGCAGGCTGGTGTCCTGGGTGGAGGGTGGCAGTGGGCGTAGGGAAGGGGCTGGGGCCTCGCTCTCCCCCATCCCCCATGCACCACGGGGGCAGGCAGGGGGACTTCAGCCCCAGGCTGGTTTTCTTTCTCATTTCGCTGCTCTTGGCTCTTATGGTGGAAAAATCGAAGCACTCCCCTTGGTACAGCTGAGGCGGAGAGGGTGAGCCTGGCTGAGAGGCTGTCCTGGCAGGGGAGGCAAGGAGCAGGCGGGGCCTGGCTGGGGACAAACTGCCCCCCTTCTCACCCCCTCTGCGTCAACGTGGCTCTCCAGGCCCAGGGCTACTCCTGAGTCTGAGGCGGAGGGGGCTGGGGCCTGGAAGGAGGCAAGCACTGGGCTCGGGCTCAGCCTCAGGCCCATAGCGCCCTCTCTCCCAGGGCTGTTCACAGAACCGTCTCCAAGGGGTAATTTCAAGCCCTCCTGGAGTCCTGAGGGAACCATTGCGATGCCGCGGCAGGAGGGGTTTGAGGACAGGCTTTCTCCCCACGCAGGGCTTTATCCTAAGGGAGCTCTTTGCTCAGAGCATTTCCTGAACACCTGAGACGTGGGCGGCCTTCCTGTCCATTATATGTGTCATCTTCATGACCACCCCAAGGCCAGCATTAGCCATCCCCATGTTACTGGTGAGGAACCTGAGGCTCCAAGAAGTCCAGTCACGGAGCCTTGAAGAGGCCAAGGCAGGATTGAACCCAGGTGTCTGGCTCATTGAATGATGCTCTTTCCTCAACACTGGGAAAGCTGACGAGCCTTCCTCTCCAGGGTTTGGAGCCCCCAAACAGCTCCCTGGTGGGCTGCCCAGTCAGGGGAAGAGCTTTGCTGACATCACCGACTTGCTGTGGGCCATGCCCCCATCTCAGCACAGCCCATGGTATCTCCTCTCATCCCCAGCCCCTTGTTCAGCTGTAAGATGCCTGGGATCTCCCCATATCCACCTTCTCACAGAGCTAGCACTGCTCCCACTCCATTTTTCCAGCCGCCCCAGTCCCTGGCCCCGGCCCCCTCTCTCCAGCCTGATGGAAAGAGGAGTCCAGAGAGGAGCCCAACCACTTTCCCTCTGGAATCTGCTGCCTCGGCTCTTGGATGGAGAAACCATCTGGAGTGCATTACGGGCGGTGGAGAAAGCTGAGAGCAGGACAGTGTGAGTTGGCCCCAGCGGCGGCTCCTGTCTGCAGGAAGAGGGGGCTCAGGGCTCTTTAGGGGACGGGCCAGCAGCTGCCCCCACTTCCTGAGTCCCTGGAAGGGCAGATAAGAGACGTGCAGGAGAGGGTGGCCTGGCAAGGCAGGGCCCAGCCTTCTAGACACCTCTTTAGAGCCCAGTTTTAAACCACTAATCTTTTTTACTTCCCATTTCTCTTGACCAAGGTCCAGAGAGGGACAGTGACTTCCCCAATGTCACACAGCAAGTCATGAGGGAAAAGATTGGAACTGAATCCCTTCCTTGTATATGCACACACCAATGGACATCAGAGGTCCCCAGAGTCAAGGTGGAGGACAAAAGCAGGAGGGCAGCCTAGAGGCTGGATGATCTTTCTCTTCCTCAGCTTCCAATGAGTGACGCGAAGGAGCAAAGGCCAATGAGAATAGGAAGGATTGTCCTTCATCCTTTGGGGGTCTTCATCCCTGCCTCTCCTCCCACTCTTGCCACACACGCCACCCTTTCCTTGTGCCTGATGTTTGAGGCTGGCCTGGTCCTGGGCTCTGAGCTTCCAGGCCCTTCCTCTGGGTCCCAGGAGCCCCCTCCCCCGAGCGGGGCCCCAGCTCCAGACGTGGCAGGGCGAGCAGGAGTGAGGCTTCTCCACCCCCTCCCAAGTGCTGTGCTGGCGGCCCCGAAATAAAAATCAAATGTGGGCTTGGCAGAGACAGCGGGGCGGGAGAAGCAGCAGCCGACAGCGCTGGGCCTTCATTCTTTCCACTGTAACTTCACATCCTAACCTCTGGCATGTTAATTATTCTCCTTCCCGCTTGCTCTCCCTGGGCCAGAGGGTGAGCTCACCCTGTCCCCTAGCCTGGGAGGGGGCGGCCACTGCCTGGACCCCCAACCCCCAGGCTGCTCCCAGGAAGCTGGGTGGGGCCAGGCTGGCTGCTCCCTCCTGCTTCTACAGTCCCTGAGGAGGCGGCCAGCCTGGCATCTAGGGTTCCATGCGTGAATCATTAAGTCTTCACACCCGCTGCTCCATTTAATGGTGGCCACTGTCTTAAGCTGAGGCATTGCCGGCTCACCACACGTGTATGCCGAGCAGGACTAAGACCCAGGCTGGTGGCTGCCAGTCCTGCACTCTTTCTAAACCTAGGAAGAGGGCAAGAAGAGCTCAGGCTGAATGTCCAATTTTTCCCCAATGGTAAGTGATTTAAAGCATTATTTTGATATTAAAACAAACAAGGACATAGTATAGGGTAAGAAGTCAAATGTCTGAATTTTCAAGGTAGAAACAGGTTCTCAAAGATCTCCACTTGAGGCTCTCTGCAGACCCCAGGCAGCAGCATCTTCCCCCGGGTCTGGCCATGAACTGGGTGAGATAATGGTCATATCTATTAGCGACCAGTTTGTTTGGCCACGGAAAATGCTGGTGGGTGCCAGCAGGGAGGCTTGGTCCACCCTGGAGGGCAGATGCCTTCTCCCACCCCCAGAATCTCTGCTGATTCTCTGTGTCTCTCAGGAGACCAACTTTCACAAGGCAATCGGCACAGGTGAGGGGCAGCCTCCTATCTGACCCCAGAGCCAGCATCCCAACAACCTTAACCAAGGCCTCCTGCTCCACCCCCATGTCCCAGAACCTCTCCCCGCTCATGGCTTCAGAGGCCAGCCCAGTATCTGGTGCAGGGTGGTGGGGGGCGGTGGGCAACCTGTGTTTCCTTCTTTCTCGCCCTGTAAGTCTCCCCTGAATGAATGTTCCACCTATGGAACTATGTAGGTACAAGGCGTTGTGGGCAGTTATGGTCTCCACTCTAGCGGAGCTTCTGGAAGTAAAGTGAAGTGTTATTCAATGTGATGAGTTCTGAGATGGGGGAAATAAGGCTCTGGAAGCCCCTGGAAGGAGACTTCTGACCCAAGACCTGTGAGAAGAATATCAGGGAAGACTTCCCAGAGTCAGTGATAACCTGGAGGGAAGGAAAGTTGCAACCAGGAGTTGCAAGCAGAGGAACAGCTCCTGCAAAGCGACCGGTAAGTAGTAGGAAGAAGCCAAGTGCAGAACCCACAGGACTGTAGACACTGCGCAGTCACAGGTCATGGACCGGGAGCTGCCAGAGCGCTGAGGGTGAAGGGCGTGTAGGAGGTCATGACCAGACTTTCTAGACAAGTATTGAGGATTGGTTGGAAAGTGGTCAGAGTGGAGGTGGGGTGGCCACTCGAAGGCTGCCACAGAGGTCCAGGGGGGAGGTGACAGTCACCAGACCCCAGCTAATGGCAGTGGCATGGAAAGAGATGGCCAGGTTGACAGAGATGTAAGCTATCGGCAGAAGGATAAGAGCTGGTTCACGCCGGTGGACTATGAAATACCTGTAGGGAACCAAGGGGGATGGCGTTTAGGGAGCTAGACCTGTGGAGGGCCCCTGGAGAAAATGTGTGAGAAGAGGCCAGGCCCAAACCTGAGGGGAGACACAGAAAAGGCAGAGCCTACGAAGGAGCTGGAGAAAGAGCAACCAGAGGCAGGAGGGAGACCAGGAGAATCAGGGGCTGCCCAAGCCCCCGAGGGGCTTCCTGAAGGACACATGGCTAAAAACTTCAGTGGTCACAGAGGCGAGACCTGAGAAGGGACGTGTGGCTTAGGGACCAAGAGGCTTCTGCCTCTCTGACCACCAGCCTCCCCCAGCCTCAGCGCCGTCTCAACCCTTCCCCATGTGCCTTCCTTCATCTCACTCTTTCTCTCTGACCAGAAGGCAACTGAACATCCTTCTAAGGGAAACTTCACGACAGCCTCAGCCCACTCAGGTTTTGGTTGCCCTTCCTGGCTCCTGAAATAACACCCTACCCCCAAGAACAACAACCATCACATATACTTCTCACCAAAGAATTACCCAGAGCGCTTAGAAGCTGGGGCAGAGAGGAGCACACACCTCCCTCTGGCCCCTGGGGCAGCTCACTGCCTTTTCCAATTGAGCTCACAGGAAAGCTCCAGATAAGCCTGGCCCTCAGGTCTAAAGCAGGAAGAAGCAATGACCCTGGCCAACACATGCAGTGACAGGAGAGGTGCAGAGAACAACCTATGTTAGATCCAGCAGAGATATCCAGGCAGACTTCATGTAGGAGGTGACTCTGGCCAGGACCTTGAAAGACTAGCAGGATTTGGTCAAGTGAAAATGGGAGCCAGAAGGATTGTAGCAGGAAGGAATGTGGTGAGAAAGGGCATGAAGGTAGAAAGGGGGAGCTCAACATTTGGGTGGCAGCCAATAGATCAGGTGGCTGGTGGCCCCAGACAGTAGGGCAGAGTGGGCAGGAGGCTACAAGGTGAACGGCCTGGAATACCAAGGGAGAAGACCTCACACTTTGTCCACTGCTGCCTCTTGACCCAGGGCTTTCTATTCAGGCACTGTTTTCCTGTTCTTTCACTCATTCATTTGAGAAATACTTACTGAGCTCTTACTCTGCTAGGCAAATGTTGAAGATACTTTGAGGGACTAGATAAAGTACCTGCCATCACAGTTTAAGTTTCAAGAAGAAACACAAAATATAAACTCGTAAACAAATAAAGACTAAAAATTAAGATCATGATAGAGGTTGTGAAGAAAACAATGGCTGGTCACTCTTGGAAAGAAGAGCCTGTGCCCTGCCTGCCCTGAGACCCAGGGTTCCTGAGGGCAGAGCTGCGTCTCCTCCATCAGGCTGGGAGCTCCGGGAAGGACAGGGAATGGGATATTTGAGAGGAAGAGCTGATGTGGCTCAGACACCTCCCAGCAAGGAACTGCTGCTCCTCCCCCAGCCCAAGGACCCTCCAGCAGCGTCCCTGCACTGCCAGCGTCACTTCCCTCAACCCTTAGCTGCTTCTAGTGCCTGGTGGTGGGAGGAGCGCTGGGACCCATGACCTGAAGCCCCAGGCCTTGGCGAAGACTGCAAGCAACCGTCGGCTGCTGGACAAGGCGGGTACAGAAGTGACTTCGGGGGGCCTCTGTGTGACAGAGGGACCCAGGGACAGAGGACAGTGGGCTTCTCAGAAAGGACCCTCTTCCCCGCCAGGCCCAGAGGGAGGGCTTCCCTCTCTTCCTCCCCATCCAACCCTCACTCCTTAAATTAACCTCAGCCCCACCCGGAGCTGGAGAGAATGCCCCAAAATAAATCCTAAATTACATGCTGCCTGGGGGCAACCACAGCTCTCCTTCCTCCCTCTCCAGCAAGCAGATCTGCCCTACCCAGTGCTGGGGGCCCCCCCCCAAATGGGCTATTCATGCAGCTCCCTGGCCTTCTTATCCTCGGGCAAGGCCCGAGCAGCTTGCACAGCTCTCCCAGGAGGTAGAAACAGGTGCAGAGGCTGGGGGATTCTCCAACCCTGATGCGGCCATGAGAACATAATTTGTAGTCCAAAGCAGGGTGAGCTGGGGCGCTGCTAAGAATTATACGCAAGCAGTGGCATAGATCTGGACGGTCCTGGACCCCAGGCTCCCGCCTCCGAGTGCTGCCTTCCCAGGGAGAGAGGGAGCGAGTGATTGACAGAGAGAGACTGACTGACTGACAGGGAGACTGAGAGAGAGAGAGAGAGAGAGAGAGAGAGACACGGACAGACAGACAGACAGACAGACAGACAGACAGACATGGCCAGTATTGCCCTCATTCCCTGACTGCCTGGGGAGCAGTCACATACACATCACCTGACAGGCAAGAGTGGCTCAGTGGCTCAGACATAGAGGCGGGTCTCGGGAAGAGCCTGGGCCAAAAAAGGAGGAGCTGGACACGGCTCTTGGGAGACCACGGGCTGAGGACAAGAACTCCCCTGAGCAAAGCCACCGTCCACTCTGGGAACCGGCTCTAGACACTGGGGCCGGCTGCCCTCAAGGAGTAGAGAGGGGAGGGAGGAAAAAGGCAGGAGAGAAGAGAGAGATGCGCACAGGGCTGAAGAAAGGCACAGGAAGGGAGGGAGCCTCATCTCTGCCCGGAGGGTGTCCAGGCCCCTGCCTGGACACTTGCCCACCACCCCCTGGCTCCTCAGCCCCTCTCCTCTGCTTCCAAGGTGGGGGTGAAGGGCCTGCAGCCTGCCTCAGAAGAGGGACTTTTCTCCTGCCCCTCCATGCTGCCTCCATGTCCCCTCTCCTCTGCCCCCTGGAGCCTGCTCCCCTCCCGCAGAGACCCAGCCCCCTCAGGGGGCATCATCGGGGCTGAGGCTCCTCTTCCCCGTCAATTGCCAGGAGAGAGGGCAGAGAAGTAAGTGATCCCTTCTCACTTGGTCTGTGCCCAGAGGAGCTGAGAAGAAGGGGGCTAGGGGAGGCGGGAGGAAGTGGAGATGCTGGGAAGTCAGGAAAAGAGCTGGCTTCGGCTGGGATCCCCAGAGGAGGGGGCACGATGACCCAGGGGTTGGGCGGAGTGGTTCTGCCATCTGGAGGGCCACGTACACATCCAAGTCCACATCTCACACGGGCGACGTAGTGCAAAGGACTCACCCTCTCTGGGCTTCACTCAGGGATTGCAAAGAGGGAGCAGGACAACGTGAGATGAGTTGACTGAGTCCCAGTCACCTCTGAGGGGATATTTGCATCCACAAGGGAAGTAGGTGCCAAGAACTGTGCTGAAGACCTGGTGGAGCAGCGGACTGGGGCGTGTGTGTGTGTGTGTGTGTGTGCGTGTGTGCGTGTGTGTGTGTGTGTGTGTGTGTTGGGAAGTAACGCATAATTATGCCACTGCTGCCTGAGAGGTGCCAGAGGTGTCCAGGCACACCCGGCAAGGGTTCTAACAGCCCTCCTAGAGGTGGCAACTTGTCCCCCTATTAAACTTGATTATCTGCCTGTGTACCAGGTCCCTCTGACCCCACCTGCCCAGAAAACACTGTTTATGAGGCCTGGAGCCTCAGACCTGTCATTTAGCTGGAGGAGGAAACCTAAGCCACAGTGAGGGAGGCAGTGCCCAGCCTGCGGCCGGCACCAGCCCAGACACTTAGTGCCCTGTTTACCCTGGCATGCGTGACTGGCACAGGTGGGGCTCTCCAGGGAGCACCCAGAGGCCTGGCCAGCAGACACGCCTGGAGGCCAGATAGGAGGCCAGGACGGCAGCTCAGTAGAGCTGGGGGGAGCGGTGCATGGAGCAGCCTTCGCCTGAACCGCACACCTGGTCCTCGCACTGCAGCCTGCAGGGTGCTGGCCGCCCTCTCCCATCACCAGTGCAGCGGCCTCTCAGCTACCCCGCAAAAGCAGACCACGTAGGCCAGGCTCAGCGGGAGAAACGGAGGCTCTGAGACTTCTGAAAACTCCCTAAAAGGCCCCCATGAAGTGGGGAGGCTGGAGGAGGTGAAGGAAGCCCCAGAACTCTGGAGACCTGGCCGAACGTGCCTGGACACCTGTTGACTCCCCAGGTCTGGGGGACCCACCCTCAGCACTGAAAGGCACATGTGGCTTCAGTTAAATGTGCGCCATCTCCCCTCCACCCCACCAGTCACTACACAGATGCTGTCTGTACACTCTTTATCACACAGACCACGGAGACCATATCCCGACAGTCCACCGTGCCCACCACACACATAACCTTCTACAACCCAGCTCATAACACAGCTTATGAGTCACACACAAGATACCAGTTCCCCACATGTCCCCCTGAATGTATGTCCCACACATACATACATGCACGCATGCACACACACACACACACACACACACACACACACACACACACACAAATCCTCTGCACCCATACCCTCCTTCCAGCTCCACACTCCCACCAAAGGAACCTGAGAGATTATAACGCTTCAGTCCTGAGCTTCTCCTTGCCCGCATCTCTGTCCCCCTCCCCTCCCCTGCCTGCCTCCTTCCAGGCTTACTGCCCCCACGTTCAGGTTCTCTCCTTCCAGGCCATGGGTGATCTCCTAGCTGGGCCCCTTGCTTTGAGGCCTCACCTCCCCTCTGCCTATCTGCACACAGTGGGAAATGAGGGCTGCAAACTTGGGCAGCTCCTGGCAGCTACCACTCCACTGGCCCTCAGGCTTCAGGGAGCTGGGGGTTCCAGAGGCAGGGGAGCAGAAGCTGGCAGTTGCTCAGGTTGGGGGGCCCCTCACTTCCCTCTGCGCGACACCCCCTCAGTGGACCGCCCACCCCTTCCCATTCCAGGCTGAGTCATCCTTACATCTGGGGCCGCAGCACATCTGGAAAAGCTGCAGCCTGTGCAGGCAGCGCCACGTGGACGCCCCTCCCTTGTACTGTAACTCACGCCCACCCCTTCTAGCAGCTGGGTTCCGGCCCCTCAACCCCACCTGCACCAGGCGTCTGGTCACCTAGCAGGCAGGTAGACACCCTAGTGCCAGCCTCTGAGACAGGGCATCCAATGACCTCAGGGCCTCTCCCCACTAGCAGTAACCACGGCAACTCCATGCCCACCCCCAAGTGAGCAGGGCAGCACCGGGTTTGGGGTAAGCCAGGCCTGGGCTGGGGGAGGCAGGCCCTGAGCTGGGCGCTGAGCAGGCAGTGGTTTGGCCCAGCAGGCAGAGGGAGTTTATCCTGGCACCCCGCCCTGAAGCCAAACATCCTTCACTAACCTCGCAGACACATCAAAGCTGGCCAGGAAGGGGCCCTTCAGTAGAGGAAACCTGCAGTGCTGGCAGGCTGACAGCCTGGCTCCAGGCACAGGACCACCCTGTCCCACTCGGCAGCCCAGGCTGAGGCTGGCCACAGCCGTCCTGGAGGGGTGGGCAGGAGACACTTCTACCCCATCCCTCTCCCCTACCAACCTTCTCCCTGCCCTACAGCTGCAAAGAGGGTGGCTATGTGTCCAGGTGAGTGTGGGACAGCTGGCACCAGGACCCAGCCTTGGCACCTAGAACAGGTTCTCTCCCAGACTCGCCACCTACCATCCTCTAGGCAGGAGAGGCTGTCGGAGGAGCTTGCTTTGTGCCTCAGCCTGGAAGAGGAATGTGCCTTAGATTGTAGGGGCACCAACTTCACCCTTACCCCAGGCTGGCATATTCAGATGAATAGATGAAGGAGGATGAAGAGGGCAGGGGTTCCAGGGCTAGAAAGCAGAACAAAGCTTCAGAAAATAGCAGCTGAAGCAGAGTCGGAAGAGGAGAACTGGGCTGCAAGCCACTGGCCTCTCTCTGGGGACAGCAGGGGCTGAGGAGGAAGAGGGGCTGTGAGGCGCTAACAAGGGAGGGAGGAGGTGCTAACAGGGCCACTGGGGTGAGGGGATCCTGGAGGCAGCCCCCTAAAGGCTGGCCTGGTGATAAGGAAGCCTGGGGTGCTGAGAGGGGGCTGCCGCATCCATACGAGAGGCTGGGTGGTGTGCACTCACGTACGTACACACATGCAGACACATACTGCATGCGCCCACCCACGCGTGCGTGCACACAACTCCAGCCAAGTCTGTCCTCGGCTAGGGGCCAGATGATGTGGCTGCTTAAAGGAGCTATGATTTGCGGAAGAACGTGATCTCTGCCCACCTCACTTCCCCGCCCCTCTGCTAACTCCCAGGTCCCTAACTGGTGATCAGTTTCAGGGATGTCCCAAGCTGTGTCTTCTCTGCGTTTTAGTCTCAGTTCCCAGACCCTTTAGAAGCTGTCGCCTCAAAATGCCCAACTCACAGAGGGGCTACCCTTTCTAATGGCCACCTGGAACCCCCCACTTGTTTGGGATTGGCAAGTTCTTCTGAAGTCTAACCACAATCCCTTGTAACATTTGGATGTGAGCAGAGGTAGCAACAAGCAGGGTGCAAAAGAACCCTCTCTCAAGGGGCCAAGAGCAGAGCTACAAAGTGGGGGCCCTAGGGGCTCCTCAACCCCTTTCTTCTCTCTGACTACAGGGTCTTATCTCTTAGAGACAGCATCAAGGGTGGGGATGGGAGAAGAGGAGCTGCTGGGAGGAGGGCCAGGGTTGGGGAGAAGGAGCCCCAGAAGCAGGGAACCAGGGCTGGAGGGCTCTGAAGACCCTTAACCTAAGTTAAGTTCTTCCCATCTGAATCTTAGTGGCCACGCTCCCTCTGCCACCCAAGACAGCCAAAGCTCAGTAGCTTAGCCTTCTTTCCTCTGAACTTCCCACCACCCACCTCTTGGAGGTGTTTCCCTTCCCACCGTTGGCTGTGCCCCAGAAACCTACACTTTGGAAGGATAAAGGCTGCCAAATGCAGTTTTTGTCTCTGCTAAGACTCTGGGAAGGTGAGCATTAGCTGAGCTCCTCCAACCTGCCCATTAGGATAATATGCTCCCTGCACCGATAATCGTCAGGTGGCACTCCCCTCTCCATCCTCCTGGCGCGCGGGTTGGTGGCTCAGCCCAGGGTCAATTAAAGACATTATCTTCCCACAGCCAGACCCGTCACCCTGAGAATGAGTGATGGGCCAGTGGGCTTTAGTTTTCAAAGAAATGCTGGGAAGGAGACTCAGACCCTGATCTCATTGCCAAGAATTCCTATTGGCAACCCAGCAAGCATCCTGTATGTCCTGGAAGGTGGACAGGGAGCCAAGCATTCCTTGCAGCGCGCCCCGTAGGAACTGCTCAATCCCTGGGGAGCCAGCTCATTTACACAAGGTGAAGGGGTATGTGTATACTTGGGGAGGGGTCAGAAAGCAGAAGAGGTGGATTCCCCAAACCACGCAGTCTGTGGAGATGGGAAACCTGGTCAGTCTGGAATAACCTCTGCAACCAAGAGCCCCCCATTAAGGACTCTGGTAATTCATTCCCTATCCCCTTGGAGAAATCTGGCCCCTGACCCTAGGAGGCCCCCAACCAGCTTCAACTCAGTGACAACAGAGCCATTGTTTACTTGGAACAAAGCACCATGGGAAACGAAAGCTGAATCAGAACTGGGCTGGCCCCCGCAGCCTGGTGGGAACATTAGGACATGTACACACATCTTCAAGGGAGAATGGCCAAGTGCGTCAGAAAGGCCCAGAGAAAGGCTTGGGGAGGGGTAAGCAGGAAGGGGATCATTACTTCATTGCAGGAAGATCCAAGTCCAGGAAGGCTTTCTGGAGGAGGTGGTATTTGATCTGAGCCTTGAAGGATGGATGAGAATTTGTTAGGTTTCAGGGAGGCATGGGGCAAGTGTACCAGGTACAGAGGAAAGGAGAGAAGCAGAAAGGGCTGGGCATGTGGGTGGAGGGCATGTGGGCAGGACAGGGAGAGTGACACACCACGAGGACAGATGGGGCTAGTTATGAAGGACCCAAGGTCTCCTGGAGGTAGGACTTTATTTAGGCAGAAGTGGGAGCCTCTAGAAGTTAGGGAATGAGAGAGTGACATACCCCACCAGGGGCAAGGAGGAGGTCAGGCTGGAGGCCTTGAGGACATCCCTGATGGCCTCGGGGAGCCACAGTGGACGGGGGCAGTCAGGGATGAGCACAGTCCCCATGAGGGTGAGGGGAGCCCAGGCAATGCTCAGTGGGCAGCTGGGGGAGCAGAAATGGGAACCAAACCAGAAAGAGGGAATTCTCAGATTCCTGGACCCTGTACCACTGCCACACCCCTGTGGCCCTCCAGGAGCCGTCAACACCAGGCCTCCCTCTGATGTTGGCCCTGGGGTGGGGCCCAAAGCACTTAATGGACGGCAGAGGGGGCTAGTGAGTAGGGAACAGCGGGAAGAGGAGCTAGACTTCGGTGGCTGGCCAGTCTAGAAGGGCTTAGAACAATTCTGAGGGAAACAATACCCTTAATCTCTTAGCACCTCATTCTGTCTCCGTATGAAACGGAGACAAAAAGCTCTGGACCCCTTTACCAGGAAAGAAATATTTCTTGATTATTATTACTTTTGTGTTTTTTAAATTGAAGTATAGTTAATTTACAGGGCTTCCCTGGTGGCTCAGACAGCAAAGAATCTGCCTGCAATGCAGGAGACCCAGGTTAGATCCCTGCATCAGGAAGATCCCCTGTAGAAGTAATGGCTACCCACTCACTCCAGTATTCTTGCCTGGAGAATTCCATGGACGGAGAAGCCTGGCAGGCTACATACAGTCCATGGGGTCACAAACAGTCTGACACGACTGAGCAACTCACATACCTACTGACTGATAGCTAATTTACAATGTTATGTTAGTTCCAAGGGTACAGCAAAGTGATTCATATATATTCTTTCTCAGATTCTTTTCCATCACAGGTTATTTCAAGATATTGAGTATAGCTCCTTGGGCTATACAATAGGTTTTTGTTTGCCTAGTTTATACATAGTAGCATGTATCCCAGACTCCTGTTTATCTCTCTCCCCTGCCCCCAACCTGTACTATCCTTTTGGTAACCATAAAGTTGTTTTCTGTCTGTGAGTCTATTTCTGTTTTGTAAATAAGTTCACTTGTATCAGTTTTTAGAGCTCACATATAATTTATCCTTCTCTGTCTGATTCAGTATGATAATCTCTAGGTCCATCTATTATGCTGCAAATGACATTATTTCATTCTTTTTTTCATAGCTGATAATACCACCTCTTCCTTATCCATTCATATATCGATAGACACTTAGATTACTTCCATGTCTTGGCTATTAGTAGCATATTGTTATTAAGGAAAATTTTTTTAATATTTATTTTTATTTATTTGGCTGCATAGGGTCTTAGTTGTGGCACGTGGGATCTAGCTCCCAGACCAGGGATCGAACCCAGGCCCCCTGTATCGGGAGTGCAGACCTGTTAGCTGCTAGACCACCAGGGAATTCCCTATCAAGGTAACATTTATTTACCATTACTGTATGCCAGATACTGAGTGGCTGATTTCATCCTCACAGTGACCCTAGGTGACAAAGGAGGTACTGTTATCCACCCCCACACCCCCTTCACAGATAAGTGTAGAAAGGCACAGAGAAGTTTGGTTTCTTGACTAAAGTCACACAGAACACGCTAAGTGGCACACTTATTAACACGTTAATACTGTCCCTACAGGCAGAGCTGGGTTCAGTTCTGTTCAGTTCAGTTGCTCAGTTGTGTCCGACTCTTTGTGACCCCACGGACTGCAGCACACCAGACCTCCCTGTCCATCGCCAACTCCTGGAGTTCACTCAAACTCATTCCATCGAGTCGGTGATGCCATCCAACCATCTCATCCTCTGTCGTCCCCTTCTCCTCCCGCCTTCAATCTTTCCCAGCATCGGGGTCTTTTCCAATGAGTCAGTTCTTCGCATCAGGTGGCCAGAGTATTGGAGTTTCAGCTTCAGCATCAGTCCTTCCAATGAATATTCAGGACTGATCTCCTTTAGGATGGACTGGTTGGATCTCCTTGCAGTCCAAGGGACTCTCATCTCAAGAGTCTTCTCCAACACCACAGTTCAAAAGCATCAATTCTTCGGCGCTCAGCTTTCTTTATAGTCCAACTCTCACATCCATACATGACTACTGGAAAAACCATAGCTTTGACTAGACGGACCTTTGTTGGCAAAGTAACGTCCCTGCTTTTTCATATGCTGTCTACGTTGGTCATAACTTTTCTTCGAAGAGCTGGGTTAGGGGAGAGCATTCTGGGTATTTCTGAAAGAAAGATCCCTGCCCAAGGCCATGTCATTTATGGGGATTAGTGTCCACCACAGTATGGTGGGGAGGGAGGTGAGAGGAACAGAACTCAGTCTGGCTCTTGCCTCTTACCCAGGGCCTGCCTGGGGCCTGGCTGAGCCAGGCTGCACAAGGCCTCCCACTGCCGCTCCCAGTGAGTTCCTCCAGCCTTAGCAGAGGCTCCCCAGGCCTGACATGTGCGCCACCCCTGAGGCGCCACTGGGTGCGGGGCCTTAAGACCTGCGTAGTTGGGTGCTGACTCAGCCCCAGTGTCCCCTGTGACTTGGCCTTTCTACCCCTCCAGTCTTCAGCTGCCTTCTCTGAGAAGAGAGCGGGTGGCCCAGCTGACCTCCGAGGCCCTTCAAGCTAGGCCCTTGTTGGGCACACAATCAGCTCCTTCTTTAGCAAATGGGCCAGGGAGGCTCGAGCCAGTAGTAAGACACTGCAACTGTGCTGCTCTTGGGAAACCCCAGATGGAATCTGGCATGGGCTCCAGAAGGACGCACTGTCTGCGTGAGGCTTCTGGGCCTCCCTGCCCTCGTGTCCCTGTATGTCTGAGCACACATGCACACACATACACGCACTGCCCACCCACTGCCAGAGTGTTGGACAAAAGGGGTTGTCGTTGTCCACGACCCTCCTGCCTCTAGCCAAGACCAGGCCCCTGTCTGCTCAGTCTGGGGCCCCACTGTGCTTCCACCCCCAAGCGACCTCACCCACCAGGAACGCTGGGGCCCTTGGAGCCGCGATGCATGCTGACAACAGGGCCTGGTGTTCTTGGCCTGAGCTGGGACCGCCCACCTCCAGGCTGCTCAGCCCATCCCCATCTGCCAGAAGGAGCATAGAAAGGAAGTCTGATGTCATGAAAAAACACTGGGGATCCAGAAGCAGATTCCAGAGGCCCTCTAGACTCTGCCCAGGAGCCTCACTTTCCCACTGGGGAGACGCGGGGCAGGGAGTAGAGTAGATATTCTCCTCCAGTATACCAGGGATGTGGGTAAGGTTGCTCGATTTAAGAAATAAAAATACAGGACCCTCAGTTAAATTAGAATTTCAGATAACAACTAAATTTTATTTTATTTTATTTTATTTTTTAACAAACCCACACTTTTATTTATTTTCAAGAAGTTTAAATTCTCGAAGGGTACAGCATCACACGAATTCTGTGTCCAATGGCCTTAGCAGGAAGGTTGCTTTGGAATTTGGCATGAACCATGCCACTGTTTCCATGAGCTCGAGTGATCTTTCCCCAGATTACTCTGGTTTTGTTAGGTTTTCCACCAGGAGTTACTGTGTTGTTCTTTGCTTTGTACACATAAGCACATCTCTTGCCTAAATAGAATTCAGTTTCATCTCGAGCATATACACCTTCAGTTTTCAGGAGAGCAGTGTGTTCCCTTTGGTTCCGTAGACCCCGTTTATAGCCAGCAAAAATTGCCTTGGACCACAGCCTTCCAGACATATTTGTTGTTTTAGAAGTCCCGTTCCCAGCAGGCCTTCATAGGGTCCAAGATGGCTGAAAGAGCAACAACTAAATTTTAGTTTAAGTATGTCCCAAATATTGCATGGGACATATTTATTTATGCTAAAATGTTATTCAATGTTTATCTGGAATTCAAATGTAACTGGCATCCTGTATTTTTTCTGGCAGTCCTACATCTGTGTCAGTGGACGCCAGAGGGAAGCAATGCCATCATCCTGCCCTTCTGCTTCTCCTCAGGGTGCCAACCTGCCTGGTCCCTTCACCTTTTCAGCCTCGTACATCTACCCCTGAAGCTCCTGCATGCCCTTCTTAGCATCCTCATTCCACTCCCTAGGATACCCTTCTCCCTAAGCTCACCCATCTTCCTCTACCCGAAAGGCTACACCTCTGTCAGGCTCCAGGCCTGGGCAGAGGGGCAGGAGGTTCCAGGCAGATACCTCAGGTCTTGGGTGTTGGAGGAACAGGGTCCTGGAAGCCCAAGTCAGCAACAACTCACTAAGGAAGCAGCGTGGGTGCTGGGGGGGAGAAGGCTCCAGAACCCTCTGCACTAGGTCTCCTCCGGCAGAGGAGTGGGCTAGGTCCATAGCCAACTGCTGGGGGTCGGGGGGAGGAAAGACATGCTGCTCCACACCCCACTCCCCATTCCCTTCTCCAAGATCAGTCAACAGGAACTGCAAATAGAGAAGTCATTCTCTGGGGCCAGACCCCAATTCCGCTTGGCTCAGAGACTGGAAGATTCTGTCCTTAAGGGCCAACAGATAATGAGAAGCAGAGACAGAGAAAGAGACCAAGGAGAGAGAGATACACCGAGAGAGATCAGGAGAGGCAGTGAGACACAGACGCAGGAGCGAACCAGGGACAAGGGCGATGGAAACAGACAGGAAAACAGACTCCTCCACGAAGACAGGCAGAGATTAACAAAGAGGAGAAACAGATGGGAAAGCAGGGAACACGTAGGAATGGAGAGAAACTGCATGGAGACAGAGACGGGGAGAAACGTGGCAATCAAGGAGGGGTTAAACAGAAGACAGAGATGACTGGACTGGGAGGGACGAGAAACAGAGATAAGGAGAAAGCATGGAGAGAAGAAAGAGAAAGCCAAAGGATGGCTGTCCTTTCCTGCTAGGTGGGGGCTAGTTTTCAGGGGCGAAGTCAGACTTGGGACACAGCAGAAACTTCTAAACACCTAAGAACCGACCCTCTCCAGGATCCCTCCCCGTTTCCCCAGGTCTAGAACAGCACCCCAACGACCATCTCCATTTCGCCCCTACCCGAAGTGTCCGGGCTCCATCTCTCCAACTCCCGCAAGGTTTCCTTACGTCTCATCTGTGTTTGGGCGTCTGGCTTTCCCCTGTGCTGATCGCCCACCGAGACGGTCTCCCACACCACCCTCCAGCCTGGTTCCCCGGGGAGAGAGTTCGGGGGAGACCCAGCCCAGCTCCCCGCCCCGCGCCGCCTGGCTCCGGGGGAAATCCCGCGTTGAGCGATGCTGCCACCTGCCGGCCGGATCCGGAAAGCACAACGCGCCTCAGGGCTGGGCGCGCCGGCGGATCGGAATCCAGCCCCTGCAGGCCAGGACCGCGGCCTCGGGGGATCTTTCTAGGAATCTGGGTGGGCCTGCTCGCCCGCGCCCCGGCTCGCCTGGCTCTGCGGACTCAGCTCTGCGGACTCAGGGACTAGTCTCAGAATCCTGGGGCCTCAATTTCCCCTGTAATCAAATGGAGGAAATGTACCAACGCCTCCTTCCTGGAGTTCCAGGACGGTGGGGGCGGGGCAAGACTGTACCAGTGCCCTACTCCCGGTTCTCCTTCCCCAGAAATCAAGCAGGCCGCCCCTCCCTCTCTTCTCGGCAAAACAAACCAAACAAAAAGTGGCACCTCCCTCCGTTACAATCCCCTGAATCCACTCCGAGGCCTTCGCTTCCGCTCTCCCTCTGCCCCTCAGAAGTCCATGTGGGAAGGGACTTCCAGTGGTCCAGCTCGCTCGGGCTGCAGCCCCTCTCCATCTCAAGCTTGGACCACTTAGAGGGTGGAGCAGTTAGGGGTTGGGAAAGGGTAGCTCAGCAGTCTTGAACTGACACCACTATATATATATATATATTTAAAATCAGATAAGCTTTTCTAACTCCCATTTCCCAATCCAAACTTCTTCCCTCTCCCCCTCCCCTCCGCTCCCCTCCCCCTCCTTTTCCCAGGTTGGGCTCTTGCCGGGTGCATCAGCTCCGCCTCCATCCCGAGGTGGGGCCCTATAGGTGGAGAGTCGTGGGAGAGGTCGCGGCCCCGCCTCTCTCCTCCTGCCCCTACACGCGGAAGCTCAGTGGCCCCCAGGCAAAAATGTCTGACACCGGGGTCGCCAGCCTCTTGCTGCTTGGCCTGCTGGCCGGCCTCCAACAGGTGAGCGCTTGGGAGGTAAAACTGGAATTTTCAGACTCCTATTCTTGTCGGTCAGGGGCTTGCTTCTGACTTCCGATCACCACCTTCCATTGTCAGGATCTCCTCGTGACCACAGGCAGTTAGCAACTCCTTTCTCTTTTTCGCCGGGGAGGTAATAGGTAGAGGACGCGGAGGGAGGTCCTGAGAAGGTCTGGGTTCTTTCACCTTAGTGGGGTACTCTGTCGTAGGACCTATTCCCGCACACCGCTGTCTGAAATCTAGCGCCTCTCGGAGACTGGGGTCTTTGACCCCCAATTAGCCTTGACTTGCCCTTCTCGCTCCTTCCCGCAGCGTCAGAAAGCCGGGACCTGAGGTCTGGACTGAGATCTGGACGTCTCACCAGCTTGTCTCCCCAGCTCCGTTCTTGCCAGTGCTGGGTGACCTTGGGGGAAGTCCTGGCCCTCTCTGAGACTGTGTTATCTGTGCTTGTGCCCTGGAGAAAAGGAGGCTCCCTCTTCCCTTTCTGGAGTGGGGGTAGGATTCTAGCGGGTGATAGGATTTGATCTGGCTGCCTGACCCAAGGCTGGGATGATCTCGAAATCTGTGATTTCCAAGGGTAGGGCAGGAGGTCAACACCCCCACATTTCCTGTCTCCCCGCAGCCTGGGGGAAGGGCAGTCTATCTGGTTCTGAGATGGGAGATTATCCTGGAAACTGACATGGCTCTGGAATATGGATTTTTGACCTCTGTGAGAGTCTGAGGGAAGGGCCAGGCCAGCTCCCCACAATGTTCACTGACTGTGCCGAGCGACTTCACCCCCAAAGTCCTGCTACTCCACCGCCTGCAGTGGGTTTGTGCCAGCACTAGGCTGTGCATCCTTTTGTTGACTTCTCCCAACAACTCCATGGGGCAGGCTGTTAATGCCCTCGGTCCACATGTAAGTTAAGTGGAAGTTACCCAGAATCACCCCAATGTTTGATACCACCTCAGCCAAGGTCACCCCCTGTTTAAGAAGTGGGTGAGGGGGAGATAATCTGGGAGAGGATCCCCTGCTCCTCCAAACAGGAGCTCAAGATTTATTCGTTAAATCTACTGTCTTTTTCTCAGTTGGGGGCCAGGAGAGAGGGAGGCACGGGGGCTGGGATGAAGGGAAGTGGGTATGCTGAGTGCCTGGACCCCTTGGGCTGTCCCCACCTCTGCAGTCACCTCACCCTCTCTGGGCCAACCTACAGGGGTTCATTCCTGCTCCTGACCCTACTGGCCAAGGCTTTCGAGAAGGAGGTGTGCACAGGGGACTGAGCACAGAAAAGGGGGGTCAGCCCAACCGTTATTGGCTGTCGTTGGTATTCTAAGCTTTATTGTTGTCATTAGCGAGAGAACTGTTATTTCAAGATATAAAGATATCGTGGTCTTGGGATTTCCCTGGTGGTCCAGTAGTTAAGACTTCCCACTTCCACTGCAGGGGGCACAGGTTCAATCCCTGGTCAGGGAACTAAGATCCCGATATGCTGCGTGACCCTCCCCTGATCCCCAAAGAAAGAGATATGGTGGTCTCATAAAAAAAGTTGGCTTCTTATTCTTGAGCTGAGGTTTTTTATCCCCCTGGAGGCTGGGGTGGGATGACAGATGACCTCCCTTTTGCTGTGTTCCTCTGCCTGCTTCCCTTCCTTCCCCCACTGCCTGGGAGCAACCAGGATGAAATGCAACCAGGTTGTCAATGAATGTTCTTTCATTCATTCTGCCAAAATCCTGAGTATTGGTTTTCAACAGACAAAAATCCCTTCCCTGGTGGAGTTTTCTACTGAGGAGACAAACAGCTAGCAAGATAGAGTAAAATACGTAGTATGTTAGATGCTGACGGGAGCTATGCAGAGGAAGTAAGCACAGTTAGGAGAGAAGAAGTGCTTTGTGAGAGTAGATGTGATTTTAAGTAAGATGCAGAGAAGGTGCTGGAGCCAGCCTCTCAGATTCCTGGGGAGAGAGCCCTCCAAGCAGGGCTTATACACATATTTTTATGTTAATCAGGTGAAATTCTATAATGATAGCCTCCACATGGCCAGAACTCGTGCAGAAGAGAGAGGGAGGGGGGAGCTGTTTCTGGAGAGGAGGGTCCAGCCCTTCTCAGAGCCAGGAAAGCCCAGTCTGGGTTTGAAGGATGACTGGAAGTTCAGTGGGCCCTGAAGGCTCAGGGACCAGGGCCTGCCCCTGTAGCTGGGGAACTCCCAGTGGGTGGTGGGTTGGTCATGGTGTCTGGGACCCAGGGAGCCACTGAGGGGAGCTTCCTGCAAGGTTTCTGGTGATCAGATTTGTGGGATAGGCACTTGCCAAGGTGTTGGGAGGGACTTCGGTGGGGGGCTGTGATGGTGGTAGGTTGGAAGGGTGGGTTAGTGGTGTGAGTTTACAGACCTAGGGGTGAGCAAAGGCGGTAGGAGGTGTGACGAGAAGAGGAAGGAGAGCTGGGGCCGCCAGGCGGCAGCTAGGGCTGCACCCGTTGACCCAGGGGACATGTGGAGTGAGTGGAAAGCAGGCTTGAGGGAAAATGCTGATCCTCGGGGCTGTGAGGTACCTGGGTGGCATCTGGGTGGAAACCCTGGCCCCCCGTTTATGACCCAAACCTTTGCTTCTTCTCTTCCACAGGCTGCAGCTACATGTGGTCTCCTCTTGTAAGTCTGGGGTTTGGGCTGTAACTTCCATTGTTGGGAGGAGACACCCCAAATCCTGCCCTGCCTGCCTTCATCATCCTCACCCACTCCCCTTCTAGCCAGAAACCATCCCCCCCGACCCAGAGAAGGGGAGTCCACTCTTCTACCCCCTCACTCCTTCCACCAGCCAACCCATGGGCAGTTTCACACTTGGGGGTCACTCCCCACAATGAGGAGGGGCTGAGGGGCGCGATCTCTGGGCAGCCAAGTGTTTCTACCGAGTCAGCCCTGGACGTTTCAGGAACACTGAGTCCCTCTTGCCTCCTGTTCTGTGGGCCCCATCATCTCGCCATTCACTTTTAGAGTTTGCTCCCGGACCCTCCCCGCGGTCCCTCTCCCCCTGCATCTCTTTAGAGTGGTGCTGTAACCACTACAACACTCAATCCCATGCCTGTCCAGTAAGGTCAGCAGGACGTTCATTACAGCCATTTTATAGATGAGGAAAGTGAGGCCCAGTAAGGAATGCACCTTGGCAGGAGTGCACAAGGCCAGTATTGAGCTGAACCTGAAACCCAGGTCCCGATCCCAGCCCCAGGTTCCTCCCACTAAGCCCAGAGGGGCCTGTAACCCTGCTCTGCCAAAGGGGTGGCTTGTGCCCTGAGCACATGGTGGGTTTTAGGGAAGCGAGGATCCTTCTGCCCTCCTCCCCCGCCCCCGCCTTGATACCGAGAGCCTCTGTCCCACCCCACTCCCAGCACCTGCCCTAATGGATGCTGTGAGAGCAGCTGCTGCCAAGAGTACCAGCCAGAGTGGTATGAATTCTTCTCTGGCCCCTTAAGGTGAGGCCTGGGCCAGTTGTTCTGGGCACAGTCCTCCAATGGGCCTGGCCCACACAGGACTGGACTGGACTTCCTGCTGTGAAGGGTGGGGCTGGGTCAAGGGAGGGAGGGTGGTGTGGTGACTGGACTTGGCCTGATGTTGGTGGTTCCTTACCCCAGGATTTTTGTCATCATCTTCCTGATTATTATACCCCTCCTGTGCATCTGCGGCGTGACTAAGCACTTGTATCTCAGCTGCAGAAAGTCAGAGCAGGAGGCCCCAACAGCGCTCCCGGAACAGCCCCCCATTGCTCCTGTAGAGAGGGTCACAGCACCCATTTCTGAGCCCCCACCCCCCTACAGTGAGGTGGGTATCCATCCCAACCCCTGCTCTGCCCCTCAGCTGTCTGTACCTCCCTTTTCTGAGATTTAGAGCGACTGGGGCAGTGACGAGTGTCCTTACGCCGCCATGTCTCTGGGCCCTGGGGCGGGCTCTGCCACCAGTGTGGGGTCACTCCTCTCCCTGGTAAACCTGCCTCCACCAGCACACGGGTGGCGATGACCAGTGGCCCGCCCTAAGAAGTCACTGTGTCTCCTCCTTTCCCTGCAGATTATTCTGAAGCCTGTTCTGGGTCTGCCTCCCTTGGAGCCGCCCCCTCCCTACAGCTTCAGGCCTGAAGAACATGCCGGGGTGCGAAGAGGCATCGACAGCTCCACCTTCTGATCCACCTCCTGCCTGGAACCCTGTCATCAGCTGCCTCCCCAGTGCCTCCTGGGTCAAGCCAGAGACTCTCAGGAGCCCTGGAGCACCCTCGCCCATCCTGCCACACCTCTGCCAGTTTTTGGCTTTTAATTTATTGCTTTTCTACCCTTGTTCCATGCCAGTTGCTTCTCTTGTCTTAAAGGCTGGTCTGGAGTGACGTGCCCCCCCTCACCTCACATTGTTAGTTAGAGGCTGCCAGGAGGAAAATGTGCACAGTTGGAGGTGCCCAGCAGTGGAATGGGCTTCTCTGAGCAGTGGAGGAGGCTGCACCCTGGGGTGCCAGTGTGGCCTGGACAGCCAGCTCTGAGATGTTTGGGAGGACACCAATGCACCCTGCGAGACGGGAGTGCTTCAGCTCTCTCCCATTCTACCTGAATAGAGAAGACCCCATTGTCCCCCACCTACCCCCAACACGTTCTCACTAAATTTCAGTTGATTGTTGCTGAGAGTCTGCCTCTGACTGTGGGGAGGTGAGCTCAGACATTGCTGGGGTACACGGTTGTGTGTGTGTGTGTGGAGGGGGAGGGGGGGGGACTGGAGGTCACTGTGCCTGAAAAATCCCACCATTGATGAGCCTGGAAGAACAGCACATCAGATGGTCACCCGGCAGGAGAGGATCTCGGCAGATGTTTTGACCTCTGGTTCCTTGAGGTCTTCGGGTGCCGAAGAGTCCGGACAGGGACTAGAGATGGGGAGCGACCACCGTGTGCTTCCTCATCCCGTCCTCCTGCTTGCTCTTGGGACACTTAGAGCTCAGTTCTGACTCTGTCGTTATGGGGGTGGCGATGGGGCGATGCAGAGGTGAGTAGGGGAGGCTGGCCATCAGTGGGGCAGGGTCTTGGAGGCCTTGATCTGCTCTACCCTGGAATCTCGGGAGGGAGGAGAGGAGAGAGAGCTGCCCTTCTCCTCCAGTCCCACGGGCTTCTGGGCACCACCACTCAGCCTCATCTGCGGGCTTAACCCCTCAGAGGAGAGGCGGTCACCACCGCAGCGTGGGAGACAGTCTTCACAGGGCGTCATTATCCCTGTGGGGGCTGGCACGGGACATGCAGTGTGAGGGACACCCCTGTGCCAGCATCTCAGGGGCTCAGGCAGGCCTGAGCTCCTCCACCAGGACCCTGCCTTGGCACTGCTCCCTGGCAGAGGGCACAGAAGCAGTGCTGGCCAGTGTTCCTGGGGGGTTGGAGGTAGGACCGGCCCTGGTGTGCTGGTAGGGATTCCTTCTGCAGGCCTCTCCCAAAAATAGCCTTTCTTGGGGCCCCAGGTCCTAGACAGGTGACAGGGCCAGGGCAGGGAGATGGCACAGCCAGCCCCAAAGATGCTAGGGATAGGGGCTGTTCCTGCTGGAGACAGGGACCCAGAGGAAGAGCAGTTAGAGGCAGCATAGCTCTGGAGCTGGTGCTAGAGTGAGCCCAGTCACAGGAAGTCTCCCTTCCGTTTCAGGGGTGGATCAGGGGAGCAGAAGGAAGATATGGAGGTGCTTTGTGTAAACGTGGAAAGCGCCCATTAGAGAAGTACCAGATGGTTGCCCTCCCTGTGGTAAACACTCGCCCCAGTGGGAGGATGTTAAGCCATGGGCTTTGCAGACCCGGAAGAGGAGGTCATCCCCTACCAGGATGCTGCCTTTCATTGAAGGTGACGTAGGGGCTTCAAGTCCTTCCCAGCAGCAGCAGAGTGGCCTAGAGAATAGTGGTTATCCTGAAGCCCAGCCTGGCTGGGGTCGAGTAGCAGAAATTGTCAGTACTCTGCCTCTCTGCTGTTGGTGGGAGTGGAAATGGTGTGTTCTTCCTGGAGGGCAATCCAGCAGTAGCCATTCACTACACAGATACTTATGAAGACCCTACTGTGTGTCTGGCGCTATGCACTCTGGCACTATGCCTGGTACCCATGAAAATTTTAAATGCCCTTGACCCAGCAATTCCACTTCTAGGAATGATCCTTCAGAAATGCTCATATAAAAGAGTTCAGAGAGATGTCCATCAGCATTGTAGCTGGGGATAATTGAAAATACCTTTCATGTCTGCTGATAGGAGCCTGTTCAATATACCAGGCCCTCCGTACTGGGAATGCTCTGCAGCCTTTAAAAAGAATGAAGTGGATCTGAAGAACCGACCTGGCGGGATGTCTTTCATTTATTGTTACAGAGAAAAGGCAAGTTGCAGAACAATAGTCTATCACCTCAACTTGTAAACATATACTACACCGTATAATTATTACCCTTTGCAAATGTATAGAAAAGATACTGAAAGATGAGAATTAAGCCACTCTGGCCACACTTTTAACAGTGGTCTGCACTGTGGGATAGAGGAATGGAAGTAGTCAATTTTAAGGGAGGTTTTTAATTTTGTACGCTTTGTCATTGTTTACATTTTCCACAATGAGCAAGCATGACTTTCACAAATTTAAAAAAGACCTCTTTAATGCAATAGAAAGGCGACCTTAAAAGCTAATAAAGACACATCATGTGAACTTTGATAGATGGCAATTCGTGTATTATTGACCCTGCTATGAGGAAGAGGCTCGAAGGATTCCGACACAGCACACACATGACATGTATGGGACCCAGGAAATAGGTGAGTGACGGACATGGGACTTGTCAAACGTGAGGACATAAGATGCCTGTTTGTCACACCTATGCAGGACTGTGATGGGCACTCTATATGTTGGACGTCTGGCTGGTGGGTTGCGGGGATGAGCAGTCTCACAGTGATTGAGTATGCATCCCTTGTGCTGGTTTAGCAGCTCAAACCTAATGAAAAATAACCGAAAGGTGGAACCACTTAGTATGTGAATGAATGATTAACTAAGTGAACAAGTGAGTGAGCAAACAAACATGAAAGTCTTCCACAAACATTTTTCAGTGATGGGTGCAGCCTGGTTTGCTCCAAGAAGGTGCTTTGTGGCTGTGGACTTGCCCTTCTGTCAGCAGAGATTCCCCAGAGGACTGGGGAATGTAGGAAAGGCTGTGAGGCAGGGAGCTGGGAGGGGGAGCCAGGGGCTCGGCTGCTGCGGAAGCCAAGAGGAGGGACGACACCGAGGATGCTCCCTCAGCCTAGCACTCAGAGTCAGACCTCCAGCTTCTGACTTTTTAGCTTCAGCATCCAGCATCTCCAAGTCTCAGCCTCTGTTTGCACAATAGAGAGATGTATCCCTTCCTGTCCTGCTAGGAGGTTGCTCTCTGACTCCCAGGTTGGAAGGGGCTGAGAAGCTAAGATATTTCAGAATGTGAAAGCCGCTCAGTCGTGTCTGACTCTTTGCAATCCCATAGACTGTATAGTCCATGGAATTCTCCAGGCCAGAATAGTGGAGTGGGTAGCCTTTCCCTTCTCCAGGGGATCTTCCCAACCCAGGGATCGAACTCAGGTCTCCTGCATTGCAGGTGGATTCTTTATCAGCTGAGCCACAAGGGAAGCAAAGAGTTTTCAGAGGCTCTCCTTGATTCCAACCATACCTTTCTTCCCAACCACACCTCGGCCACAGCTTCAAATGGGCACACCTGATCTTGTCATCCCTAGTAACTTCAACCCTCCCACTTCCTGATCCGCCTATTCCTCCAGCTCAGGTACTGTATTACCCCACACTAGGGATCTCTGAGCCTCCCGAGACCTGTGAGCCATCAGCCTTAGCTCCTTGCAGAACCGTCAGCTACGTCCTCACTGTGCTTACCCAGCTTGAAGTCCTGGATCCCTCCTTTGTCCTTTTCTGTATCCATTGTGAAAGTGAAGTCGCTCAGTCATGTCTGACTCCTTGAGACCCCATGGACTGTAGCCTACCAGGCTCCTCGGTCCATGGGATTTTCCAGGCATGAATACTGGAGTGGATTGCCATTGCCTTCTCCAGCGGATCGTCCCGACCCAGGGATCAAACCCTGGTCTCCCGTATTGTAGGCAGACGCTTTACTGTCTGAGCTACCAGGGAAGCTGGTACCATTGTACTCACCTGGAATAATCCCAAATCCTGACTGGATCCAACTTGTGCTCAAGAACCAGTATACCTTTGTGACTGGACTCACCTCAAAGTCAAAACTACAAACCTCAACACCATAGAAGCTTTACTTCTTGAGATGACTAATTCTACTCTAATCTCCCACCCTTGCAACCTCAGTTTCAGGTGGTGATGGCACCAAACACTCCAGAGGAAACTAGCAGATGCAGTCACACAAGAACCACCCGATTCTGCCCCTGCTCCCACCACCACCTTTGATTACAGTGGAAACTGCATCCCACACCTCCAGCTGATTCTGCCCTCCTCAGAGCTTCTCAGGACGTTGCCCCCGTAGCCACTCCTGTGTCAGCTGCTTCTCCCTCATTATTGGACCTTTATTAGGATCACCTGTGCATCACTGTGTCCTATGACCCTTCTTCGAGAAACCCTCCTTTGATCCTCTCATCCCTCTTGTTCTCAGTTTCTCCTGCTCCAACCAGCCCTTTGTCCCCATCATTACATGAAATGGTTCTTGTCCATATCACCTACATCTTGCCAGAGTCAAAGGTCAATTCTTGAGCCTCAGTTACTCATCTCTGGGCGTTTGGCACATTTAGCCACCTCTCCTTGAAGAAGCTTTTTCTCTGGATTTCTCTGATGCCACCTTCCTTGGTTTTCATCCTGTTCACCTCTGCTCCTTTTCAGGTTCCTTCACTTTCCTTCTCCTCCACCAACTCTGAATGGCAGTTGGCTCAAGGTTCTGTCTTTGGGCCGCTTGTCTTCACCTTCACTCACACTTGTTATGGGTCTCAGCCACTGCTGTGGCTTCATAATCTTCATCTGTTGTCTGATGAATTACAAATCTTTATCTCTGACTGAGATTTCTCCTCAGAGATCTAGATTTATATATTTAACTACCTAACATCTCCACTCTGCTAGGGAAGTCTGAGCGCCAAAAAATTGATCTTTTGAACTGTGCTGCTGGAGAAGACTCTTGAAAGTGCCTTGGAGTGCAAGGAGATCAAACCAGTCCATCCTAAAGGAAATCAACTCTGAATATTCATTGGAAGGACTGAGTCTGAAGCTAAAGCTCCAATACTTTGGCCACCTGATGTGAAGAGCTGACTCATTAGAAAAGACCCTAATGCTGGGAAAGATTAAAGGCAGGAGGGGAAAGGGATGACAGAGGATGAGACGGTTGGATGGCATCACTGACTCAATGGACATGAGTTTGAGCAAACTCTGGAAGATGGTGAAGGACAGGGGTGCCTGGCGTGCTGCAGTCCATGGGGTCACACAGTCAGACAACTGAGCGGCTAAACAACAGCAGCAGCATCTCCATTTGAATGCATTTCATAGTCCAAAGTAGGTTCTAACTCCCCTCCACCCACCCCAAAGCCAGTCCTTCCCAAGTTGTCCCATCATAAAAAGGCGGGGTGGTACTACCCACCAGCCTGCTTTTCAGCCCAAGAACTGAATTATCTTTGTTATTGTTCACTCAGTGGTGTCCGACTCTTTGCGACCCCATAGACTGCAGCATGCCAGGCTTCCCTGCCCTTCACCATCTCCTGAAGCTTGCTCAAACTCATGTCCATTGAGTTGGAGATGCCATCCAACCATCTCATCCTCTGTTGTCCCCTTCTTATCTTGCCTTCAATCTTTCCCAACATCAGGTGTTTGTCTTTTCCAACACCACAGTTCAAAATCATCAATTCTTCAGCGCTCAGCCTTCCTTATGGTCCAACTCTCACATCCATACATGATTGCTGGAAAAACCGTAGCTTTAACTATGTGGACTTTAGTTGGCAAAGTAATGTCTCTGCTTTTTAATATGCTGTCTAGGTTGGTGATAACTTTTCTTCCAAGGAGCAAGTGTCTTTTAATTTCATGGCGGCAGTCACCATCTCCAGTGGTTTTGGAGCCCAAGAAAATAAAGTCTATCTCTGTTTCCATTTTTCCCCATCTATTTGCCATGAAGTGATGGGATTGGATGCCATGATCTTAGTTTTTTGAATGTTGAGTTTTAAGCCAGCATTTTCACTCTCCTCTTTCACCTTCATCAAGAGGCTCTTTAGCGCCTCTTCACTTTGTAGTGTCATCTGCATATCTGAGGTTACTGATATTTCCCCCCACAATCTTGATTCCAGCTTGTGCTTCATCCAGCCTGGCATTTTGCATGACTCTGCATATAAGCTAAATAAGCAGGGTGACAATACACAGCCTTGACCCACTCCTTTTCCAATTTGAACCAGTCTGTTGTTCCATGTCTGGTTCTAACTGTTGCTTCTTGACTTGCATACAGGTTTCTCAGGAGGCAGGTAAAGTGGTCTGGTATTCCCATCACTTTAAGAATTTTCCGCAGTTTGTTGGGATTCACACAGTCAAAAGTTGTGTCATCAATGAAGCAAAAGTAGATGTTTTTCTGAAATTCTCCTGCTTTTTCTATGATCCAATGGATGTTGGCAATTTGATCTCTGGTTCTTCTGCCTTTTCTAAATCCAGTTTGAATATCTGAAAGTTCTTGCTTCACTGTTGAAGCCTAGCTTGGAGAATTTTGAGAATTACATTGCTAGCATGTGAAATAAGTACAACTGTGGGGTCGTTGGAACATTCTTTGGCATTGCCTTTCTTTGGGATTGGAATGCAACTAACCTTTTCCAGTCCTGTGGCCCCTGCTGAGTTTTCCAAATTTGCTGGCATATTGAGTGCAGCACTCACACAGCATCTTACACACAATCTTTTAGGATTTGAACTAACTCAGCTGGAATTCCATCACCTCCACTAGCTTTGTTCATAGTGACGCTTCCTGTGGCCCACTTGACTTCACACTCTAGATGTCTGGCTCTATGTGAGTAATCACATCATTGTGGTTATCCAGTCATTAAGATCTTTTTTGTACAGTTCTTCTGTGTATTCTTGCCACCTCTCTTAATCTCTCCTGCTTCTGTTAGGTCCATATCATTTCTGTCCTTTATTGTGCCCATCTTTGCATGAAATATTCCCTTGGTATCTCTAATTTTCTTGAAGAGATTGCTAGTCTGTCCCATTCTATTGTTTTCCTCTATTTCTTTGCATTGATCGCTGAGGAAGACTTTCTTATCTCTTGTTGCTATTCTTTGGAACTCTGCATTCAGATGGGTTTATCTTTCCTTTTCTCCTTTGCCTTTAGCTTCTCTTCTTTTCTCAGCTATTTGTAAGGCCTCCTCAGACAGCCATTTTGCCTTTTTTCATTTCTTTCTTTTGTGTGTGTGTGTGTTACAATAATACTTTACTTACAAAAGTAAATACTTTACTTACAGAAGTATTTGTATTTGGGATAGATTTGCCTTTGAACCATAGTTTGCTGATTCCTGACCTAATGTGTGATGGACTTACGGTAAGTACTTAACGAATTTCTTCTAAATGTAGAATGAAGTAGTAGAGGCAAGATTTGTATCCCATTACATTCTGTAGTCTGACACTGTTTCCACTGTTTCCCCATCTATTTCCCATGAAGTGACGGGACCGGATGCCATGATCTTCGTTTTCTGAATGTTGAGCTTTAACCCAACTTTTTCACTCTCCTCTTTCACTTTCATCAAGAGGCTTTTTAGGTCCTCTTCACTTTCTGCCATAAGGGTGGTATCATCTGCATATCTGAGGTTATTGGTATTTCTCCCCGCAATCTTGATTCCAGTTTGTGTTTCTTCCAGTCCAGCGTTTCTCATGATGTACTCTGCATATAAGTTAAATAAGCAGGGTGACAATATACAGCCTTGACGTACTCCTCTTCCTATTTGGAACCAGTCTGTTGTTCCATGTCCAGTTCTAACAGTTGCTTCCTGACCTGCATACTGATTTCTCAAGAGGCAGGTCAGGTGGTCTGGTATTCCCATCTCTCAGAATTTTCCACAGTTTATCGTGATCCACACAGTCAACGGCTTTGGCATAGTCAATAAAGCAGAAATAGATGTTTTTCTGGAACTCTCTTGCTTTTTCCATGATCCAGCAGATGTTGGCAATTTGATCTCTGGTTCCTCTGCCTTTTCGAAAACCAGCTTGAACATCAGGAAGTTCATGGTTCACGTATTGCTGAAGCCCGGCTTGGAGAATTTTGAGCGTTACTTTACTAGCATGTGAGATGAGTGCAATTGTGCGGTACTTTATTTTTTGGGCTCCTCATTTCTTTGTCTTGAGATGGTTTTGATCACCGCCTCCTGTACAATGTTACGAACCTCTGTCCGTAGTTCTTCAGGCACTCTATCAAATCTAATCCCTTGAGTCTATTTGTCACTTCCACTGTATAATTGTAAGGTATTTAATTTAGGTCATACTTCAATGGCCTAGTGGTTTTCCTTACTTTCTTCAATTTAAGTCTGAATTTTGCAGTAAGGAGTTAATGATTTGAGCCACAGTCATCCCTTAGTCTTGTTTTTGCTGACTGTATAGAGCTTCTCCATCTTCGGTTGCAAAGGATATGATCAGTCTGACTTCAGTATTGGCCATCTGGTGATGTTCACGTGAAGAGCTGTCTCTTGTGTTGTTGTAAGAGGGTGTTTGTTCTCTTGGCAAAACTCTGTTAGCCATTGTCTTGCTTCATTTTGTACTCCAAGGCCAACCTTGCCTGTTACTCCAGTTATCTCTTGACTTCCTACTTTTGCATTCCAGTCCCCTATGATGAAAAGGATATCTTTTTTTGTATTAGTTCTAGAAGGCCTTGTAGGTCTTCGTAGAACTGTTCAACTTCAGCTTCTTTGGCCTTAGTGGTTGGGGCATAGACTTGAATTACCATGATATTGAATGGTTTGCCTTGGAAACAGAGATGATTCTGTCGTTTTTGAGACTGCAACCAAATACTGCATTTCAGACTGTTTTGTTGACTATCAGGGCTACTCCGTTTCTTCTAAGTGATTCTTGCCCACAGTAGTAGATATAATGGTCATCTGAAATGTCAGTGTTCGTTCCTGCCATCTCCTGTTGGACCACTTCCAATTTACCTTGACTCAGGGACCTAACATTCCAGGTTCCTATGCAATATTGTTACAGAATCGGACTTTACCTTCACCACCAGGCACATCTACAACTGGATATGGTTTTCACTTTGGTACAGCCTCTTCATTCCTTCTGGAACTATTTCTCTGCTCTTCTGCACTAGCATATTCAGCGCCTACCGACCTGGGGGGCTCATCTTTCGGTGTCCTATCCTTTTGCCTTTTCATACTGTTCATGGGGTTCTCAAGGCAAGAATACTGAAGTGGTTTGCCTTTCCCTTCTCCAGTGGACCACGTTTTGTCAGAACTTTCCACAATGACCCGTCTGTCTTGGGTGGCCCTACACAGCATGGCTCATAGTTTCACTGAGTTAGACAAAGCTGTAATCCAAGTGATCAGTTTGGATAGTTGTCTGTGGTTGTGGTTTCATTCTGTCTGCCCTCTGATGGATGAGAATAAGAGGCTTGTAGAAGCTTCCTGATGGGAGGGACTGGCTGTGGGGAAAAGTCTTGCTTTGGTGAGCCAGCCATAGTCAGTAAATCTTTAATCCAATATTCTGCTGATGGGTGGGGCTGTGTTCCCTCCCTGTAGTTTGGCCTGAGGCCAACCTATGGTAGGGCTCATGTCAGTAATGGCCACCTCCTTCTAAAGGACTTATGCCATCTTGCCACACCTCCCAGCACTATTGTACTCAGTGCCTCTGACCCCATGGCAGGCCACTGTCGATCCACGCCTCGTCGGCGACTCCTAGACCCTCACAGGCAAGTCTGGCTCAGTCTCTTGTGAGGTCCTGGTGTGCACAAGGTTTTCTTGTGCCCTCTAAGAGTCTTTACCCCCAGTACTTTGGAAGTTTTGTAGTCAAATCCCACTGGCCTTCAAAGTCAAATTCCCTGGGGGTTCTCAGTCCCTGTTCTGGATCCCCAGGTTGGGAAATCTGTTGTGGGCCCTAGAACTTCTGCAACAGTGCCAGAACTTCTTTGGTATAATTGTTCTTCAGTTGGTGGGTCGTCTGCTTGGCAGCTCTGTGGTGGGGCTATTGGCGACCTCCTCCCCGAGGACTTTCGTCACACATGGTGCCTCCCAGGTCTGCTGCAGCCAGAGCCTCTGTTCCTGCGTCAGGCCACTGCTGACCCGTGCCTCCGCAGGAGACATTCAGCCACTCACAGGCAGGTCTGGCTCAGTCTCTTGCGGGGTCACTGCTCCTTTCCCTGGGTCCTGGTATGCACAAGGTTCTGTTTGCACCCCCTAAGCGTCTCTGGTAGGTCTGAGGTTTGATTCTAAATGTGATTTCACCCCTCTTGCCGTCTTTCGGGGGCTTTTCGTTTGCCGTTTGATGTGGGGTATCTTCTTTTTTGGTGGGATCCAACCTTCTTCTGCTGATGGTTGTTCAGCAGCTAGTTGCGATTTTGGTGTTCTCACAGGAGAAGGTAAGCACACATCTTTCTACTCTGCCATCTTAGAAGGTTGAATTATCCTAATTTCTCTCTTTCCTTTACCCCCTCATCCTGCCTGCAAAAGAGATCCATGCCTCTTCTCTCCCTTTCTCCACTGCAGCCCTGGGCAAGGTCACCACCAAGTCTAACCTAGAGAGTCCTACTGACATCCTAACTGATCTTCATCTCACCCTCTGCAATTCATCCTGTTTACTGTAGCCAAATGACTCTTTGCGAGCCCATGGGCACCAGGCTCCTCCGTCCATGGGATTTTCTAGGCAAGAGTACTGGAGTGGGTTGCCATTTCCTTCTCCAGGGAACTTCCCAATCCAGGGATCGAATCCAGGTCTCCCGCATTGTAGACAGACGCTTTACCGTCTGAGCCACCAGGGAAGTCCTTCTAAAGCATAAATAAGGATAAATAAGTTACTCCCCTGCCCAAAGGCCTCTGACAGTTGCATGAATTGCCCATGGAATAGACTCCAGCCCCGGCTGTGGACTGCAGGATGCGGCTCCTCTGGTCTCCTCCTTGCCCACAGCATTCCAGCACTGGTGACCTTTTCTCTGAGCCTCAACTGTCCCAGATCGATCTGGCTCAGGGTCTGCGGTGGTTTCCTGCTGGGAACCCATCCCTCTGTACTTGCTTCTCTCCAGAACATCACAAGGCCACCAGCTTTCCTCATTCTAGTTCCAGTTCAACCGTTGCTTCCTTAAAGAAGCACCCCCGACCACCTGCAGATGGTAGCCCCCACCTCTCAGGGCCTCTCTTTTACACTAGTCAGTTTTATTTTCTTCGTGCTTTGGCCCTGTGCTGGAAATTGCCTTATTTATGTGCTTCTGTGTTTACAGTCTGTTTCCCCTCTCTGTGCTGAAGCTCCTCAGGGCAGGTCCCATCCAGTCTAAAACAATGCCTCAGGGCAGGCTTACCTGCCACCTTGGAAGAAATGCCCAAAAGGTCCTGCAGGAGAAACATCTAGGAAGCAGCTGCCCCCGTCCTGCAAATGCCTCCCAGTGCCATCTGTGTGATCCCAGGGTCTCCCTCCACGAGGAGCTGTGGCGTTCTTTCTCTCTCTCCCTTCTTTCCATTCTGTCTTTTTTCAATAAATACACAGTGAGCACCGCTCCTGTGTCAGGCATGGCCCCAGGGCCTGGGTAAAGGGCCTGCAAACAGGACACCATTTCTGCCCTCATGGAAAACAGATGCTAATCTAACAACCCGACAGGTGCACCTGTGGTTACCCAGTGGGCTCAGTGCTGGGAAGAAAAAGCACATACGCAGTGTTAGAGAAGAGGGGGTGGCAGCTGCTTTAGATGGGGAGGTCAGGCATGGCCCCCGTAAGGAGGCAACACTGAGCTACTGCCAGAAGAAAGACAGGCAGACTGACATGGGAGAGCGTGGAAAAGAGAGCCCATGGGAGGGGGGCCAGCATGTGTGAAGGCCCTGAGCAGGGAAGGAGCTTGGCGGCTCAAGACACGCAAAGGAGACCCCTCTTGGCTTCAATATCCCCAAGATTCTTTTTTTCATATGTATTTATTAAATTTATTATTATTATTTTGGCTGTATACAGTCTTAGTTGTGGCACTTGAGCTCCTTTCTAGTTGTGGTGTGGAGGCTCCAAAGTATATGGGCTTAGTTGCCCTGAGGCAGGTGGGATCTTATTTCCCTGACTAGGGATCAAAACCAAGTTCCCTGCCTTGAAAAGAGGATTGTCACTGGACCACAAGGGAGTTCTCAGTATCCCCAAAATGCTTAACAAAGTTTGTCTGCATTTCCTAGGGCTGTCAGAACAAATAACTACAACCTGGATGGCTTCAAACAATGAAAATTAATTCTTTTACAGTTCTGGAAGCCAAAAGTCTGAAATCAAGGTTTTAGCAGGGTTAGTTTCTTCTGGAGGCTCTGAGGAAGAATCCGTGCCCCACTGTGGCTTCTGGGGGCTGTGGGCAATCCTTGGCAGTCCTTAGCTTACAGCTGACCTGCGATCTTTACCCTCGTCTTCACATGGCTTTTCCTTCTGTGTTGGTGTGTTCTTCTTCCCTGTCTCTTACAGGATATTTTTCACGGGAATTTACAGTTCACCCTAATCCAGCATGATCTCATCTCAAAATCCTCACCTGAATTTCCTCTCAAAGACCTTTATTCTACATGAGGTCACATTCTGAGCTTCCCAGTGGAGATATCTTTGGCAGGGGCACAATCCAACCCCTACAGGGAGTTCTGGTGGCTTAGATGGTAAGGAGTCTGCCTGCCATGCAGGAGATTCCAGTTCAGGCCCTGGGCCAGGGGAGAGCCCCTGGAGGAAGGCGTGGCTACCCATTCCAGTGTTCCTGGAGAAGTCCAAGGACAAAGGAGCCTGATGAGCGACTTTCCCTTTTTCCAACAACACATTTGTTTATTAATTTTAACATTTTTGGGTGGAATTTTTGGGGTTTTCTACATATAACAGCAAATCAGCAAATTTGGAAAATTCAGCAATGGCCACTGGAAAAGGTCAGATTTCATTCCAATCCCACAGAAAAAGAGTTGGACATGACTGAGCGACTAACACTTTGACAGAAGTCATAGCCCAGACATTCTCACCTGGAAAGCACCTCAGACCCTCAGAAACATCATATCTCAAAGTACAATCCCTGAAAAAAAAGCCTAGTTCTAGAAGGTATTTTTGAAAGAGAGTGGCATTCTGTGTTGAAATAAATTTGGAAAATGCTGCATATACATCTCACTCTATACGATTCATGATTCACCTTAGCATTTTAAGGGCTGAGAATTGACAGCAAAGAAGCCACCTTCCATTCAAGCCGACTGTCCCTAGTTTGTTTCACCATAAAACCTTGTTTTCATAAACACTGTGGAATTTCGAGAGAACTGCTCATTAATCTAACCTTGTCTTACGTGATGATCAAAGAAAAGTGACCTGTCCAAGGTCATACAACGGACAGGGTCAGAAGCTGAATTTAAAACTCAGTCTCTTCAAGAGATGAAGAGCACATTTTTGAGGACCAGGAATCAGTGATGTGAGGGAGGGAGCGGGTATGATTACAAAGGACTAGCAGGGGACCTTTGTGGTGATAGAGAAGTTCTGTATCTTGACTGCAGTGGTTGCACAAATCTACACAAGTGATGAAATGACATAGAATTATACACACACGTTGTACCAACGTCAGTTTCCTGATTTTGATACTGTATGTAATTTAGTAAACACTGGCATTACATAAGAAGCAATCATTGGAGGAAACTGGGCAAAAGGAGCTTGGGACCTCTTTGTACTATCTTGGCAGTTTCCTATGAATATATGATTTCAAAACAAAAAGATTTTACAAAACAAGTTTCCTGCCTCCAGCTTCAAGAGTTTTTTGCATTGCTAAAGTTTACCTGGTCAAACTCAGCTTCAGTTTATGCATGCAGGGCCCGATACAAAGCACAGCTTATTGCTTTTTACAGTTTGCGGTGTATTTAATCAGCAATAATTTGGGTGTTGTTGTCGTCGTTCAATCTCTAAGTCATGTCTGACTCTTTGTGACCCCATGGACTATAGCACACCAGGCTCCTCTGTCCATAGGATTCCCCAGACAAGAATACTGGAGTGGGTTTTCATTTCCTCTTCCAGGGGATCGAACCCATGTCTCCTGTTTTTTCTGCATTGACAGGCAGATTCTTTATCGCTAGCACCACTGGAAAACCCCAATTTGGGTGTAGAAGGCAGGTAATTTGTTGATGCTTTATTGCAGTGATAAATGCAAAGTTGGATACATCTTCTCCCTCCTTCACACCAGACCATGACTTTAAGCCAAGTGTGCGGCTCTTGCTCCCACAGAGACACAGAGACTAAAGGAAGGAAACGTTAGTTGGATGTCTTACTCATCTAGATATACCTCCTTTGGGCAGAAGTATATTATACACACACACACACACACACACACACACACACACACACACACGGGCTTCCCAGGTGGCACTAGTGGTAAAGAACTCAATTGCCAATCAGGAGACGTAAGAGATGTGGGTTTGATCCCTGGGTCAGGAAGATCCCCTGGAGGCGGGCATGGCAACCTACTCCAATATTCTTGCCTGGAGAATCCCATGGGCAGAGGATCCTGATGGGCTACAGGGCATGGGGTCACAAAGAGTCGGACATGACTGAAGTGACTTAGCATGCACACACACATATGTAATATATATGCTGACATAAATTTTACTTACAAGACATAAACTTTATTTGGGCTTCCCTGATAGCTCACTTGGTAAAGAATCTGCCTGCAGTGCAGGAGACCCTGGTTCGATTCCTGGGTAGGGAAGATCCTCTGGAGAAGGGATAGGGTACCCACTCCAGTATTCTTGGTCTTCTCTTGTGGCTCAGCTGGTAAAGAATCTGCCTGCAATGCAAGAGACCTGGTGGGTTTGATCCCTGGGTTGGGAAGATGCCCTGGAGAAGGAAAAGGCTACCCACTCCAGTATCCTGGCCTGGGGCATGAACTGCATAGTCCATGGGATCACAAAGAGTTGGACACAACTGAGCGACTTTCACTTTCAAAATTTATTTACAAAAACTCAACTGGCAGGTTTTGGCTCATAAACCTTAGTTTGATGACTTCTGAATGAAAACATGGGCCAGGGCAGTGAAAGCATCAAGTCCTAGAATCCTAACCACTGGACCACCAGGGAATTTTCTAAGTAAATCTTGGTTTTCCACCTCTGATATTCTACCCAGCTTGCTTATGCAGTTGGTTGTTTTTGTTGCTGTCTTGGTTTGTTTTTCCAATTTATTTTCAATTTTTTTTGTTGTGGTAAAATAAAACATTATGTAAAATTTACCATCCTAACCATTTTTAAGTGAACAGCTCAGTGGTATCAAATTGATTCATGATTTTGTGGAAGCATCGCCACCACCCATCTCCAGAACTCCTTTCACCTTATAAAACTGTCATTAAATAATAACTCTCCATTCTCTCTGCCTTCCGCCTAGCCCCTGGCAACCACTATTCTACTTTCTGTTGCTATGATTTTGACTCTTGTAAGTACCTCATGTAAGTGGAATCTATAATATTTATTTGCCTTTTGGATCTGGCTTATATCACTTCACATAACGTCCTCAATTTTCGTCCATGTTGTAGCATATGTCAGATTTTCTTTCCTTTTTAACGTGGGTAATATTCCATCATCTGTACATACCACATTTTGTTTATCCATTCATCTGTTTATAGACACATGAATTGCTTCTACATTTTAGCTATCATGAATAATGCTGCTATGAGTATGGGTGTACACATGGTCTCTTCAACGCATTACTTTCAGTTCTTTGGGGTGTATACCCACAGGTGGAATTGCTGAATCGTATGGCAATGCTGTTTTTAGTTTTTTAAGGAACTGCTGTAGTTTTCCACAGCAGCTGCACCATTTAACATTTCTACCAACAGTGTACTAGGGTTTCAATGTCTCCGTATGCTCACCTGGAGAAGGAAATGACAAGCCACTCCAGTATTCTTGCCTGAAAACCCCATGGACAGAGAAGCCTGGAGGGCTGTAGTCCAAAGGGTCGCAAAGAGTTGAACACACAAGAGTTGAACACGGCTGAGTGACCAAGCATGCATCCGTACCAACACTTATTTTCTGATTTTTTGATAGTAGCTGTTGTAATGGGAGTAAGCTAGCACTTCTCAGGAGTTTTGATTTCCATTTTCTTAATGATGAGTGATGCTGAGTGTCTTTTCACACGTTTACAGTTTATTTGTACATCTTCTTTGGAGAAACATGTATTTAAGTCCTTTGCTCGTTTTAAAAGAAAGTTTTTTGCTTTTTTGTTGTTCACCTTTAGGGGTTCCATAATATATATTCTGAATATTAATCCCGTATCAGATACATGATTTTAAAATAGTTTCTTCCATTCAGTGAGTCCTTATTACTCTACTGCTGTTGTCTTTGGATGCATAAAGTTTTTGTTTCATGAAGCCCAGTGTGCCTGTTTTTCCTTTTGTTATCTGTATCTTTAGTGTTATATCCAAGAAATCATTTGTAAAGGTTTTTCCCTATGGCTTTTAAAAAATATTTTTAGGTCTTACATTTAGGTCTCTGATCCATTTTGAGTTCATTTTTTGTACATGATGTTAGGTAAGGGTCAAACGTCACTCTTTGGTATGTAAATATCCAGTTTTCTCAGCACCATTTATTAAAAGATTGCCCTTTCCTCCATTGAAGGGCCTGAATTCCCCTGTCAAAAATCATTTGATCATATATGGGAGGGTATGTTTCTGGACTCTCTATTCTATTCCATATATCTGTTTTTACGCCAGTGTCACACTGCTTTGATTTCTGTAGCTTTGTAGCAAGTTTTGAAACCAGGCAGTGCGAGTCCTCCAGCTTTGCTGTTGTTTTTCAAGATCGTTTGGTTATTTGGAGTCTCTTGAGATTCCATGTAAATGTCTCTTGAGATTCCATGTAAATCTCTTAGCATCCTAAGAGGTTTTTCTTTTCTGAAAAACAATATTTGGGATTTTGAAAGGGATTACATTGAATCTATAGCTTGCTCTGGGTAGGACTGACATCTTAATTTTATTAAATCTTTGTGAGATGTGTTTCCATTTATTTTCTTTAATTTCTCTCTGCAATGTTTTGTAGTTTTCATTGTACATCTCTTTCGCCTCTTTGGTTAATTTCTAAGTATTTTCATATTTTTGATATTATTGTAAGTGGGATTATTTTTATGATTTCCTTTTCATTTTTTTCATTGTTGGTATATAGAAATGCCGCTTATTTTCGTGTGCTGACTTTGTATCCTGCTACTTTGCGACTTTGAATTTGAAACCAAGCAGGAGCCTATGGTGCCCTCCCAGGTACAAAAGCCTTTCTGTCTGTCCCTGGAGACCCCAACACACACCATTTCGTGTTTGGGGGAAGAAGAATTCAATCTTCTAGATCGTCCCTGAGTTCCTTTGGGGTCCCGAATGGCATATCCAAACAGCTACTAATTAGAGGAATGAGGGAATGCAGAAAGAATCAATAGTGCGACAGTGTGGCAGGGTCCCAGTTCCTGTCAAGAAAGATACATAACTATCTGATACATATCTCTGAGCTCTTCTATAGGACCTGAGGCCCCCACCCAGGTGGGGATGATAAGTTTAGAGTATAAGCACATGGACCCCAGACTGGCTGGAAACCGAAGGAAGATTTCTGGAACACCACTCTATTACCTCACCACCAACCAATCAGAGGAAGGTCACACCCTGCAGACCTCTCCCCAGATTTTGCCTATAAAAACTTTTCCCCCAAAACCATCAGGGAATTTGGGTCTTTTGAGCATGAGCTGCCCCATTCTCCTTGCTTGGCTCTTACAATACCTTTCTCTGCTCCAAACTCTGATGGGCCTTTCCCTGGTGGCTCAGACAGTAAGGAATTCACCTGCAGTGCAGGAGACCTGGGTTTGATCCCTAAGTCAAGAAGATCCCCTGGAGAAGGGAATGGTTACCCAGTCCAGTATGCTTGCCTGGAGAATTCCATGGACAGAGGAGCCTGGTGACTGAACGACTTTCATTGTTTTCAACAACAAATTCATTTATTAATTTTAACATTATTTTTTTGTGGAATATTTGGGGTTCTCCACATATAAATCAAATCAGCAAATTTGGAAAACTCAGCAATTGCCACAAGACTGAAAAATGTCAGTTTTCATTCCAATCCCAAAGAAAGGCAATGCCAAAGAATGTTCCAATTGCTATAGAGTTGCACTCACTAAACATGCTAGCAAGGTAATGCTCAAGATCCTTCAAGCTAGGCTTCAACAGTACGTGAACCAAGAACTTCCAGATGAACAAGCTAGATTTAGAAAAGGCAGAAGAACCAGAGATCAAATTGCCAACATCTGTTGGATCATGAAAAAGCAAGGAAATTCCAGAAAAACATCTGCTTCTGCTTCATTGACTATGCTAAAGCCTTTGACTGTGTGGATCACAACAAACTGTGGAAAATTCTTAAACAGATGGAAATACCAGACAACCTTACCTGCCTCCTGAGAAACCTGTATGCAAGTTAAGAAGCAGCAGTTAGAATCAGACATCAAAAAACGAACTGGTTCAAAATTGGGAAAGGAGTACATCAAGGCTATATATTGTCATTCTGCTTAGTTAAATTCTATGCAGAGTACGTCATGCAAAATGTTGGGGCGGATGAAGCTCAAGCTGGAATTGAGATTGTCGGGAGAAATATCAATAGCCTCAGATATGCAGATGACACTACCCTAATGGCAGAAAGCCAACAGGAACTAAAGAGCCTCTTGATGAAGGTGAAAGAAGAGAGTGAAAAAAGCTGGCTTAAAACTCATCATTCAAAAAACTAAGATCGTGGCATCCAGTCCCATCACTTCATGGCAAATAGATGGGGAAAAAGTGGAAACAGTAGCAGATTTTAATTTCTTGGGCTACCAAATCACTGCGGACAGTGACTATAGCCACAAAAGTAAAAGATGCTTGCTCCTTGGAAGAAAAACTATGACAAATCTAGACAGCATATTAAAAAGAACGCAGAGACATCACCTTGCCAAATATGGTCCATATAGTCAAAGCTATGGGTGTTTCCAGTAGTCATGTACAGATGTGAGAATTTGGACCATAAAGAAGTCTGAGAGGCAAAGAATCAGTGCTTTTGAACTGTGGTGCTGGAGAAGACTCTTGAGAGTCCCTGGACAGCAAGATCAAACCAGTTAATCTAAAGGAAATCAACCCTGAATATTCATTGGAAGGACTGGTGGTGAAGCTGAAGCTCCAACACTTTGGCCACCAACTCATTAGAAATGACTCTGATGCTGGGAAAGATTGAAGGCAGGAGAAGAAGGGAGAGACAGAGGATGAGATGGTTGGATGGCATCACCAACTCCATGGACATGAGTTTGAGAAAACTCTGGGAGATAGTAAAGGACAAAGAAGCCTGGTGTGCTGCATTCCATGGGGTTGCAAAGAGTTGGACATGATTTAGAGACTTAACAAACAAACAAAAATCATATTACATCATGTCATTTGTGAACAGAGATGTTTTTAATTCTTCCTTTCCAGTTCAGGTGATTTTTATTTCTTTTTCTTGCCTAATTGCTCTGGTTAGAACTTCCAATACTATGTTGAATAGAAGGGACAAAAGCAGGCATTCTTGCCTTGTTCCTGATCTTAGAGGAGAAGCTTTTAGTCTTATGCCATTGACTATGATGTTCCCTGTGGGTTTTTAATACATAGCTTTTCATTATGTTGAGGTGGTTACCTTTTCTTGTTTGATGAGTGCTTTTATGGTGAAACGGTGTTGACGTTTGTCAAATTCTTTTTCTGTATCAATAAAGATGATTGTTTTTTCCTTTCGTTCAACAAGTGTAGTGTATTACATTGACCAGTTTGCATATGTGAAGTATCCTTGCTTTCAGGAATAAATCCCACTTGATCAAAATGTATAACTTATTTAATATACCACTCAGTTAGGTTTGCTACTATTTTGTTGAGAATTTTTCATCAGTGTCCATAAAAAGATATTGATCTATAGTTTTCTTGTAGGCTTTTTGGTCTGGCTTTGTTATCAAGTAATTCTGGCTTCATAGAATAGTCATTTAAGCACAGAAAGTTTACCCTTTTCTTCAGTGTCTTGGAAAATTTTGAGAAGGATTGGTATTGGTTTTCTTAAAATATTTGGTAGAATTCACCAGTGAAGCCACCAGGACCATGGCTCTCTTTGTTGGAAGATTTTTGATAACTGATTCAATCCCCTTACTAGTGATAGATCTATTCAGATGTTCTGTTTCTTCAAGATTTAGTTTTGATAGGTTTTGGGTTACTGGGAGGGGAGAAAGGAGAGCAACAACAATGGCTGGCCTCATCTTTATACCTCTAAGGTCAGAAGCAGAAATCAGCAGTTAAAGCGCAAATTCCTGGTTTTTGGTAGACAGGGTCCTTTAGGCCCACTCTGGTTCCTGCAAGCTATTTGCACACTGCTCCAGGAACGTGGACACAGCTGCCTGCCACCTGGCTGAGGATGGGGGATGGGCACCTGCTACTGTGCTAATAGGTGAAACTGACTGAAATTAACTATAATTTACTGTCTGAGCCTTCCCTTGGAAGTAGCAAGCCATTAATAGATTCCAGAGCTCCAAAATGGTTATATCAGACAGATTCTGCCAGTGCAATTATTGTCTAAGTAAGGAGATACCTTCCTATTAATTCCTACTCCATCATCTTCCTAGAATCTTATCAGCAGGATTATATTTTAATAATATCCACTTGAGGATGTTCAATTGTGTTAGCTGAGATTTGACCAATAATTTATTCAAAACTTGCTTTAGTTTCCTGCCAACATTTTTTCAGAAAAAAGGATGTTAAGAACTTTGATTAGAAGCTCAAGAAGACTGTTTTGTATTTTGACAGGGCAATAGCAGAACTTTGATTAACAATTAAACTCCAAACTTGTTATACTACACATTTTCCCCCATATACTTCGTCCCCTAGATTTTCTCGGAACTGTCTCTAAAGAAACTGCTCCTCCTGTAATGACTGTGGGTCTGGGGAGCAGCCATTTTTCACAGTGGTCTGTCTCTTTGGCCACAGTTGACTGGTTCAGGGGTGGGCACTGATCCAATTTAGGCCTATGAGAGCCCTTCCATGAGAATTTTGGATATGAACTCAGGGAGTCTGTCTATAATATCTAGATTGCTCAGTTAAGAAAGCTGCTAGATGGAGAACCTAGAGCTTCTGGGACCCTACGTGTGACCCTAGTGACCCTAGTCACTACGTGAAGAAACTGTTTACCAAGTTCAAGCTCATACTAGTCATCACAGGACAGGTCAGTAAATTGAGAGATGAGTTGTTAGGACAAGGAATAAGGATTTTATTAGGAAAGCCAGCAGACCAAGAAAGTGGTGGACTAGTAACCCAAAGAACCTTCTTCCCCAAGTTAGAATTCAGCCTTCTTTTATACTTAAAGGGGAGCAGGTTGCAGACTTCTATGTGCCTGAATCCTTTGTTCTTGCAGCTGTTTACATGGGTCTGATCACAATTGTTTCTATAAACCACTACCAAGACAATTGTTATTTTCTGTCTGTAATTTTTTAATCTCTATATGAATGGGAAAGTGTTATGCCTTGAAAGGTCAAAGCCTTGAGAATGGGCTATCATGCGTATTTCAGGCTATAGGCAGCATCCTTTAACAAAGGTGCACAGCCAGCATGAGTAAGCACAGGCAACAGAGCACAAAGGTCAGGACCGAAGGGATAGATCCAATATGGAATCAGGGTTACTCTTCACTGTTACAAAACCTGGTTGCGTGAAAAAGAGGTCAATACTCAGAGGCAAATGGAGACAAGAGACAGGGTGCTGAGGCCCATCAGATGCCTGCAGAACCCAGAGAACTCTGGGTTCTCTGGGTATGCCTGACTCCATTTGTTCCTGAGGTCCCGCTGCCTTCCCATTGCCTGTCTACTCTACCTTCTTTGGCAACCAATAGCTATACATCTCACGTTTTGTTCAAGCTAGTATGAGCTGGTTTATTGCCACATGCAACCCAGAGAACCCAGAATAGACTGCTAGACCAACTCCCTCACTTTACAGATGAAGAAACAAATTCTGGGAAAAAAAACACACAAAAACTATGACTTCCCTAAGTCTAAGAGGTTAGTGGGTGGCTAGGCTGGAATTAAACTTCAAGTCTTCCAGCTGTAGCTCCCATGTGTGTCTACACAGCAGCTGCAATGGTGGTGCCGTGTGGCATTTCCAACACCCCGGGGAGATTCCCAGTGGCCTCAGTTGGAGGGAAATATATCCAAACCTCTTCCTATCCACAAAACAGAGAGGAAAAGATAAAAATAGACCATCAAAACATAACTGGAGACCTGGGACCTGGGGGTTGGCACAGGAAATTGAGAATGAGAAGAACAAAGCCAGACTTGTTACAGGGGAAAGCTAAAGAAACACTGCGCTGTTGGTGCTGAACTCGCACGCGGGGAAGACGGGGTAGAAGGGAGTCTTCACCTCTGCAGAATGCTCGTGCAGGATTCAGATTCAGCTGAGCTAATAGATCTCCTCCTAGCCAAGGCTCAAGGGAGATCAGATACCCACCCAAGTGTTGGCCACCCATGGGTTCGCCAAGCCTTCCAGCCTTTTGAAGTCACCCTTACCTTTAATATAAAATGGGATGGTTTGAAGGGGGAGGCCCAGATGCCCTTTCTGTTGAGTTGCACAATCCCTTGCCAGCTCCTTTAGGTCCTGAAGTTGACCATTTCTTCCTGTTCTCTCACCCCTCGCTAGTCACAGCCCTCATTCCTGCTTCCCACATCCCAAGCATCTCTGACAAAGTTGTGTGTATGTGGATTCCCCTGGAGGTTTGGGATAACAGAGAAGGGGAATGGGCTTTGGCAGGTCTGTGGGAGTTTGGGGTTCTCCTGGGCCATGTGATTTATGTGGGTAACAGAGTGGTCACTGCTAAACAGATGCCTCAATAGCCTGGATGGAAATGTGTAGCAAGATGGAGTCTGTAGCCAAGTGAGAACCTGGCTCTTGAACCACAGTGTTAATTAGAACCCAGTGACCTGCTACACTGAAGGCAGGTTTTATAATCCATGAGTCAGTCATATAGGGAAGAAGTAGCAATTATTCAGGAAGAAGTGGCTGCAGGGAACAAGCTGTTGAGAACCCCTTAGAGTTACTTGTTGTTCATTCTCTCAGTGTCTGACTCTTTATGACCCCATGGATTGCAGCACGCCAGGCTTCACTGTCCTTCACCATCTCCTGGAATTTGCTCAAACTCATGTCCATTGAGTCGGTGATACTATCCAACCATCTCATCCTCTGTTGTCCCCTTCTCCTCTTGCCTTCGATCTTTCCCAGCATCAGGGTCTATTCTAGTGAGCTGGCTCTTTACATTGTCCTCTGGTATCCTCGGAGTCTCCCACAGTCCAATGGTACATCAGTGGCTTCCCAGGACAAAAGGCAACTTCTAGGCAGGTCCCAGCCCCACCGTCTGCAGAACCTGCCCAGGGGATCACATCTCACTTGTGTACATGACGTGTGCTAATCATCTTGACCTCAATTGTGTAGCCCTCCCACCTCAGGAATACCGCACCTGTTATTTCCCTGGGCCCTGCCTGAGGCTGGGCTTCTTTTCCTCTCCTTGTGTTCCCAAACTCCAACCTGCAGCCCCTCTGAAAATCATTTTAACTCCATTTATCCAAGATATTCCATTCCTTGGAGGTCTTATCTTCCATGAACAAACATATTCATCAAGGTGCTTTTCTAATTCAGAGTACTAGTCATTTCTATAAGTCAACTCTGCCCAATTCTGGACCACCAGATGCAGTTCAGAAGCCCTGTACTTTTAGCAAAAGTTTCTAAATAGAAAAAAAATGTCCCCTGCCTCCAAAATGTCAATCTGATCCCTTGTATGGTCACTCTGCTTCCCATACCCCAAACTGGGAGATGTATTCTGATAATGGAACAGAATCTTTGAGATAAGAAGTACCCTAGAAAAGCCAGAGTGTACTATCATCAAATCTATTTTCCATGTATCTACCCCTCACATCTAAAATGGAAATGAATCCATTCCTTAACTCTCCTTTGTCTGGGAAGCCTCAGGACTCCAAGGGTAGTCAGAGTCTCAGTCACAGAAGAACACTCTGGGGAGCCTTTAGAATCCCAAGAATAAACTGTGAGAATCTGATGAGTTGAATTTCAAGGGTTCCTAACAGTCCTTCAGAACTCCTCAGTGGCAACAATCTATCTGTTCCCACCAGGCTCCTCAGAGGCCCTGGACACAACCTGCATGCTGGCTACTGACTACATTCCTCATTGGGCCTTCTCCTCCTTTTCAGCTCTTATTTGGTGCCCGCTCCACCAGGATGCCTGGGGTAGACCCACAAGGCTCATGGAGTCACTCCAGCTCTCTCTCCTATTGGGGGCCCTTCCAGTCCTGGCCACGAAGGGTAGGACACCCCACTTGGCTCTGGCCTCCTGCAGGGAGCAGGGTCCATACCCCCCTTGAGCAGGTGGCAAAACACCTGGCTGGTGATGGAAATCTTCTCTTTCTCACTCCTTCCAGGTCAACCAAAATCAAGCCCTGATGCTCTGCTGTTCTTCACTCAATTTTTTTACATTTTACCTCCTTAATGGAAAAGAGTCTTAAAGCTGAATTTCTGTAGCCAGGATGGACTGTTCAGTTCTGTAGTGTGGCTGGAAGGCAGGTTTGAAACGTGAGGTCTGTGGACCCCCAGTAGCTTCCTGGACAGAATTCAGGAAGCCTGTGAACTAAAATGGGAAAAGGATTACATCTTGATTTTCACAAACCTCTAACTGAAATCTGGCATTTCCTTTATTATGAACGTCGGCAGCAAGCCATGGCAACCAGCAATACCTGTGGATTTGCCACATAGAATCAGATATTGTATATCACCTTATGGTCATTGCAAGTATCTTGAAATATCATTTATACTCAGAAGACTTTAAGATTGGAATCATTATTGGACTATTATTATATAGTATTTTTATTGAAAAGTACATATTTTATCACAGTTTTAGTTATTGCATTTTAATACAATTTGTGTCCTTTGTTCCAGTGTCTTTTATGTCATACATTTAAGGTGCATTTGTGCATTATTCTGAGAAGGGGGGTTCAGAGAATTCACCAGATTGGCAAAGGGGCTCAGGACAAAAAAAACAAAAAGTATCTCTGAACTCTGGGGAGAGTCCAGGCACACGGATATTTCTGGAAGGAATTCTGCTTTTTGTAGGGAAAGCAAAAGTTGTTTGCTTTCAAGGAGCACCTGTTTATGCAAAGAGACCTCTGCATGGTAGCGAAGAAGGCCTGAGAGTTCCGGGCAGTGGTATTTCTATGGGGTTGTGACAAGCCTCTCCTTCCATGTGCCTGTACCACCCACTCGGTCACCTGCCCTTCAGTTCGCTCAGCCTGTGCCCTCACGTTCCCATCGCACGTCTTTTACCCCTTGTCACTTGGTTGGCATGTGTCTATTTGTTCATTACACATTTCCGTCAAGGTTCTGTCACGTGGTCTCGTGCCTGACATGGTGGGTCACACGCCCCTCATACATCACCTGTGTGTCCACGTATGAAGTTCACATATTAGGTACCTGTCCTATGGGGTAATATTACCCTGTCCTGTTGGGTAATAGTTCCCTCATAAGACTTCCCTGGTGGCTCAGATGGTAAAGCGTCTGTCTACAATGTGGGAGACCTAGGTTCGATCCCTGGGTCGGGAAGTTCCCTGGAGAAGGAAATGGCAATCCCCTCCAGTAGTCTTGCCTAGAAAATCCCATGGACAGAGGAGCCTGGTGTCCAAGGGGTCACAAAGAGTTGGACACGACTGAGCGACTTCGCTTTCTACTTTCTTTCTTTCTTTCCCTCATAGGTCGGCGTGTGTTTGACATGTAGCTATCAGGGTAACTCATTCAACATTCAGCTGAAAATCACTACTCAACATATAGGGCTTCCCTTGTGGCTCAGCTGATAAAGAATCCGCCTGCAATGCAGGAGACCTGGATTCGATCCCTGGGTTGGAAAGATCCCCTAGAGAAGGGAAAGGCTACCCACTCCAGTGTTCTGGCCTAGAGAGTTCCATAGACATATGACAAAAGTTAGCAGAGTAGGTAGGCATATAAATAAATAGCATAATGCATAATCAATTACATAGCACGCTAGAGAGTGACGAGTGCTGCGGAAAAAATAAGACAAGGGGAGGGGGAAGGGTGTGGGGGCAGAGTGGACACAGCCGTAACTTGGGAGGCCAGGGTGGCCACTTCAAGAGTTATTTGAGCAAAGACTTGAAGGAGGCAACTAAGTGAGCTTTGTTGATATCAAGGAAATCCCTAAGGAGAGGGAACAAGAGGTGCCAAAGCCCCAAGGTAGGAGCAGGTGTGGAGTGTTGGAGGAACATTGAGGAGGCCAGGGTGCCTGCGTGGAGGAAATCATTGAAAAACCAAAGGACTCTGGAATTCCCTGGCAGTCCAGGGGTTCGAACTCTGCACTCCCAATGCAAGAAGCACGAGTTTGAGCCCTGGTTGGGGAGCTAAGATCTTGTGTGCTGCTCAGTTCAGTTCAGTTGCTCGGTTGTGTCCGACTCTTTGCGACCCCAAGAACTGCAGCACACCAGGCCTCCCTGTCCATCACCAACTCCCGGAGTTCACGCAAACCCATGTCCATCGAGTCAGTGATGCCATCCAACCATCTCATCCTCTGTCATCCCCTTCTCCTCCTGCCCTCAATCCCTCCCAGCATCAGGGTCTTTTTCCAATGAGTCAGCTCTTTGCATCAGATGGCCAAAGTATGCTGCACAGCAAGGCCAAAAAAAAGAGAGAGAGAAGAAAGCAAGACTGAACTAGTTTCTCAGTCTCAGTGAATTCAAAGTTTTGCCACTACCATCACCTTTGATGCGGTTTAGCACACGCATCATCTGTGACATGGGGTCTGGGCCAGCTGTCCCAGGCAACATGGCCCGTTGTCATCCCGGGTCACTTTACTACATTCTGATGGGTTTAACCTCAAGAAAACAAACAAACCCTTCTCTCTGTAAATGGGGAAAGAAAATGAGAATGGGCCAGAAAATGAGAATTGTGTCATCCAAGAGAGGCATGGGCTTCCCAGGTGGCACTAGTAGTAAAGAATCCCTCTGCCAGAGTGGGAGACACAAGAGATGTGGGTTCAATCCCTGGATCGGGAAGACCCCCTGGAGCAGGGCATGGCAACCACTCCAGTATTCTTGTCTGGAGAATCCCATGGACAGAGGAGGCTGGTAGGCTATGGTCCGTGGGGTTGCAAAGAGCTGGACACAACTGGAGTGACTTAGCATGCACGCACAAGGGACACATAGGGTTGTATGAGAAGGGTCTCAGTTCTGCCACTTAATAAGCCGAGGGACAGTGGTCCCCATGCTGACTTCACTGAATCTGCTTCCACATATGTAAAATGGGGTGATAACCCCCACAATTATGAGGCCAGGTTGCAAAAATAAACTCCCTGCCCCCAGCCCCAGCCTGGCATTCAGGCCAGCTCAGCACGTGTCCACACCCTCCTCTGCAGGTCCTCAATGACGTGCAGATCAGGTGCCAGGTAAGATCTCTGCAGGGCTTCTATTTTTAGTCCTGAATTCTTCCACTTAGAATAATGCTTTATATCTTCCTGGAAAATAAAAAAAAGCTGGAGCCTAACCCTAAACAAATAAAACACGTGAATTAGAACTGGCACAGTTCTCCCTGTAACCGAGAGGACAAGGGCAAATGCCCACTTGACTCTCTCCGTTGCTGGCCGCTGCCCTGTGGGACTCCTTGTCCTCTGCTGCCATCACCTGGAAGAGAGAGGGACTGTAGAGACGTGAAGGGACAGAGACTCGGAGAGGGCCACAGCAGGGACCCTTCCCAACACCAGCAGCGCATCTCACATGAAGAGGGGTAGGCTGTTGCTTGAAAAGCTAGTCTCCAGGCCAATTTCATCACCCAGAGAGGGCTCAGTGTGAAGGGAGGGGGTCCTAACAATGACAGACCTAGTCCACCTGCTTCCTCAAAAGAGAAAACAAAGACCAGGCCAGATGTGTGTTTTTCCCAAGGCTGAACTATAAATTGGGGCAGAGTCAGGATTTGAACCCTGAGCCCTGAACTCTACATCCAGGGTTACTTTAGCGTCTGGCTGCTCAGGGTATATAGTCCTTGGACCAGCTGCCTCTGTTTCCCCTGGAGCTTGTTAGAAGAATGTAGGATCTCAGGCACCAATAGAAACCTAGCGAATCAAGCTCAGCATTTTAACAGATCCTACAGCCAACTGGCGTGTATGTCAGAGCATGACTTTGAACACACTGTCTTACAACTCTCCTAGGAGGGTATATTAAGATGCTTTTATATCCCTAAATGGAATACTCCCGTAATGAAATTCAGATAATATAGGAAAATTTTAAGTGGAAAGAAATAAACATTTAGAAGGATATTTATACATATTCTTCTAAACATATGCCATTACACACATACACATTTTTACAAAAATCAGATTGTATTCTAAACAATATCTTTGCTTTTTGCTTCAGATTCTTTAGTATGATTTTTCTTTTGAAAGAGTGCCTGCTCAAGGAATATTTGCAAAATGAAAAAATGGAATAAGACAATAGTTATTGGTGTATTAGTTATCCGTTGCTGCATTAAAAATTACCCCCAAACCTAACAGCTAAAAACAACAAACATTGATTATGTCAGGGTGTCTCTGACGGCCAGGGTCTGGGAGTTGCCTGAAGGGTGATGCTGGCTCTTGGGCTTCCAGGGCACCGACGGCCAGCTACAGTTAGACACGGTCACCTATAGACTGTCCGCTCCCACTCTGAGCCCTCACTGTCCCTCTCCTGACCACATACGATAGCCACGTGTCCTGTCAGTCTCCCCACATCTGTCCTTACCCCCTTCTCAACCATTCTTCCATCTACCAGCTGGAGTGAGCTTGGAAAAGGCAAATCCAACCTTGCGGCCCCTACTTAAAATCCATCGATAGTTTCCTGTGGCTCTTAGAATAAAGTATAAAAAAATTAAATAAAGAAAGGTCTACAAGGCCCAGGTGGTCTGGCCCTATGGACATCCCCACCCTCGCCTCCCGGCCGTGTCTCCTTGCTGTCTGTGGTCTAGCCACACCATCCCGCTCCCAGCTCCTCCTGTGTGCCAAGCTTTGTCCACCTGGTATTCTCCCCAGATGTGGTTCCCTCTGACCCGCCTTCCATCCAGGCCCATGTACCACCACACTCGCAAGAGTGCAGCGCACACACAGGCCGCTGACCAAGCTGCCGTTCCGTCCCCCAGTGCCCAGAAAACGGTCAGCCCTCAATAAATATTGGCTGAACTTTTGTATCTCTGTTATCTTTTATACCCTGTACTAGTGGCAGATATTTCTCCCAGGTTGTGATTGCCTTTAACTTTGCCTATCATTTCTTTACCCTTCAGAAGTTTCACAGTTTCACGTGGTCAAATCAGTCAGTTTCTTTTCAGGGATTTTTCTGTCATTTAATGCACCAAAATTCCAGAGTTTTGTAAGAGCAGGTGCCTGAGCAAGGGCCCAAATCTGAGGAATTCAGACTAGGAGGAACAGGAGCTGCTGACACTGATGGAAACTGGCTAAGCACGTGGGTGGGGTCAGGTATGTGGTGGCTGTGGGGGGCGTCAGGCATGTCCTGGGCCTGGCATTCATGCCCTACCATTTTCCTCACAATTCTCACCACTCCTCTAATGGGTCAAAACAGTATTAACACCCAACCCACATCAAGGGAAAGCAGGTCAGACCTGCCATTAGCCAGATGCTATGTTAGGCCCTGGGGAAGTGACATTTTAAGTAAGAATTAAGGGAGGAGTAGTAGTTTATTAGGTGCAGGCATCTGGGCGCACAGTTCATGTGAAAACGTGCCTGGAAGAGGGTTCAGATAGAGGGGACAGTATCTGTGAAGAGCCCAAGGTGGGGCATGTTGAGGTGGCATTCATTAAACCCTCTGCAATCACTGGTCCCTTGTCCAAAATCCACTGATGTGGCAGGAAGAGGGTATTACCAACCCAGATGTATGGCCATGCTCAGGGGGTCTCAGCCCAACCTCAGCTTGCAGAGAGGACAAGACCACGCAGCTCTGGTCCTGCTGTGCTTCTCTGCTTCTGCCCCGAGAATGAAGGGCAAACCATGCACACGACAGCAGCATTCCGGCCAAGCCCTTGTCCTTGAGTCCTCAGTTCCCCAGCTGGCTGTCCTGTCCTTGGCTGTGAGAAGGGGCAGCCTTGAACTGGGGCAGTTCAGGGCCAGGTACAGCTCAGCCTTGCCCAGCCCTCAGCCCAGCAAGGTGACACTGGGAGGGGAGTCTCTCACTCTCTTCAGGGACAAGTCAGAACATAAAGACTATACTCTGACTCCCAGTTGTCGGCAGGAGCCAGGCCTTGTGATTGCATGTTCCTTGCAATCTTAGGTGGTAGGTGTGTTTCATCCTCACTTTAAGGATAAAAACTGGAGTCTCAGAGAGGTTCTGGAGTTTGTCCAAGGTTATTCAGCTCCACCTGGGGAGTCCCAGGATCAGGACCCAGACTGACTCTAGAGCCCATGAGGGAACCAGGATGCCTTGTAGTCTCCCAGACCACGATGGAGGAAAAGTGTCCACGGTCCAGGGGTGGGCACATGTGAGGCAGCACTGCGACCTCAATGCCTGGTACCTCAGGGAGGAGCCTGAGATCAAGGACTTTGACTCCAGAAAGGAAGAGCTTCGTAGGGATACAGGGAAGTAGCTGTGCAGATTTTTCTCATAAAAGTACATTCTCTGCCCCATTGCATTGCTGGAAGAGAGCTATTTTAGTAGCAGCAGAACTGTGTGGGCCCAAATGGCTTGCAGGGAGGCTGGCAAGCCATGTATGGACAAGGCTGGGGAAACACTGAAATGGGGCTCTTAGAACAAAATGTTAGGTGTGAGGAAGGTTGATGTGGTTTGGGCTGGTGACAGCGGGCAGGAGACCATCTCCCAGAAGGAGAAGGTGCCAGTGTAGGGCATAAGGGGCATAAGTGTGCTGACAAAGAAGGGAGCGATGCTGCCCCCCTCTGCAGCGGGAGCCCTGCTGCCTGCCTGGCGGAAGGGGCCTTGGAATGTAGACTGAAGACAAATGGGGGTGAGAGTGAGGTGAAGCCACTCATAGAGATCTAGGAACTGTGACAAGCATCCTGCACTCATAAGCTGGGGCACTGAACGATTCCCGGAAGTATTTGTGCATATTTACAAAAGTCCCTTGCTTCCAAGTTGGAATCAAGACTTATTTGGCAAAGAATGTTGTCTTGGGGAAGGAGACTGATTGCTCAGAGACAGGAACATGTAGGTAAATTCGTTTCTCAGAGCTCTCAAACGGCTTATTTGTTGGTGGCTCTGGTATTTTTCTAAGACAAGTAATTGAATTGTTGAAACTGTGGAAATGAGCACTTGTATAAACTTTGGAAGAATCTTAATGCATAAGTCCGGGGGTTTGTGTCAGTTAAAGCTTGTATATATATAACTAATTTTAAACGTGATAAAATTGGGGCTTACATAATTTTTGTGTGTGTGCCAAAAGATTTTCTTTGCAGAAAATACAAATGTAGTTATGCAATATAAATTTTAATTGGAAAAGACTAGAAATATGACCTGTATTAATAGATTTGTTTTATTTTAATTAATTAATAAATTATTTTTAGAGCAGTTTTAGATTTATAGTAACATTCAAGGGAAAGTACAGGAAGTCCTCACACGCCCTGCTCACTCCCCACACCTGCATTTTCCCTGTTGTTAGTATCTCACATTATCAGGAATATTTGTCACAACTGATCCAAAAATTGATGCATCATTATTCACTGAAGGGTTCACATTACTTACATTAGGGTTCACTCTTTGTCATACATTCTATGGGTTTTGATGAATGTATAAAGACACGGGTCCAACATTATGTTTTATACAGAATAATTTCACTGTCCTAAAAACCTGTGCTCACCTATTGTACATAGATTTTAAAATGGAAGATTTTAGATTTAAGATAGTTTCTCCTCCACTTTCTCCTAGAAAGTAGAAATTATATTGTGTCCCCTACCATGCCATGTCTACCCCCTCCCCATTCTATTAATAGGAAGCAGGACAAATTGATTCTTCACAACCTCAGAAGAGGTGGCCAGGATATGCTCAACCCCTCAATCCCATATGGCCACTTGGTGGACCCTGAGCATGAATACCCTCCGATATTGTAATGGAAGACAGTCACCCACAGCTTCAGCTCAGGGGCTCCTGGACGGATTCCACTCACTTGATCCATATGCTGGGGTCGCTTTCGGTTGAAAGCCACAGAAATCCAACCCAAACTACCTTTAGCAGAAAAGAAAGTTAAGTACCACACAGCGGCCTGGATTTAGGGCTGTCCTCTACCAGGTAAGTTCTCTGTGGTGTCTGGCACTTAGAGATGCTGCTCCCAGCAGTGCCTTGATCTTGCTGAGGTGATGATGCCTTTGAGCTTTCATGAGCTGAGTGGTTTGTCTTAATCTCGGAGAGCTGCATGCTCTCCAGCTGGGTTTGCCTCCAGGTAGCAAAGTCAGGTTCTCACGTCCCTCCTTCCTTCTGTACATTTTCTAGTTGAAAGTGTAGTTCCCTCGCCTAATCTCTGTTATGTGGAGCTGGGTTGTCTTGTAGGGAGCGGCTGGCTCAGTGCGCTGTCTCCAAGAGCCCTGGTGGATTTTGACCCAACAGCCTCATCCTTGCCACAGAGACATATTTGACTGTCCCTGTTAAGCTGAACAAGCAGGGCTCCTAACGATCAGTCATTCTAAAGCAGCTTAACTGTGGTTTCCCACTGCCTTTCAATCCTCCCACGCTAGCTCTTCCCACCTTGGCTGAAAACCAACTCTGACGAGTCGGGTCATCCTTTCTCCAGTCCCTTCAAGTCACAAAAAAGGTCACTTTAGTTATTAAAAGATCAAATTCCATAAAATACTGGAAACACCAATCTTTCTTTTAAGCAGACTTCTCTGCACAAGTGAAATCTGTGTCTGGAGAGAGGCAGGGCCGCTGGCTTCTGCTGCTTTAAGAAAAGGCTTGTTGCCCCACCTGCTGGGCACCCCGTCATCTCCTCAGGGTTTGTCTCACTGCCCATTGCGGCCTCACCAGGAGCAGACCCCACAGCAGATGTCTGTTGATGTGGGGGTTGACCGACTGGCCATGGGCATGCCGAGAGGTGCCGCACATACCTGGCCCCTCTGCCCGCCCTTGCTGCCTTTCCTGCCCTTATTCACGTGTAGGCCAAAGTCCACTGCAGCCTCTGCTTCCACCCTGAGAAGACTTTCCCCTCTCCCTCTTTGCTAATTGAGATTTCCTTTCCAACCCCTCCAAGGGGTGGAGCTCAAGGTGACCCCCAAACCTGGGTTGTACCTCAAGATGACCTCCTTAACTGTCTCACTGGGACTTACAAGGGTTTTTTTGTGGCTGGGGCTCAACACTCTTCCCATCTAGGGGAATCTCCCACCTTAGTGGAGAGTCTGGTTCCCCAGCCTCACTCACACAACATACTGATAAGACAAAGCTGAACTAACTGCTTCACCGTGACCTGGTCAGTCACCACCTTGCACAAAACTATTGGAACCAATAAATTTAGCAAGGTAGCAGGATATAAGATTAATATACAGATATCCGTTGCACTTATTTATACTAACAGTGAGATATTAAAAAGAGAAAAAAAATCCCATTCAAAATCCCATCCAAAAACAAAGACTTCTCTGGTGGTCAAGAAGCTTGCCAAAAGTATCATGCATCTTTAAGAGGCTCTGATCAAGAAGATCCCATGAATCCTGGGTCCAGACCTGAATAAGGCTGGCAAGTTCCTCCCTTGCTGACCCGCAATGAGAATATGGTGGCCAGCATTGATGATGTCCACAGTCAAGTTCCAGATGAAGAGGGTGCTGTCTCTAGCAGTGGTTATTGGCCATGTGAAGATGACAGATGATGAGCTTGTGTACAACATCCACTTAGCTGTCAACTCACTGGTGTCATTTCTCCAGAGAAACTGGCAGAACCTCTGGGCTTTATACATTAAGAGCACCATGGAGCTTTCTTGGTGGTCCACTGGTTAAGAATTCATCTGCCAAGGCAGGGGACATGGGTTCAATCCCTGGTCCGGGAAGATTCCACATGCCACAGGACAACTAAGCCTGTGCACACAGCTACTGAGCCCACGCTCTAGAGACTGCATATTGCAACAAGGAGAGCCACTTCAATGGGAAGCCTGAGCACGGCAGCTGGAGAGGAGCACCCACTCGGCGCAACTAGAGAAAGTCTGTGCGCAGCAACAGAGACCAGCACAGCCAAAAATAGAGAGTACAGTGGTTACTCAGTTAGAGAAAGAAGACCACAAGAAAGCCCCAGTACCTGTACTAAGGCACAGCTCAATAAACCATACGCCCTCCATTACAAAAAAAACCCCTATGGACTGAAAGAAGATATTTGCAAATAATGCAACTGACAAGGGATTCATTTCTAAAATATATAAACAGCATATACAGCTCAATATCAAAAAAACAAACAACCCAATCAAAAAATGGTCAGAAGACGTAAACAGACACTTCTCCAAAGAAGACAAACACCTAGTCAACAGGCATATGAAAAGATGCTCAACTTTGTTAATTATTAGGAAATTAAAACCACTGTGAGGTATCACCTCACACCATTCTGACCATTATCAAAGTCTGCAAGTAATAAATGCTGGAGAGGGTATGGGGAAAAGGGAACCCTCCTACACTATTGGTGGGAATGTAAACTGGCATAGCCACTGTGGAGAACAGTATCAGTTCAGCTCAGTTCAGTTGCTCAGTCGTGTCCGACTCTTTTCGACCCCGTGAATCGCAGCACTCCAGGCCTCCCTGTCCATCACCAACTCCCGGAGTTCACTCAGACTCATGTCCATCAAGTCGGTGATGCCATCCCGCCATCTCGTCCTCTGTCGTCCCCTTCTCCTCCTGCCCCCAATCCCTCCCAGCATCAGAGTCTTTTCCAATGAGTCAACTCTTCGCATGAGGTGGACAGTATGGAGGTTCCTTAAAAAACTAAACTTAGATATATGATCTAGCAATCCCACTCCTGGGTCTATACCTGGAGAATACAAAAGCTCGAATTCAAAATACATACACCCCAGTGTTCATAGTGGCACTCTTTACAACGGCCAAGACATGGAAACAGCCCAAGTGCCCATCAACAGTTGATCTGTTTAAGAAGATACTAATAGATATATGATGGAATATTACTCAGCTATAGAAAAGAATGAAATGTTACCATTTGCGGCAACATAGACGGACCCTAGAGAATATCATGCTAAGTGATGACAGAGAAAGACAAATATAACAGGATGTCATTTATATGTGGAATTTAATGCAAATTAATCGGTATACAAAATATAAACACACTCACAGACATAAAACAAACTTATGTTTACCAAAGGGGAAGGAAGCGGGGAGGGATAAGTTAGGAGTATGAGATAAACAGAAACAAATTACTACACATAAAATAGATAAGCAACAAGACTTACTGTATAGCTCAAAGAACTGTGCTCTCAAACCGTGGTGCTGGCAAAGACTCTTGAGAATCCTCTGGACAGTAAGGAGATAAAATCAGTCAATCCTAAAGGAAGTCAACCCTGAATACTCACTGGAAGGACTGAGGCTAAAACTGAAACACCAATACTTTGGCCACCTGATGTAACAACCAACTCACTGGGAAAGCCCCTGATGCTGGGAAAGATTGAAGGCAGAAGGAGAAGAGGGCAACAGAAGACGAGATGGTTGGATGGCATCACCGATTCAATAGACATGAACTTGGACAGACTCTGGGAGATGGTGGAGGAGAGGGAGGCCTGGCGTGCTGCAGTCCATGGAGTTGTAAAGAGTTGGACATGACTTGGGACTGAATAACGACAAAGAACTATATTCAATATCTTATAGTAACCAAAGGTGTGTATACATATACACATACATTTGAATCATTTTGCTGTACACTTGAAATTAACACAATATTGTAAATCAACTATACTTCAAAAAAAATTCACTTCCAAGACTATTTGCTATGGCAGAAATGGGGGTGGGGCAGGGCAGGCAGTGGTAAATTACCAAGGGAAAAGTAGATAAAAGAGAATAAACAGATGATTAAAAACAGAAAACGGGGCTGGCATGGAATAATGATCATAGAGTGCATGAACGGCAGTATATGATTAACTCAAATTTCTGTATCTAAAGCTTAAAAATGGGGGAAAATAAAAGCAAAGGAGGGAGGAAGGAGACAAGGAAGGAAGAAAACTGGTCTAGGAAGGGAAATGTATGAATAGGGGCTGCCCAAGGGTGCCCAGCCTCTAGTCCAGACAGACCAAGCCCGTGTGGGGAAGTCTTTGTCTCAAGGGGTTTCTCAGAACCTTCGTCACATTTTTATGAAAATGAGAGGCATGTCAAGAGATTGTACAAGGTCCTCATTTCCCAAAAGGATTCCAGAATTTTAAGGCCACTAAACTTGACACCTTTGATTTTGGGATGAATTCAAGTCCAAAGACCCAAATGGAGCCCTGACTTTGCATTCAGCCAGGCGTGAATCATCCAACAGATGGTGGGTGCACATTTAGAAATGAGCCCAGTGCACCCTTGGAGCTACCGAGGCTCCTGAGATGAGTCCTGCCCAGCTAAGCTGCCATCTTCGGGGAGTGGCTGGGGGACCAGGCAATGTTTGCATTCAAGCTTTCTGGCTGCAGGGAGATGTGGTTCTGCAAATTCAAGTAATATTGGAGGAAGGGGCATTATGTGGCTACTGCCAGGAAATGAAAGCAGATACTGGGATCTAGCTTGGCTTCTCTTCCCCTTCCTGGGTCCCTCATAGTCTTCCCAAGCACCTCTTGTTGTCTCTCTGCTTCTCACCTTTGACCTTTTCATAGACAGAGGCTTTCATTGGGTTGTTCAGTTACCATCCACAATATGGTGACTTCTGACTGAATTAGCTTTTGGCTCAGTCACTGTTGGCTCATCCAGGCAAACAGTCCTGCTGAAGCACAAGGCTATTTTCTTTTTTTAATATTATTTGTTATTTCTGGCTGCACCAGGTCTTTGCTTCTACGAGAGGCCTTTCTTTAGCTGCGGAGAGTGGGGGCTGCTCTCTAGCTGCAGAGCATGGGCTTCTCATCATGGTGGCTTCTTTTGTTGCAGACCACAGGCTCTAGGGGGAGCGGTCTCCATAGTTGTGACACGTGGGCTTAGTTGGTCCATGCCTGTGGAATCTTCCCAGACCAGCGACCAAACTTGTGTCCCCTGCATTGCAAGGTGGATTCTTAACCACTGGACCACCAGGCCTTGTGGTGGTCATTTTCTTATGCATGGATGCCTGGAACTGGGGCTTTGTGGTCTGCCTAGGAGATATATGATGGAAATAGTGGTTCTTAATTTACTAAGTGTATCTCTGTATCAAACTGCCAACATCCCCTGAATCATAGAAAAGCAAGGATATTCTAGAGAAACATCTACTTCTGCTTCATTGACTATGCTAAAGCCTTTGACTATGTGGTTCCCAACAAACTGTGGAAAATTCTTAAAGAGATGGGAATACACCACCTTACCTGCCTCCTGAGAAACTTGTGTGCAAGTCAGGAAGCAACAGTTAGAACCAGACATGGAACAATGAACTGGTTCAAAATTGAGTATGTCAAGGCTTTATATTGTCACCTTGCTTATTTAACATCTATGCAAAGTACATCATATGAAATGCCAGGCTGGATGAAGCTCAAGGTGGAATTAAGACTGCTAAGAGAAATATCAACAACCTCAGATATGCAGATGACATCACCCTAAAGGTAGAAAGTGAAGAAGAACAAAAGAGACTCTTGATGAAGGTGAAAGAGGAGAGTGAAAAAGCTGGCTTAAAACTCAACATTCAGAAAACTAAGATCATGGCATCCAGTCCCATCACTTCATGGCAAATAGATGGGGAAAATTTAGAAACAGTGACAGACTTTATTCTTTTGGGCTACAAAATCACTGTGAACAGCTACTGCAGCCACAAAATTAAAAGATGCTTGCTCCTTGGAAGAAAAGTTATGACAAACCTAGACAGAGTATTAAAAAAGCAAAATCATCATTTTGGGGACAAAGCTCTGTCTAGTCAAAGCTATGGTTTTCCCCGTAGTCATGTACAGATGTGAGAGCTGGACAATAAAGAAGGCTGAGCGCTGAAGAATTGATGCTTTCATACTACAGTGCTGGAGAAGACTCTTGAGAGTCCCTTGGACTGCAAGGAGATCAAACCAGTCAATCCTAAAGAAAATCAACACTGAATATTCATCGGAAGAACTGATGCTGAAGCTGGAGCTCCAATACTTTGGCCACCTGATATGACGAGCCGACTCATTGGAAAAAACCCTGATGCTGGAAAAGACTGAGGGCAGGAGGAGAAGTGGGCAATAGAGGATGAGATGGTTGAATGGTACCACTAACTCAATGGGTTGAGTGTGAGCAAACTCTGGGAGATGGTGAAGGACAGAGAAGCTTGGCGTGCTGTGGTCCATGGGGTTGCAAAGAGTTGGAAACAATAGAGCAACTGTACCACAACAACAAATGTGCTTTGCTGAAACTGCTTTTAAGTTTTAAACTATTTTAAGGTTGTTTCAGTTGACCCTTAAACAACACAGGTTTGAACTGCATGGATCCACTATGCACAAATTTGTTTTCCAATAAATATGTCCACAGTACACATGATGTGGAACCATGGTGACAGGGCCCACTATGGGACATGAGCACCCCTGGATTCTGGTATTGGGGGCAGGCCCAGGAACCAACCCCTCAACAGTTACTGAGGGACACTGGCATTCATTTTGAAAAATTTCAGGTTAACTCTCAATTTGATATGCATTTAAAGAGATGCTTTCAGTGGTTCCCCGGGTGGCTCAGAGGTTAAAGCATCTGCCTGCAATGCAGGAGACCTGGGTTTGATCCTAGAACAGGAAGATCCCCTGGAGAAGGAAATGGCAACCCACTCCAGTACTCTTGCCTGGAGAATCCCATGGACGGAGGAGCCTGGCAGGCTACAGTCCATGGGGTCGCAAAAAGTCGGACATGACTGAGTGACTTCACTTCACTTCACTTCACTTTCAGTGGTTTATATTTTGCTTCTTCCACATAAATCTTCTGAATTGCTTATGGTAAATGTGACTTGTTTAATGAGCTAAGTTAGTGGTTTTTCAGGATGTAGATGGAGCATGACAACTTGCCAACAGACAGCCAGAGAATTTAGGTCCTTGTCACTCTGATGAACATGTCCTGGCCTGGTTTCCCATGAGGAAACTTTTTGCTTCATCTGATAACCTTGCTTCTATACTTTGTTTTTAGCTTCAAGTACTTGTCTGAGCATGCCTGTTTTTCCATAGGTGACTAAAAACACTTTTTGAAGAGGTATCCTTCACAAAAGTTAATAACAGAAAGCATTGCATCAAAATTCAAGACATGAATATAATTTAAATCACATTGTATTTCCTGTTGGTCTCTGAAGCAGACATTTAGCAAGTCTTATCTTCAATAGGACATTGAATGCCTGTCATAGAAAATTATCTTTAAATGATTGCTCAGAAAGGAAATACAAAAAGCTCTCATGTCATTTATTATTCATGTGATTTATGTTAAGCTTCTCAGTCGAATGCTGAAAACATGCCAATAAATTAGTTCAAGAAATGATGCAAAATTAAATATTAATGAAGTGCTCAAACAAGCACCAATTACACTGCAGTATAAGCTTGTAAATATTTCCATAAGTAATTCTCACTCCATATTCAGGTAGCACTGCAGTCCAAAAGAGAAGAATCATCATTCATTTATACAGAAACCTCTTTTATTAATAAATTTTCCAATCCACCAATTTAATCCTAGCATCTTGTTTTTAAAAAGGCAATAAGCCTTTACTATTTGCGCTTAGATTCATAGATCGTGGATAGATTCTTCATCTCCTTTCTGTTTTCTGCAGGGTCAACCTCTCCCTCGGGGTGATGGACCCTGGAGGCACGACCTCTCTCTCGCCCTGTCAGGACCAGAGCACTTCATCCCCCCAGCTGCTGGGAGGACTGACTGTGAAGGCTTGCAGCTGAATTCTTCAGGCATCGTGTCATTTTAGTAAATGCTCAGCCTCTATTTATTCCCCTCCAAATACTATCCTCTGTCTCTCTCAAGGTTACATGGCCTCCCAGTGACTGGTTAGTACAGTGGTGCAAAGGCCAAGTCCTCTTCCCTAAATCTAAGATGACTCTGCCGGGCCGCCTCAGCCCCAGAGCTTCTGTGGGACCAGCTGCAGCCTCTGGGACAACTGCATTGCAGGTCACCTCCTCCTGCTCAGTCCTGCTTCATTTACCCTCTTAATATTATCTTCCCAAAACCACACCCTGATAAATTTCTGGCGTGAAAATCTCTACCACAGAATCTATTTCTAGGGACCCAGACCTATGACGATTGGGACTAGCAGTGATTTTAGGGAGCAGACTCTAAACACAGGAGTTTGAAGCTAGAAGTGAAGTGGTGCAATTGGTCAGACTTCACTGGGGATGTACCGGGATGGGAGACTGGTGGAAGAGAAGGCACTGGCGGAGGCAAATTCCCAGCATTTGAAGGGTTCAAGAGAAGTCGCAACATAAAGGCTGTGGAATCACATGGCTGAGGTTATCAATGCTTGAAGAAAGACAACGAAAGCTTGAGGATGCTTAATCCAATTTAAAGCAAAGCATGGAAGTCTCCTTGGCAGCACACACAGAGACTCTCATCTTCTGCAGCTGGAGGGTCGGGCCTGGAACATAACTCTAAGCGGAATGGAGCTCAGGAGAGTGTCGTCTCAGTGAAGACAAGTCTGCTCTGCCAAGACAAGTGAGACTTGGAATGGGAACATCTGGGTCAATGCACTTGAAAACCTTAAACCTCCAGATTCCACTGAACCCTCTAGACCTGCAGAAATGCCCTTTCCTCCCTGCTGAGGGCTAAACTACCATCTTGCTTGAAAGTGATGCGGGAGCCTCTGCTTTGTAAGACAGGAGACATCCCCTTCCAGGCCACCAGACGAAGAACTAGAGTCAAGTCACAATAACATCCAACGAAGGAAGAGTTGTAAGAACTTGCCAATATGCACTGATAGCAGTCAGAGAGTAAATACGGAAATGGACCCTGAGGATAAAGACCAAGGAGGCAGAAAACAAAGTTTGATTAGAGAGAATTTATTAACATGGAGCACTCTCCTATGATACAGGACTTCACTCCCTGGCAAGAGCCCCAGGAGAAGTGCTAGGCTAGCTCTTTGAAGCCTGTGAATAACAATGGCCCGTGAAGTTAAAAAGCCCAATCCGCCACAGTGGTGGTAGAAGAAGGGATCAAATGGCTCAAACAGGAGGGCCTGCTAGATGGGGTTATCCTGTGGAGGGCTTGCAGACTCCCCAGCTGACTGTGTCCTCTGGGAGAGCACACCAGATACTCTTAGCCAAGCTGGTAGAAAGAACATGAGCATCACTGAGAAGTTCACTCCAGTTTTATTCTCCATAGGCCAGGGCTGGGGGTTGGGAGATGCCCTTATAGATCAGTGCTCCTTGATAATAATGGGGATAAGAGGAATCCAGAAGAATAGAGGCCAGGGGGTAGCACTTACCTGACAGAAGTGGCTATGATTCTCATAAAGAGCAGTAAGAACAGAAAATCAGTAGGAGAGCCATGGAAACAGTTAACAGGACACGGTGTTCGACACATACAGCCAGAAATAGTGCTCCTTCAGTTCAGTTCCATTCAGTCGGTCAGTCGCGTCCGACTCTTTGTGACCCCATGAATCGCAGCACACCAGGCCTCCCTGTCCATCACCAACTCCCGGAGTCCACCCAAACTCATGTCCATCAAGTTGGTGATGCCATCCAGCCATCTCATCCTCTGTCGTCCCCTTCTCCTCCTGCCCCCAATCCCTCCCAGCATCAGGGTCTTTTCCAATGAGTCAACTCTTCCCATCAGGTGGCCAAAGTATTGGAGTTTCAGCTCTAGCATCGTTCCTTCCAATGAACACCCAGGACTGATCTCCTTTAGAATGGACTGTTGGATCTCCTTGCAGTCCAAGGGGCTCTCAAGAGTCTTCTCCAACACCACAGTTCAAAAGCATCACTTCTTCTGCATTCAGCTTTCTTCACAGTTCAACTCTCACATCCATACGTGACCACTGGAAAAACCATAGCCTTGACTAGATGGACATTTGTTGGCAAAGTGATGTCTCTGCTTTTGAATATACTATCTAGGTTGGTCATAACTTTCCTTCCAAGGAGTAAGCGTCTTTTAATTTCATGGCTGCAATCACCATCTGCAGTGATTTTGGAGCCCCCAAAAATAAAGTCTGACACTGTTTCCACTGTTTGCCCATCTATTTCCCATGAAGTGATGGGACCAGATGCCATGATCTTAGTTTTCTGAATGTTGAACTTTAAGCCAACTTTTTCATTCTCCTCTTTCACTTTCGTCAAGAGGCTTTTTAGTTTCTCTTCACTTTCTGCCATAAGGGTGATGTCATCTGCATATCTGAGGTTATTGATATTTCTCTTGGCAGTTTTGATTCCAGCTTGTGCTTCTTCCAGCCCAGAGTTTCTCATGATGTATTCTGCATAAAAGTTAAATAAGCAGGGTGACAATATACAGCCTTGATGTACTCCTTATTTAAAAAAAATCAGCCACCCCAATAAAAAGCCATAATCCCTTGTCTAGCTCCCAGCTTAAGGTAATACCTGGAACCTGCTGAACAAAGAAGGACCTTTATCTGCTGGCAAATGTAAAGGGTAAGTTTTCCCCAGGTCCTCCCCAGGAAGATCTTGAATGATTACTTGAGTGATCACGTACTAGGGAAAGAGAATGACCCAGACCTCTTTCAAGAACTATTGGACACAAAGTCCAAGTTGACATTGATACCCTGAGATCTGAAGAATCACCATGGCCCTTGTTAGAGTGGGGACATACCGGGTCATGTAATGAGTGTAGTCCTAGCGCATGGCCAGCTTTACAGTGGGTCCTCTATGTCCATAGACCCACCTATAGTTATTTTCTTGGTCTCTTAATCTGTAATTGGAACAGGCACAGCTGAGGGTTGGCAGAATCCTTGCAGAATCCTTGGCGCATAGGGTAAGGGCCATGATAATGAGGCAAAGGAAAGGCAAACGTCTGAAACTGCCTCCCACCCAGTCAACTAAAAACTATATCTTATCCTGGAAGGAATGGCAGAGGTCAGACCTGAAGGGCAGTCTTCATCCTTTCTCCCATTTAGTGCCCCAATCTAACCCCTCTTTCATCAGCCGCTGCTGAGTTGTGCCTCCTGAGATCACATCTATGGATGCCACCTTCCTGGGAGAGGGCATGGCAATCCACCCCAGTATTTTTGCCTGGAGAATCCCATGGAGAGAGGAGCCTAGCAGGCTACCATCCACAGGGTCATAAAGAGTTGGACATGACTGAAGTGACTTAGCACGTAGATGCCACCTTGGGATAGAGGCTGGGGGGCTTAAAACCCCCCAGGAGGAAAAAACCAAGTTTGGTTCATGGGTGAGTTGACTTGTTATGTGGGTGAAATGGACTACTGCTGCCCTATAGCTGCACGCAGGGATGGTCTTGGAAGGACCATCCAGGGAGGAGAACTCTCAGCTTCAGGGGCAAATCTAGTAGTCAGTCCACTTGGTGTACAAAGAGAATGACCTGAAGTAAGAATGTACATGGATTCAAGGGTAGTGGCAAGTAGTCAGGGACCTTGAAGGAGAAAAGTTGGAAGATTAGGAAAAAGGAAGTCTGGGGAAAAGGCATGTGGATGGACGCACAGGAGGGGCACAAAGTGTGAAAATTTTGTATGGTGTTAATGTGATCAGTGAGAACTCGCCTTCCTCCCACCCTCCACCACTAGGGGCTGGGATGCAGCCAATCCTTCCCCAAGCCAGAGGGAGCTCGACGGCCGGAATAGCAGATGTCCACTAAAGTGACAAAGTTATTTTTGGAAACAAATAGCCCAGAAAAATTTCCCTAGGTTTATACTTCTAAGACAGAGTTGAGGGGTTGTTTTGTCCAGGTTCTCACCAAGAGGTAATTAATCAGTCTCCACTGAACACTTTCAGACAGGCTACTCATTACCTTTCCAGGAGACCTGCCTCCCTTTAGGACAGTGCGGTCACTCAGCAGTTTCTTCTTCTGTAGCAGGTTGGGATCTTCTCCTCCTACCCTCTAAGGAAGGGTACTGCCCCTTCCCATCTTTAGGCTCCAAGCTAAGCTAGGATCTAAAAGAAAGTATTTTGGTAGGAGAAGTGACAGATGCTTTGTTAGCAGAATAACCAGTGAGGTTATGCTTGGAGAAATGATCCGTTTTAATAGGAGAAAGAACCGTTTGGTCAATATTTCCCTTGGTGGGAACTAAAACCCTTTCCCTTACACACAAAAGACCTCCGCTACCATTGAGAGAAAAATTCAGAAGCAGATAGATAAAATGACCCTGAGACTGGTTGAGGGCAGAGAGTGGAGAGGAGAAACCAGAGAGAGTGAGCTTTCCGATGCTCATAGGGTTGCGCTCAACGGAAAAAGGAGTAAATTTTTCTGGAGGCTCCAGTAAATTTTCTGGACAATCTGTAGGGTAGATTGTCTAATGATACAGTTTTACTTTCCCAGACTTTCAAATTTGAAGGGTTATACTTACCTTTAGCCTAAACCAGCACTAATTATTTTTGAGTGTAACCCAAACTTCTTTTGGTAGAGCCAAACTCATGGCAGTTCCCTGGGGGTAAGCTATTGGCATTAATCAGAAAGGTGGTGCCGGTTACCCCAGTTTTTGACAAGTGCCTTCTCACATAAGAGGCAAGGTGTAAATTATCCCTTCTCTGGGAAATGGCCTTGGATATCAAATTTAATTTTTTTTAATTTTTAAATTTAAAATTAAAAAAAATTTTTTAATTTAATTTTCTTTTAATTTTTGGATATTAAATTTTAAAATACTGTTCATCAGGCCCAAACAGTTTCTACTGAGTATTTCTACAAACATTACAAGGTGCAGCCACAGGCATGGCACCAACTCCAAACCAGCTGGCAACTCTGATGTGCCTCCCTGAAGCTGGCTGCTGCAGTCAGCTGAAATTGTGAAACCAAATCACATCAGAGGAAGACTGCTTACCCAGAAGGAGAAATTTATTTTGTTGTTTAATATTTAAACAGTTTAACATGCCTCCCAATAAATTGTCTGAATGGTTCAGAAAAGAGCGTGTAAAAAATAACATGCAATAAATCCCTCCTTTTTAACATAAAGAAATAGGTGCACAGATTTTATTAGCAGAGCATCTGTTTCTCTCTGTCTACAATTAGCAAGTGTTTAGAGAATCCTGGTTTGAAGGGGCGTCCGCATCTCTCAGTCCCCGGCCCCTGGCCTCAAAAGCCTATGGGTACAAATGATGCCGCACCGTCACTAACACCCAAACCACAGAAGTCCTTTGCCCTGGCCGGCAGCACCTCGGAGGCTTGGCCACCCTTCCCTAGAGTTTCTGAAAGAGGGGCCTCAGCCTCTCTGCGCCCAAGGACCAGCCTCTCTCTGAGGCCTCCTCCGCAGGGTGCCCAGAACGACGCGGCTTCTGGAGCTCTGCGGTGCCTGAGGCCTCTCCTGATGCCCTCGGTCAGCTAGCCTTTGCTGGGGGGCCCAGAGCCCTCAGGCCATGAAAGCTGAGGCCAGGGGATGCAGGAGCAGCGGGACAGTGACGCCCATAGCTCCACACCACGTCCTGTCACCTGGACTGCAGAGAGGCAGGTGTCCAGGAGTCGCCTCACATTCTTGAGCTATGGCCCTGCATCTGTCTCCACCAAGGTCCCAGACCAATTCCTTCTACTCGGCCAGGGCACGCAGCCACTCCATTCCCTCCCCTCTCCTTCCCCCTCACGTTCTCCCTCTTTTCCATTTTCCTGTGCGTGTGTGTGTGTTCCATGAGGGCAGGGATTTTTTTGGCCTGTTTCATTCACCATTGTATCTTTATTGCTCAAAAGAATATTCAGCAAATAATAGATGCTCAAGAAACTCTGTAGCTTGAATGGGGGGGAAAAAGTGAATCCAAGAAACCCTCCTGCGTTCTCCTTCAGCACAAAAGCCCATACCCCCGTATGTATCCTTCCAGACAGAGCCCGCAGAGTTCCCAAGCCACCAATTTCACAGCTCAGCCAGGACACCCAGCTGCATGAGGATGCTGTGGTCAAAACTGTGTTGTCAGCATGCACTGGCCTCAACAGCCTGGGTCCACAAATGGCCCACGCAAGTCTCAGGAACTCCAGTTCCCGTCCCACTCAACTACAGAAGGTCCAGCCTCCTCAGACATTGCACGGGGATCCCCAGGGATCCTTATGCCACCCTGTGCTCCTTGCTGCCTCACCTGGCCTCCTGCCTCTACTGCTGCTCTGCTCTCTACCCACCCACTGCCTGTTTTGCCACAGCCTGCTCCCAGCCTCCCTCAAGCCAACTCTCCTCATGCCTGGCACTGGCAGGGCAGCTGCCCTTGGGTGCATGGCTCGGCCTTGGCCACCACTCCAACTCATTCCTCTCCTTGCTCATCAATCTGCAGCCCCTTGAGCCTTCATTCTGTTCCAGGAATATAGCTGGCTCACTTCTGCTGCAGGACTTTTGCTCATCCTGGGACACTTAGCTTCAGGATCTTTGTTGGCTGGCTGGTGTCTTCTCATCTAGTGATCCTAGCGTTGCTCCAGGAGGTCTTCTCTGAACGAACCATCTACTAGAGGCCCCAGCCCATCTACTAGGGGCCCCAGTCCCCACAAAACCTCAGCCTCTTTTATGGCCTTCATAGCACGTATCACTGTCTGACTAGTTCTCGTTTATTATGTATCTCTCTTCGGTAGACTGTGGTTTGGTTTTTGGTTTAGTCGCTAAGTCGTGTCCGACTCTTGTGACCCCATGAACTGTAGCCTGCCAGGCTCCTCTGTCCATGGGATTTTCCAGGCAAGAATACTGGAGTGGGTTGCCATTTCCTTCTCCAGGGGATCTTCCCAACCCAGGAATTGAACCCAGGTCTCCTATATTGCAGGCAGATTCTTTACCAACTGAGCTACAAGGAAAGCCCTTGGTAGACTGTAAACCCCATGAATACAAGGGCTTTGTTTGCCACCGTATCCCAACTTTTAGAATGTTAGTATTCAATTAAAATTCACTGGAAGTTGAATGCTGAATATCCTCCCTACTTGGAGTCCAGGTCCGACAACCGTCCACCCCAGAGAGAAGAGGTTTCCCTCTCCCAGCTTTAGGCCTATCTCTGAGCCTCTGGTATTCCACGACAGGATCTGGCTCTTCCCAGCCTGCCTGATGGTGGAATTATTTATATCCTCAGGGGAGACCCCACAGCAGTATTGTCTAGCGCTTAGCCCCAGCCATCCCAGACAGAATTCTCCAACATCAGGACATTTTCTAGTGATAGTCATTAGGCCTGAAGATTGCTCTGTGAGAGCATCAGCAGTCTGGTCAAAATCAAGCCATGCCAAATCCAAGCCAGTTTCCTTTACTCAGTCAGAGTAAAGACAGGGCCAAGCCTGTGAGCTTCCTCAGAGCCTAGGTGTCCTGATCTGTGGGCATATGAACCACATACATACATACACAAAACACAGACCATCAAAGTCCATTCTGAGAAACTGAGGTTCAGTTCTACACAAACATGTACCTCATTAGCATTTGGAAGCAGACCGCCTACTTCACCTCTGGGCATGGCTTGGTCACTGACTTGAGGGGCCTCCCCAGGAAAAACGAATGGGAACTTGCTGGTCATTCATGTAACTCATATGCCCTCTTGTGTTTTGCCAAGAATAGCAATCAGCCTTGGCACAAAGGTGACGTCAAGTGTCCAACTCAACTGCTTCTACTTTTCAGAAGGCAATGCTTTCAGGTCCTGCCATCAAGGTTTCCCAAGGCCTCCAAGCCTCCATGCCACCTCGTTACAGCCCTGGTCCAGCCTTTCTGTCATGAAGTACCCTTCACCTGCATCATTTCCTCTGGTGTACAAACTCCAGGGACACTTGATGGCCTGGGAATGGCTTTAGCTGTTTTAGCCTCTCTATGATAATTAATCAAATGCTAAATGCACAGAAGATGACTCTTTGTTTTCACAGTCAGAAATCAAAGGGGAAGAGGAAACCTTTTAAAATCAGAGCAGACCAGAATAAGAGATGCCGGCTGCCCGGAAAGTCTCCTCCACTCAGCAGGCAAGAGCTGGAGGCCAAGTGACCTAGGGATGATGGGGTGAGAGTGCATCCCTGCAGCTTTCATACCACCCCAGTGCACTCTGGGTGCCTGGCTGGTCACACCTGGGCTCAGCCTCCCAGAAGCCCTGAGAAGCAAGCTGGTGGCTCCATGAAGTAGAGAAGCATGCCAGCACCCTACAGGAAATTCCCTAAAGCCTTTCATTAACTTATTTGCAGCAGTTATGTCTTCTTGAGAATTTAAAAGTGATAAAAAATATTTTTCAATTTTTCCCCTTTTCTGAAAATCTATCAATGGAGGAGGCACTGAGTCTCCAGCAGTGGGAGCTCAGCTCCTGCTTTCCCCTATTCCTCTGGCTTATGACATCTGAAATAATCATTCCCAATGCGTTCCCTGTCAGTTTCCTCCATTCCTTTAATCTGAGCCTGAATGATCCTCTGGGAAAGAGTCATACAAGAACTCTTCCACATAACGTGAGTCCCTTGTTTATAGGAAGAAAAAAAAAAGGTGGTATCTCCTTCTCCTGAGAACAAAGTCATTTGAGGAAAAGGTTAGGAACTAGGCAAGTGGATATGAAATGGTCAAGTTTCTCACTGATGAGAGACTGGAGAATGTGGTGTTAGTACCTTGGGCAAATGGGCTCCCTACTCATTCACACCTGAACTAGGCTTTGCCAGCAGGCCCTGACACATTGCCTGCTTCAGGGCCAAGCCAATTATTGCCAGACAAACAGCAGCCCAGAAAACATTCTGAGAAGGAGCTGAGCCACATCCACTCATCTGATTTCTCTGAGAATGAGTGGAAGACATTGTCCCCCACCCCTGCCACTCCCGCTTCTCATATCTTCCCACATGGAAAAATGAAATCAGAGAAATCAAGATTCTACCAGTCACCCTGGGCAGACAGAATTTCCTCTGTAAGGATGAGGCAGGGAAACCTCATAAGATCTGGGAAGATTCTGCAGCTCAAAAGTTAAACATCCCCCCTCCCCAAGGTTCTGAGGAAGCTGCCTCCCTGGGGGGAAAACCAAAAATATTTACTGTTGCACAAGATTTTTTAAAAAAACATTTGAGTATCTGATTCAGATTCTCAATAAGATTCCAGGAGACTCTGGAAAAGATCGAGAAAGTAGAAAAGATCATAATAAAGAGGCAGAAATCTGAGAGCAGGAAATACAGCAGAGAGACAGAAACCACAATAGCTGGGTTAAAACCCATGATGAGCGCTGTAAATAGCAGACAAGACACTGGAGAAAATAAAATGAACATGGTCACGGGTAAAATGGTAAAGAGATGAAAAGGAAGAGACAGGTAGTTAGACACAGGGGATATACCTGGGAATAACAGGAATTCCAGAGGGAAAAGGATACAGCAAAAGCAGTAATCATAGACACGGGAAGAGGAAACGTTTCTAGCGCACAGAAAGAACTCAGTTGGAATTGAGAGTATGTTCTGAGTCCTGAGCTAAGTCCATGAAAAGAGGACCACATTCAGATACACTGTGGTGGAATTCTCCAAGTAGAAAAAGTTGAGAAAGTTTCTGGAACACAGACACACAAACACACCCTTAAAACAGGAAACTGAAGGAGGAGATCTAACTCTTAGTTCATATCCTCAGTTCTGTTGTCTGCTTGCTTGTTTTTTAAAGTAATACGCCCTTAAAATTTTTTTAAACAAACTTAAACTGGGGAGAAGGGTGATAAATAAGGGTCTTACAGACAAATGGGCAGTAAAAACAAACAGCCTAAATTAAAATGATTTCAGATTTCTCACAACATCTAAAGAAGTAAATGTCAATTTTTAACCTCAGTTTGTTAGAAATACATTTTATTGTTAACATACATAAATAATATATACAATATTTTAACAGCATAAAGGATATAAAACTTTAATTTTCTCACTCAGATTTCTGGACGTTCGTGATACATGATAATTATCTTTACTACATTCAATGCACTTTAATGTCTTCTATCCTTGTCTGGGTCATTTTATATATTTTTAAAATGCACTGACAACCCGTACTGGAGTCATGTCAATGTATGGCAAAACCTATACAGTACTGTAAAGTAAAATAAAGTAAAAATAAAAAATAAAAATAAATAAATAAAATGCACTGACAGTCTACTAACTTGAGTGGATTGTGACCATAGTTTGAAATAAAACTGATCTAGAAAAACCTAAAGGAAAAGCCATGTTGTCATTCATGAAGAAAGGTAACAAAAAGACCTCAGGTGCAGACTTTGTTTAAAAAATAATCCCTTCCAAGTACTCTTCTTGAATAAATGTATTCTTCTTGAAAATGTATGCTAGGACACAGGGAAAAAACATCAGATGCAAAAATTCATAAATGAGAAAAAAATCCAGCTTGAAGCACCTTCTTAGAGGTATAGGGGGAAAACTTTCATACATTCTCCCAGAAAAAGTGACAATGTGAATCTAGCATCTTTTTTGGCAATATCTTGAAAAAATTAAAGTGTACACACTCGACACAATCTTGGAAATCTAAAAATAAAGACACCAGTATGTAAGGATATATGAACTACGATGCTTCTTGTAGCAATAAGTATAGCGGCAAAATAATTAGCAATGCCCTATAAGTCCAATAACAAGCTAATGGTTTAATAAATGATGGTTCAATAAATGATGGTTCATCTATGCTAAAGTAAGGTGGCACCGTGGTAAAAGAATCTCCCTGCCAACACAGGAGATGCAAGAGACATAGGTTTGATCCCTGGGTCGGGAAGATCCTCTGGAGAAGGAAATGGCAGCCCAGTCCAGTATCCTGGCCTGGAAAATCCCATGGACAGAGGAGTCTGGTGGGTCACAGTCCATGGGGTTGCAGACAATGGGACACAACAGAGTGCAGACAAACGCACGCACGCACACATGAGAAAGTAGTTACTATCATAGCAATTTCTAATCAATTAGCTATCATCTCATTTCAAAATAAAGAGGGGGAACTTACTAAAGGGTTTGCATCTGACTATTTGTGTGAGCAGAGAGAAAGATGTAGAAGGAAAAAAAAAGAAAATTGTCAAGGCTGATTAATTCTGGGGGGTGGGAGCAGTAAGGAAAGAAAGGGAGCTCACTGGCTCTTTGGAAACACTTTGCAACTGGCTTGTTGCAATAAATATGCCTCACTTTGAAGTCCCTAACCCACTTTAAAAATCATCAGGCTTCCCAGGTGGTCCAGTGGTTAACAATCAGCCATACAGTGCAGAGGACACTGGTTCAATCCCACATGCTGCAGGGCATTTAAGCCCAAGTGTCATAGCTACCGAGCTCACATGCTGCAACTACAGAAGCGTACTAGATTCCACATGCTGCAGCTAAGACCTGGCACAGCCAAACAAATAAACAAATTTTTAAAAATTATCTTTTTGGTAAAGGACATTAGATCTAACTTATAACTTAAAGTTATGACTTAGTTATATAACTTAAAGCATATACATTACTCTAAATAATTTTTTTAATAGTTTCAAATTGAAGATTCAGAAAAAGTTATTTTCTTTCAGAGATATTAGCTATTATAAACAAAAATGATGGACTTTATAATCCCAGATAAAATTAAGAAATAGTGGGAACCAGTGGGGGAAATTGTGATCCACACAGTCAAAGGTTTTGGTATAGTCAATAAAGCAGAAATAGATGTTTTTCTGGAACTCTCTTGCTTTTTCTATGATCCAGTGGATGTTGGCAATTTGATCTCTGGTTCCTCTGCCTTTTCTAAAACCAGCTTGAACATCAGGGAGTTCACGTTTCACGTATTGCTGAAGCCTGGCTTGGAGAATTTTGAGCATTACTTTATTTTCCAAATAGGAAAAGGAGTATGTCAAGGCTGTATATTGTCACCCTGCTTATTTAACTTCTATGCAGAGTACATCATGAGAAACACTGTACTGGAAGAAACACAAGCTGGAATCAAGATTGCCGGGAGAAATATCAATAACCTTAGATATGCAGATGACACCACCCTTATGGCAGAAAGTGAAGAGGAACTAAAAAGCCTCTTGATGAAAGTGAACGAGGAGAGTGAAAAAGTCGGCTTAAAGCTCAACATTCAGAAAACGAAGATCATGGCATCCGGTCTCATCACTCCATGGGAAATAGATGGGGAAACAGTGGAAACAGTGTAGACTTTATTTTTGGGGGCTCCAAAATCACTGCAGATGGTGACTGCAGCCATGAAATTAAAAGACGCTTACTCCTTGGAAGAAAAGTTATGATCAACCTAGATAGCACATTAAAAAGCAGAGACATTACTTTGCCGACTAAGGTCCGTCTAGTCAAGGCTATGGTTTTTCCAGTAGTCACGTATGGATGTGAGAGTTGGACTATGAAGAAGGGTGAGCACCGAAGAATTGATGCTTTTGAACTGTGGTGTTGGAGAAGACTCTTGAGAGTCTCTTGGACTGCAAGGAGATCCTACCAGTCCATTCTGAAGGAGATCAGCCCTGGGATTTCTTTGGAAGGACTGATGCTAAAGCTGAAACTCCAGTACTTTGGCCACCTCATGCGAAGAGTTGACTCACTGGAAAAGACTCTGATGCTGGGAGGGATTGGGGGCAGGAGGAGAAGGGGACGACAGAGGATGAGATGGCTGGATGGCATCACTGACTCGATGGACGCGAGTCTGAGTGAACTCCGGGAGTTGGTGATGGACAGGGAGGCCTGGTGTGCTGCGATTCATGGGGTCGCAAAGAGTCAGACATGACTGAGCGACTGAACTGAACTGAACTGAGTGGGGGAAAATTTATTTTCCACAACAAGGAGCAAAATATAAGTTCTATATGGACTATGACCATTGAAAGAAGTGAAAGTGTTAGTCGCTCAGTCATGTCCCACTCTTTGACGGACTGTAGCCTGCCAGGCTCCTCTGTCCGTGGAATTCTCCAGTCAAGAATATTGGAGTGGGCTGCCATTCCCTTCTCCAGGGGATCTTCTTGACCCTGGGATCAAAGCCTGGTCTCCTGCATCCACAGGCAGATTCTTTATTGTCTGAGCCACCAGAGAGGCCCACGATCAATGAATATCATAGCAAAAACCTCTGAAAACCTTTCGGGTAAATAAAAGCAGGATTAATGAAGAATTCTAATTCTTGTTTTCTAAATTATTAGAGATTACAGTAAACAATCTGTACAGCACTAAAAAGAAAATTAAGAGCAAAATGTGTTAGGGCCAAAACTAAGACCCAATATTAAGTGCTGCCTTGATTCCTGGTGAAACTGAGAGGGCCTTCAATGGCCTAACTCTAAGTTTCCCTCCCCACTCTGCTCCCTCCAGGAAGGTCCCTAGTTAAACAACCCTCTTTATCAAGGGGAGCAGGATAAGGTCCTGCTTAATACCCAGAAATAGGCTTCAGTTCCCTCTCACCTGCACGATTGTTCAAATAAGCCAATAACAGCCTCTCATGAAAACCAGGGTTCATCTCACACTTTTGATGCTATAATGCGCGCCTCCCCAGGCTGTTCACTCTGTTTCTGAGTATAACCCCCAGATGGCCCTGCAGAGTGTGCTGTGCCCTCCTGTCCTGGACAGTAAGCATATGTGACTAACAAACTGCCCAGAATTGGGTATCAGGTATTCAGCCATCCCTGTAACTCCAGAGTAGTAATCTTTCCCTCACCAGTGGAGTGAACAGGAGGTGATTAAAACACAAGAAGTTTTTTTTTTTTTTTAAAGCAGAAGGCATCAAATAAGTTGACAAAAACTGTGCCAACCCTGGAACTGCAGAGAGAAACAGAAAATAGGAGATTTTATCAATTCAACAGTAGGTAGAAAAGGGGGGAAAAAGCAGAGAAAAAGGATGGTAAGCAGAAAATATAGCATAACAGTAAAAGAAAGTCCAAATACATAATTAATAGCAATAAATATGACCTGCTTAAGCACACTTAGGAAGATACACATTACCAGGCTGGGTACTTTTTCTATATCTGGAATAATCTCAGCTATTATATCTTCAATATTACTTCCCTGCCGTTTTCTTTGTTCTTTATTCTGTAAGTCCTATTGGACATATTTTGGAGTCTCATCTTCCTGCTCATTGAACTGCTCTCTTTTATTTTCAATCTCTTTATTTCCCCTTGCTGCATTCGGTGTAGATTCTTTAGAACTATCTTCTAGTTCACGAATTTTATCTTCAACTATATCCAGTCTAAAACTCATCGTATCTTTGAGATTTTTAAAATTTCATTCTGAGGTTTATAATTGCTTACATTTTGTATCTATATGTCCATTTCATTTTCATCTGAATTTGAGCATCCTTATTTTCAAATCTTTGCAAGTTTAGTCCAAAAAGTAACTTTCAGCTATAATTTTATACTTAGGTTGTTGAGTTGGCTGTCCTTTTTGGCATTTGATTTCTTCATGAGTTTATGCGCTTTGGAATTTTGGTTTACGGGCTCATAATGGCTGAGAGGTTTTGATTCTGCTTTGTGCTCTATTTCTCTTCTTTCTTGTCTTGTGAATTTAGTTTACGGTTATATCCACAAGATTAGTCCAGAACATGACTTTTGAACACAAGGTCACCGTGAACTTGTGCTCTTCATTAATTTGGGGGTACTGTAGATTCAGGCACAGGGTTGACTCAGTTCTTGGTTATGAGGGTATCTTTCCTCTGTTGCCTCCTTGGGCTTACAGTTTTGGCCACAGTTCCTGAGAGCTGGTCGGTTATCCTTTTTTATTTCAGCATCCATTCACAGGTAAGGGGGCCTCACTCCAATCCCTGGTTTCAGCTGGAAACCAGGCTAGTTTCAGTCTGGCTCTATCCTCTAGTCCATGGGCAACATTTTAGCCCCCACTACCCCCACAGGTCTTTGGCTTTGGTCTTACCACCAGTTGGTTCTCCTTCTTGTCTCCTGAGATGTTTATCCTATTTTTAGCTTGTTTATGTATTTTGAAACTTTTTCTCTCGTGTTTATATGTTTGGAGCATAATGGCTATGTCAAAGCATGAACTTCACACTTTCTTCTTGTTAATGTTTAAGTCACTTGGAGATAGAGTTTCTGCTTCTCACAATGGAAACATACTAGCAGATGGAGCTTGGGGGTAAACGAGCTGAGCACTGATACTTAAATCCTGGGAGTCCAAGTAATGGGCATTCTGTCTGGGCTTAGGGGCCTGGGTAAGTCTTCCCAGGTGTTGCTAGTGGTAAAGAACCCACCTCCCAATGCAGGAGACATTAAGAGATTGGGGTTCAATCTCTGGGTGGGGAAGATCCCCTCCAGGAAGGCCTGACAACCCACCCCAATATTTTTGCCTGGAGAATCCCATAGACAGAGGAGCCTGGTGGACTACAGTCCATAGGGTCGAAAAGAGTACATCATGACTGAAGTGACAGCAGGAACACACTGCAAGGGCCTGGGTAGGGATGTGGAAAACCCCATCAGGACTTCTAATTACAGACCAGCTTCCTACAGCGACCCCATGTGGCAATAACATGATTTGCAGGAGTAGAAGGTCCTACCCAAAGTGCTTTCCTACTTCCCAGCTTGGAGCCAGGACCCTAATTGACACCTCTTTTGTGAACTGCACGTGGTCACCACAGGCTTTTTAGACAACTCAGAGGGCTAAAGAGAAAGATAATACTGGATATGGGCTCTCAGCTGGCTAATTAGAAAAGTGAAAGAGCTATGACCCTTTCATTTTGGAATAATCCATACTGTTGACATGCAATACATACAAAATAATGGAGAAAGGAAAATAAGAGAGATGTAGCGGAGCATTTAAATTCTTCTTCAGAAAAAGACTCATAAATTCCAATATTAACCCCCCAAAAAAGAAGTACAAAATTCTGAATAGATAATAACCAAGAAGAAAAAATAAAATAGAAGTTACTGAAGAATTAGCTCCCTACAAGACTCCTGGGTTTTATACTTTTGCTGGCAAGACTTTTCTAATGTTAAGAGACAGCAGTGTCTATTGTTGTTATTATACAACAATCCCTGCTGCTGCTGCTGCTAAGTCGCTTCAGTCGTGTCCGACTCTGTGCGACCCCATAGACGGCAGCCCACCAGGCTCCCCCGTCCCTGGGATTCTCCAGGCAAGAACACTGGAGTGGGTTGCCATTTCCTTCTCCAATGCATGAAAGTGAAAAGTGAAAGTGAAGTCGCTCAGTCATGTTCGACTCTTTGCGACCCCATGGACTGCAGCCTACCAGGCTCCTCGGTCCATGGATTTTCCAGGCAAGAGTACTGGAGTGGGGTGCCATTGTTGCATAAATTATTTCAAAACACAGAATAAAGAAATAATGCACCTCAATTTATGTTATAAACTCTAATTCTTAAGTCTGGAAAAGAAAATCATAGACCAGGGGTTGCAAATTCAAGTGTTGATAAGCACCAGAACCGAATATAATTGGGTGAAGTTGACTGATGTGTGAAATGAGAGGGAAAAGTGGGAACTACAGGAACTGGACAGTGTGCACCCCTTATTCAAGAATTCAAAATGAAATGCTTCAAAACACTGCTCTGGTCGCATAAACAAGTCCCATGGGTCACCAGTTTGCAGCCTCTGGTATAGGTCAATCTCTATTATAAAACAGATGTAAAAATTCTAAATAAAATACTAGCAAGTTAAACTCAACCTATACTACAATTTTTAAAAAAATCTACTAGGATTGAGTTACATTTACTCTAAGGGATGCAAAAATCCTTTAATATGTGGAAGTTATTTTTAAAACAACCATCATCTTGGGATTTCCCTGGTGGCCCAGTGGCTAAGACTCTGCTCCCAGGGCAGGGGTCCAGGTTCTATCCCTGGTCAGGGACTTAGATCCCACATGCCACAACGAAGCCCTGATGCAGCCAAATAAATAAAAATAAATATTTAAAAAAATAATAAAACAACCATCATCTCATATTAGAAAAACACATATGATTATTTCAATAGACGTTCGAACTTAATACCTGACAAGCAGAGGCCCAAGAATCCAGAGCTGGGTTGTGTGTGAGCTGGCCAAAGATGTCCCAAAGGTAGCATCTAGGGGTAAAACCAGGATCATGTCCAGCAGACAGACAGCCCAGCCAAGTGTCAATCCAAAGAACTGGACAAAGACGTAGAAATTAGATAAAGGCAAGAAGACAGGACCCGTGGAGATGCTTGGGAAGCGTAGCCCAGACACGTTACTGCAGGGACCGCCCTGTGGTCTGATCCTGAGCCAAGTGTGAGCTCTAGCTGCTGGAGTTAAAAACATCCAGCATGCACATATCATAATATTTCTCCTAAAGCTAAGGTCTAGGGGTAGTGCCATCATATGAGAAAAGACATATCACAGAAGCAGCCCAGTTAAAACTAAAACTGCTTTCCTGCTCTGATTTTCTGAGGAGCCATTTTGTATTTTCAAGACTTTCTACAATAAAAGAAATAAAATGCACAGAGAAAGTTATAGGGGAACCTGATAGAAGAGGGGACGGTGGGAAGCAATGAACCTTGTATTTTATATGGGCAAATCTAAATCGATCAAGGCATGTTATACCACAATAACCAATTTATCCTATTTTTTATTTTTTAATATTTTTGGCTACATTGCACATCTTGTGGAATCTTACTTCCCTGGGCCCCTGCAGTGCAAGTGTGGAATACTAACTACTGGACTGCCAAGGAATTACCAATAATCCATTAAAAAACAGTAAAATCTATACGGGTGCTGATAGAGTGAAAAGGAATAAGTGCGAAGTCAGGACTCGACACCTCTACTTCATACCACAAACAAAAAAAATTTCAGATGGATTAAAGACTTAAACGTAAGATGTAAAATAAATATTGTAGGAGAAAATATATGAGACCGTATATCTTACCAAGAACCAGAGAGACGCAACCTGAAGAGAAAGTGAGAAGCTCTAAAAGAAGAGGAACATAGCTGAGTCCAAGAAAAGTTTTCTATTTTTAGATCTTAAAAAATCAAAATACAGTGATAAACTGAAGAAAACTTTCCATTTCAAAAGGATGAAAACCTCTTAAAATTGATAAGAAAAAAACAAACAGTGCAATAGCAATAGACAGACTCATGAAGATTATGAAGAAGCAATTCTGGGAAAAGAAAATCCAGTCAAGAAACCAGTTGAGACACTCCTCAGCAGAAAATCACAAATAAACAACTAAGGCACTCACTTCTCACCTATCAGATTAGCAAAAATTCAAGTGATAATAATTGTTCTTGGAAGGGATGCCAGAAAACCATACTTTCATACAATGCTGTTGGAAAAGTGAATTGTCACAACTCTTTGGAAAAGCAATCTGGAAATAGCTATCAGCATTTAAAATTCCCTTTTCCCCAGTAATCCCATTCCTAGGAAACACTACGACTTCCCTGGTGGCTCAGACGGTGAAGCGTCTGCCTACAATGCAGGCGACCCAGGTTGGATCCCTGGGTTGGGAAGATCCTCTAGAAACACCACAACAGAAATGAATACATTAGTGCATAGGGATTCATGTAGAACCATGTAAGGGAATGGCTACCCACTCCAAGGAAAGGCTGTATCAACAGGTGGTTTTCTTGGGGCTTCCCTGGTGGCTCAGATGGTAAAGAATCTTCCTGCAATTCGGGAGACCGGGGTTTAACCCCTGGGTCGGGACGATCCCCTGGAGAAAGAAATGCCAACCCACTCCAATATTCTTGCCTGGAAAATTCCAAAGACAGAGGAGCCTGTCAGGCTACAGGCCATGGGGTCCCAAAGAGTCTGACATGACTGAGGGACTTTGACTTTCGCTTTTCATATTTATTATAGACTTGCATTAGTCACAAAAACTGGAAATCAAGTGAATGTTCATTCAAAAAAGGAGTGGCATATTATGCAGCCATTAAAAAAATGGGTTAGACCTGTCCCATCCATTCTGGGGAAATTTCTCCTATGTGTTTATGATCAATGGAGAAAAGCAAGATACAAAGTGTATGTAACACGATTCAACTTTTAAAATATAATGACACACCTCACCCGCAAATAAAAAACCCATGTGTGTGTGAACTGCTATAAAACTGGAAGGAAGAAAGGAAAGAAGAAAGGTAGGAAGGAAACCAGACTGTTAACATAGTGGGGAAGGGGAAAGAAATACTTAAAAGTAACTTTCTATATTTAAAAACCATGTGTGCAATGTGATGCCATTCATGGAAAATTCTACACACGTAAAGAGATGGGGAAAGGATCGTCACCAAAATATTAATGACGATTATCTCAGGGAGTGGGATTGCAGGTGACTTTTTTTTTTTTCCTTATTTTTTTTCCTATGTTTTAAATGTTATATAATTAGTACATATCATTTGCACAATCAGTGGAAAATAGGACATCCCTGGTGGTCTAATGGGTAAGAATGCACTTGCCACTGCGGAGGATGAGGGTTCAGTTCCTGGTCTGGGAAGATCCCGCATGCCAGGGGGCAACTATGCCTGTGAGCCACCGCTACTGAGCCCAAGAACCCTAGAGCTCACGCTCAGCAACGAAGAATATCCCCCGCTCACCACAAGCAGAGAAAGCCCGAGCACAGTAATGAAGACCCAGCACAGCCAAAAATAAAGAAATACATGTTAAACTCAGCGGCAAATAAAGTTATTTTAATTGCTGAGTGCAGGGGGACTATGGACAGGTAGAGAGTCCCTGGGAGACCTGATTGAATGAGCACACAGATCTATATTTAATTAACGTATCAATTGCTGGTATGCCAACTGATGCTTTCCAAAATCTTGAAGGGTAGTTTCTTTTAAGTAGCCTGTCATCTGAAACATTGTTTACAATTCTCCCACTTAACTAATGGTGAGGAGTACAACAATTACAAATACCAAAGGGGCAGGAGATAATTAAAGAAGGTTTTACTTGCTGCAAGTGCCATCAAATAACTACATCTCCTGTATTCAGAATTTCCTCACCAAGCTTATCTCCTGGCAACTTCCAAACCCTTTTATCATTGCCTTCAAGTTTTTTTTTTTTCAATCATCTCTTTTTCCAGACCTCTGTGTAGTGATTCTTAAAATCTTCATTATAAATCGTCAACCTTCGCTTTGCTCTTTTGATCATTTCTTTCTCAGGGAACTTGGCTTCACCACCTGGCACGGACCTGGTTATGCTGGGCATGCCCTGCTTCTTATCCCCTTCTCTCTCTCAGTGGACCTGACACGTTTAGGGTAGCGCTGCAGGGGTTCAGGCTTTTTCTATGCCCTGCTTGAACACGCCAGGCTTTCCAAAAATGTTAGGATCAGCTGATGAAACAGGAAGTAGGGCTTCATTTGCTCTTTCTTTCACAATATTCATTGAGCACTGCTGGGTGTCCATCGCCGAGCTAAGGATTCAAAAAAGAGGCCATGATTCCAGAGAAATTACAACCAGGTATGTGGGCAGTGTTGGACTGTCCTGTGCCGGGGAAGCACTTGGGAGGATGCCACGGGTGAGAAGGGGAAGTGAAGCAGAGGAGCGGCTGCTAGGGCCGAGCACGGGGGAACAGCACGTGCAAAGGTTAGTGGTTCTCCAGGTGTGCTCCCAGACTAGCAGCTCAGCATCATCTGGGAACTTGTTGAAAAATTCTGAAACTCTGGGAGCGGGACCAGCAATCTATTTAATCTATTTTATCAAATCCTGCGGATGATTCTGACACACCCTATAATTCAATAACCACGACTCAAGTAGAAGTCTGAGGATGCTGAGGATAAGAGGGAGAGGAGAGAGGAAACAAGGCTTCGTGAAGGGCCTCAGATGCCAAAGGAGTTAGACTTTGCCCCGTAGGTGCGGCTTCCAAGGTTTTTAAGCAAGGGCTGTGGCACTTACACAATCGCTCCCAACTCGGCGTTTCTGGGCGCTCTAGCATTCTCTGCGCGCACGAGGGCCGAGAAGGAGTTGGTCTCGGCGAAGCTGAGTTCCTCCACCCCACCTTCACCCCACACCCCACACCCCACACCCCACACCAGGCGGCGAGTCAGAGAGGTGAGGCCACAGCCCTCTCTGCACTCTGGTTCCATGGGCTTGCCGTTCGGAAGGAGGTGAGAGCACGCAAGAGCTGGGGCACTGACGAAGACAGGCAAGGAACCACCGCGCGAGAGCCCGGCGGCCCGTGGGACAGCTAGCTCTGCGGGCCCAGGCTCCGCCCCTGGCCCGCGGGGCGCGGCGTTTCGGGCCTGCAGGCCACGCCCCCGGCCCCGCCCCGGCGCGCGCCAGGCCGGCCTCCCTCGGGAGAAGCCGGTTTTGCCCGCGCCCGTGCACGCGCCCGCGGCCGGGTTGCAGGGCTGGGCGCGCGCCCTGCGTCCGGGGCAGGAAGATGGTGGCGAGCGCGCGGGTGCAGAAGCTGGTGCGGCGCTACAAGCTGGCGATCGCCACGGCGCTGGCCATCCTGCTGCTGCAGGGCCTAGTGGTGTGGAGCTTCAGCGTTCTGGAGGACGACGAGCCGGGCGAGGTGCTCCGACGGCCGGGCGGGCAGACGGGCAGGCCGGGCGCGGGGACGCGCGGGGTCCTGGCGGGGAAACGGATGGCCCCCGCCGGGGAAGTGGGGCACGGGCCGCTTGCGTGTTGCGCACGGGCGGCTGCCTGGCTCGGGGCCTCGGACCCCTGGCGCCCGTTTCCCAGGCGGGCCGGGGGCCCGAGCGCGGGGGCGGTGCGTGACCCGGAGGACGGGCCGCGGGCTGGCAGGGGCCCCGGCCGGGAGGAGCGGGTCTTGGTGGGGTGGTCTCCAGCCCCGCGCGCAGTGAAGGTCAGGCGCAGGTGGCGGGGAGCCGGGCCAAGAGGCGCGGCTGGGCCCGAGCCGGCTTGGAGGTGGGGAGCCCCAGGCCAAACTTTCTGAAGTTGGGAGGGGGTGGGGGTGTGCGCGCCTTGGGCAGAGGAATGGGGCCTAGGGACCCCGGGCAGTCGCGCCGACCCGCCCCTCAAAGGGGCACTGGCCAGTTAAGAAGTGGAGTCTGGGGGTGGAACTCAGTCTGGCAACTGAGGAGAGGGAGGGAGACCCCGAGGGAGAAAACTGGAGTGCCCCTGAGGCGCGGCTTCTTCAACCAGGGGTCTGAACCACCTGCATGGGTCTTCTGGACAGGATGGCAGGGGAATTGAGCTGGTGAATTGGCCTCAGGACATTAGGGAATTGGGGACTGGCCCTCTCTGACCGTAAGAGAATGGGGACAGCAGCAGCTAGTTTAGCAGAGCCCCAGGCCGTGGAGCAGGGCCAGATCCTATCCTTCTTAGTCCCCAGGTCCTCCTTCTGAGAGTCTCTTGGCTGATGTGGTTTTCCCTGGAGGATTAGACATGTCTCCCCCAGTGTGATCAGGAGGGTCCAGTGGGGTCTGAGACCATCCTGGAAGGTTGAAGAGGATAAGTCAAACCCTGGCGCTAAGCTGTGGACCAGAGGACAGGGCTTCCCCGCCCCCACCCCGGGGTTTTGGTGGACTCTGAGTCAGACTCTCTGCTCTGCTTGCCCCATCCTCTTGGGCCTCTCCTCCTGGCAGGGTGAAGGCCAAAGGAGACCTGATACCCATTTTTCCTTCCTGCATCTGGGCTGTATGGAAGGCCTAGTGTGGAAACTGGGAGAATTGCTGCTTTTGCCTTTTTTGGGGAGAACCAACAGACTAGGATGGCGAGGGGAGCTGGGACAGAGTCACATGAGATCGTAACTCCAAAAGGAGCTGAGGTTAGGGGTCAGGGGAGGCTGACTGTGACATGTGAAGGGAGTGAGCTTGTTCTCTGTGGTCCAGTAAGTAGCAGGAAGGTGAAGAGATGATTTTGGGGGCACATGAGACATTCTAACATGGAATGGGCTGACAAGGAGTTAAGGAGCCTTCTGACCCTGGAATATATGTGAGTAGGGGCTGGTGACCACTTTGGGGAGGGGCATGGCAAAGCACCCAGGGCTTCTCAGATCCTCTGCTACATGGCTATGTGAATCTTGGAAGGGCTGAGAGATTGTTCAGGCCTCAAGGTCTCTGCTGCCGTGCCTCCAGCCTGGGGTGGAGAACTGGTGCAGTGCTTGGGATCCTGCCTCCTCACCTCCTCCTCCAGCTTCCTAGCAGAACCGGATAGGGGAATCCCTGGACCAGAATGGAAAAAAGATCCTTGATAACCTAAAGGTTGTGCAGTCCAAGCAGCCATTAGTGCTTGGAGCCCTTCAGCAGCCACCTCAGGGCAGCCAGGCAGCATAATAAGTATTTAGGAAGGTGGGTGCTGAGTTGGACCACGCCACCTCACCATCCTATGTCCTATTCCAGCCCTGCTCCTGGTGAATAGTGTGACCACTGTCTTAATTACCTAACTTCTTTCGCATGCATCCTCGATGGTATCTGCCCCCCACCCCAGGATGGGAGCAATATTACCTCTCTCATTGGTAATGCCTGCGAAGTATTTGCAGGAGTTGCTGGCACATGCTAAACCATCAGTAAATATCTTATTATTATTTCACTACTGCACAGTGGTAATAAGGACTCATTCATTCATTCATTCAACAAATATTAAGTCCTACTTCATACTAGGCACTGTGCTAATACTGGGGATACAGAAATAAATAAAATAGATGATGAGGCCACGGCCCTTGTGAGCAGACAGTCTGCAAGGAGAGACTGACAGTGAAAAGGAAACTCAGTAACAAGAGGGCTAATTTAGATAGGTGGTTGGGGACGGCTTCTGCAGGAAGTGGCCTGTGAGCTGAAAGTCAGCCTAGGGAAGCAGTAGGCAGAGTTCAGGCAGAAGGCCCTGGGGAGAATGGGCTTAGCTGGCTCCTTTCAAGAAATGGGAAGGAGGGTGTGGTGGGATCCCTGGAAGAAGTTAGTCCAGGGCACATCCTGCAGCCTGCAGTGAGGGGCTGGGGTTTCATTCTAAGTGCAGTGGGAGAGCACTGAAACCAAAGGGGTCTAAGCAAGGATGAAATGAGACATGCACTTAAGATGCACACTCTGGCCTTGTGTGAGGGCTGGGTTGGAGACCAGAGATGACCATTAACATCCAAAGAGCCATTTTATGGTTTTCAAAGCTTTCACAAACATTGTCTCACCGCTTACTTTAAGCACAGTCTGAGAAGTCCAAAGGCGGTGGATCAGCATTGCTGTGTTCTCTGTCTCTGGGACTCAAAGAAGGATTCCAAGGAGAAGCTACAGAGCCAGGAAAGGACTTTGAATTCCTCCTCAGTGAGGAGAGGGGGCCTCGGAGGCCAGAATGCATCCAGGCAGATGTCAGAGGGCCAGTCCCCGTGCTCAGTAATTAGAGGGAACTCTGACTTTGGGGCAACTTCGGGCAGCTCCTGTGGGGGTGCAAGTATGAGGCCCTGCTGCTGCACATATAAACATCTTTGGGATGAGGCAATGGGAAGGGGCTGGCTGCCTAGCAGGGGCTCCCTGCAGTTCCTCACTGCTGCCTTCTGGTCCCCCAGCCCCTCTGGGATTGTCCTTCTCAGGGTCAGCCAGCTCCTGCTGCAGTGCAGGACGCCAACGTGCCCTCTCCTCCCACATCCTTCCCCCACCACAGGGAGCCTGGCCCTGTGCCCCAAGCCCTGCCCTCCTGACCAGCTTCCTCACTCACTGATACTGGCTTCCATCTTGAGAACCCACAGCTCCTTTGCCATCTCCACCCACCTCAGCTTGAGAATGTCTTTCCCTGCCCAGTGTGTGTCCAGGTCCGACATCACCAGTTCACATACACTCAGTTCAGTGGGACTGCAGCCACCTTTCCTAGGGGCTTCCCAGTGCAGGGTGCCCTCCCCAACATGGGTACAGAATAGAGCCTGTTGCCTCCTCCCCACTCTGCCCTCCCTCTTGCAGGTGTCTCTTCTCAGATGGAGACAGACATCCCCAGTTCTCACTGGGCACCTCCCAAGAGACCAGAGGGCTGGCTGGATGCCTGGCACAGAAGGCTGGGGTGCCAGGGTATAGGGCTGGGGCTCTGGCCCTAAGGCATCTGCCATGCTCTGACAGAGGAGGAGACGGTGGTCCTAGGGAGGGGAAGGACAGGGAAAACTCGACCCAGTGGTCCAAAGTATCTGAAGGCCTTGGCTTCTCTCCTGACTTCACATTTGACTGTTTCCTAGTCCCCTTTCATTAATATTAGTAAGGATGACAGCCTTTACTGAATCCCGAGCCTGTGCCAAGAGCTTTTCATTCATTCATTCAACAAATATTTACTGAGGGAATTCCTTGGTGGTCCAGTGGTTAGGACTCTGCACTTCCACTGCCAAGGGCATGGGTTCAATCCCTGGTCTAAGAACTAGGATCCTGCGAGCTGTGTGGCATGGCCAAAAGTTATATATCTATACATATATATATATAAATAGAGAGAGAGAGTCTTCCATTGCCAGACATTCTTCTGGGCTCTAGGAATACATCAGTGAACAAAAACAACAAAAAGCTCTCTCTTCATGGATATTGCATTCTTGTAAGGAGAGAGACATAGAGTAGCGCAATATAAATACATTTACACAGGGACTTCTCTGGTGGTCCAGTGGCTAAGACTTCCAATGCATGGGGCCCGGGGTTTGATCCCTGGTCAGGGAACTAGATCCCACGTGCTGCAACTAAGAATTTCGTGCCGCAACTAAAGATCCCGCATGCCGTAACTAAGACCCGGTGCAGCCAAATAAATATTTTTTAAAAATACATTTATGCATATTACATTATACATTATCTATATTGTACACTGTATATACATTATATATATAATGTGCATATACATTATATACACATTATACATATACATAAGTGCCGTGGGAGAAACAGTGGAAGATGAGGGGGAGCTGGAGTTTGGCCTTGGCGGCCGCAGTGGCCAAGGTGGCCTACTTGAGAAGATGCCACCTGAGCAAGGAACTGGAGGCAGGGGCTGTTGGGACATCAAGGGGAGAACATTCTAGGTACAGGGGACAGTGACTGCCAGGTGGGAGGGAGGGGCACTGAGAAAGCCATTACTTTAAGACTGGAGGAGTGTACGCATGAGAGGTTAGTAGGAGATAAGGTCAGAGAAGGGAGGGGGTCTGCCAGACACAGCTCACATTGCCTTTGTGGGTTCATGTAAGGGCTTTGGGCTTTGTCCTCAGAGCAGAGGGTGGCTTCAAGCAGAGGAGTAGGGAGATGGGACTCATTTTAAAGGGAACACTGGCTGCTGAGGACGGGCCATAGGAGACCAGAGTAAGAACAGGGCTTCCAGGCAGGGAAGGTAATGATGGAAGCAGTGAGAAGTGACCAAATCCTGGATGTACTTTGAAGGGAGCCCCAACATGTGTACTGATGATGGAGTATGAGGGAAACGAGGGTCCAAGTGGTGCCCCAGTATTTCTGGCCTGAGCAACTTGAAGGGTGGACTGGCCCTTAACTGAACCAGCTAACTGGTCATTAACTGAAGAAGGAGCCGACTGAGGGGAGATCAGGAGCTCACTTTTGGATTTGTGGCTTGAGAGGTCTGTCAGACTCCCAAGAGAGGCATCAAGGAGGCTGGCAGTTAGACAACTGAAAGTTCAAGGGAGCCCCCCTAGGCCACAGAGGGAAATTTGGGACTGAGTGAGGTCACCTGGAAAGCCCAGACAAGGAAAGGCCCCACAGTGGCCTTGGGAGATAAGGCAGGGTCAGCCAAGAAGACTGATAAGGAGTGGCCACAGAGGCCACACCAGGGGAACACCAGGGGGCATCCTGGGGAGGCTGCTTCAGAGGCTGTGGTCCAGTGAGTCCTGCTGCTGGAAGGCCAGGCCGGAAGAGGACTCACACAGCAAGTGGTGAGAGAGAGGGGGGACAGCTCTTTCTAGTTGCAGTATCCAGGCTCCATCTCTTGGACACTCTTCCCTCCAATATTTGATAGTTGAGGGAACCTGCTCAGAGAGGGGGCTGGGGAGTGACAGAGCTGAGTGCGAAGCCCTGGTGACTCCAGAGCAGTCACATGGAGCCCCTCACTCCTCCGCCCAGTCTGTGCCTCATCCAGCAGACACCAGCCAGACACCCTACATGCCAGCCACTCCACTGGGCACTGGGGAGATGGAGCTGACACAACAGCCTCTTCCCAAGGAGTTGGTCAGCTAAAAGAATGTTCCACCCTAGGCAAATGGGATGGCCTCACCCATGGAGACTCCGCTAGATCTTGAAAGATGGATGGAATTTGGTCAGGCAGGGAAAGCTGGAACAAGTGTGGCTATGCACACTTTCAAGTGTGGCCAAGTCATTACGGAGGTTCCTAGGTTTGAGAAGAGGCTGCAGGAGCCGAGAAGCGGGGTGGAGGCTTTCCCTTATCTCCGTTTTCCCTTCGAGAGCCACCCTGCCACAAGGAGCGATGAGTCGCCAGACTAGCTGCAGGCACCTTCGCGCCCTCCCTCAGCCTTCCAGCCACGGCCAGACACCTCCTCGGCCACTCCCAGCAGTAGGACCAGGGCTTCCGTCTCTAGGCCGTCTTTGCCCTGGAGCTTCCCGCTAGCTCGTCGAGGCCCCCTCCAAGCCAAGCTGTTGTCTGAAGCTCTTCCTTCCCCCTCTGCCCAGATGTCAGGCCAGCTTGGCCATCTGAAGGCTTTCCCTGCAGCTGCCTGCTCCTGCTACCTCATCATCCAGAGTGTGACCCCCCAGGGAGTCCCCTGCACTCTGACTGTTAGTCTCTGCTTCCCAGAGAACCCAACCAGCAATAAGGTCTCAGATTTCACCTCTGTCCTCTCCACCAGGCAAGACCCCTTTGCTCTGTTGCAGCTTCAGCACTCCCATGTGGAACTACTGTAGATGGCAGAATGCTTTTTCCTTCTGAAGAGCATCATCTTGTCCCAGTGAAGCCTGGTAGGAGTGCTGGATGGACACTCTTGTCTGTAGGGTCTCTGCATCTCTCTCTTATTCATCTTCCTATTTGTGGAAAAAGAAAGTGGTATCTGAATCCAAAGGAGGCTCAGTGCCCTGTGATCTGTGTGATGGAGGGGATGTGGATGCGATGGTGCCTTGGGGGAGGGTGACATTTCATCCGCTGGCTGGTCAAAGAGACCTCCCAGCAGAAGTGCAGAGTGCTCAGGCGAACAGTACTTTTCTAGATAAAGGGTGGCAGGGGCTTCTAGGCCTGAGCCAGCAAGAAGCTCAAGGAGCAGGAGCAGGAGGAGACTGTCCTAGTGACTTGTGTTTACCTATCTTTTACAGAAAGGAAGGCAGAAGAAGCCACGGCCGCTCGACCCTAGTGAAGGCTCCAAGGACACCGACAGTTCAGCTGGGCGGCGGGGCAGCGCAGGCAGACGGCATGGGCGCTGGCGGGGCCGTGCCGAGAGCCCTGGTGTGCCCGTGGCCAAGGTGGTACGGGCAGTAACTAGCCGGCACAGAACCGGCCGACGGATCCCCCCCAGCCCACCCCCAGAGGCCCCAGGCCGCCAGAACCTGAGCGGGGCAGCAGCTGAGGAAGCGCTGGTTGGGGCGGCTGGCTTCCCACATGGAGACACAGGGAGTGTGGAGGGCGCCCCCCAGCCCACAGACAACAGCTTCACGCCCAAATGTGAGATCGTTGGCAAGGATGCTCTATCCGCACTGGCCCGGGCCAGCTCCAAGCAGTGCCAGCAGGAGATCGCCAACGTGGTGTGCCTGCACCAGGCTGGGAGCCTCATGCCCAAGGCTGTGCCCCGGCACTGCCAGCGGGCTGGTAAGAGACAAGCATAGGCAGAGAGGTGGTGGCCCAGGAGGGAGGGCAGGGATCCCGCCCCCGTTTCTCAGGGGTGAAAGCCCGGAAGGACACACCTCGCTGCCCAAGTTGGTGATGAGGGCACTAAGTGGCAGAGGTGGGCCTGGGGCCCGGGAGCATCAGGCTGTACGTCTGGGGTTCCTCCTTTGGACGGCAGGCAGCTCCCTCTGCCCATCTTGCCTCCACCGTGTGACCTGGGGCGGGACCTTACTGATGCCCCTGTTCTCTACTCTCAGGAAAGATGAGCCCTGGCATCCCGTGGGATGAGGTCCGGGCCCAGCAGCCCATGGATGGCCCCCCAGTACGAATTGCCTACATGCTGGTGGTTCATGGCCGTGCCATCCGCCAGCTGAAGCGTCTCCTCAAGGCTGTGTACCACAAGCAGCACTTCTTCTATGTCCATGTGGACGAGGTACCTGCTATGGCCAGGGAGACAGGGTGTCTGAGTGGGGAGGGCAGAGACCAGCTCGTCATGGACAGACAGTATCTCTGACTTGCTCAGGGGCCCAGAGATAGGAGAGCAGGGCATGGGGGAGCAGCCAGCACCAGGTGACGGGCTGCTTCAGAGCTGGAGCCCTAGCCCGTGCTCTGTCCGTTTCATGTCGCTTGCACTCCACCCTGGGGTGGGGCCGGGTGGGGAGGTTGTAATGCTGGGGGTTCATCTTCCACTGCTGAGTTTCCACCACCACCACCCCACCTCCCACAGCGCTCCAGCTACCTGCACCGAGAGGTAGTGGAGCTGGCCCGGCAGTATGAAAACGTGCGGGTAACGCCCTGGCGCATGGTCACCATCTGGGGCGGGGCCAGCCTGCTGAGGATGTATCTGCGGAGCATGCAGGACCTGCTGGAGGTGCCCGGCTGGGCCTGGGACTTCTTCATCAACCTCAGTGCCACTGACTACCCGACAAGGTGTGGGGTGCTGCTCTGAGCCCTACAGATGGGAGGTGGGCCTCCTCTAGGATTTGGGGTTCCAGGGTCCTGACGGACTTCTTCCCTCCCCAAAGCCTCATTCTGGGATCTGCACACCTCAAACATGATTCCTTGGCCCTAGCAATGTTTTAGAGGAATTGTTGAAAGATGATATGCGGGTTGCAAGGGATAACAGATGGGGAGGAGGAGAAGCCAGAAGTCTGAACCAGGATCTTGGGTCAGACAGGAAGGGGTGGAAGGAGGATGGGGTGGTCTTTCTCAGGGACCTTAGACACTCACCACTCCAGAGCATCAACCTGGAGTAGGTCAGTTGGCCAGAATGGCTCTCAGTAAGAAAAGAAGGGGCCAAGGAATGAAGATAAAGAGTGCTGGAGGGATCTGTCTGCTCTGGGCTGGTGACTGAGCACTCTCACACACGCTACGCACATGCCGTTTTCTCTCCAGGACCAATGAGGAGCTGGTGGCTTTTCTGTCCAAGAACCGGGACAAGAATTTCCTCAAGTCTCATGGCCGGGACAACTCCAGGTAAGGGGATGGTGGAGGATGCCTGGTCCTGAGGTCTCGCCACAAGCCCTATACACAGGGGGCTTGGTGGCCTCAGCCCTGGCTTGCAAAACCTCCAAACCAATCACAGATTGAGGAGTGCAGTACTGATTCCTGGAAAGATGAGAGCCTGGATTCCACCCTGCAAGATCCTCAGCCACAGGCCCGTGTGCCTCCCACAGGTTCATCAAGAAACAGGGCCTGGACCGGCTCTTCCATGAGTGCGATTCGCACATGTGGCGTCTGGGCGAGCGGCAGATCCCAGCAGGCATTGTGGTGGACGGCGGCTCGGACTGGTTCGTGCTAACTCGCAGCTTTGTGGAGTATGTGGTGTACACAGACGACCCGCTTGTGGCCCAGCTACGTCAGTTCTACACGTACACGCTGCTCCCAGCCGAGGTGGGTGACTGGGCCCGCCCCCAGGCGGGGGAGGGCAAGCGGTGGGTTCGATGGCTCACCCTCCACCCTGCCCTGCCACCCGCAGTCCTTCTTTCACACGGTGCTGGAGAACAGCCCTGCCTGCGAGAGCCTCGTGGACAACAACCTGCGGGTCACCAACTGGAACCGCAAGCTGGGCTGCAAGTGCCAGTACAAGCACATCGTGGACTGGTGCGGCTGCTCGCCCAACGACTTCAAGCCGCAGGACTTCCTACGGCTGCAGGTGCTTCCCCGGGACCCCCAGTCTCTGGCCCTTGATAGAGCCTCACTATCCAGAGCCTTGATAGAGCCTCACCCCAGCTTTTTGCTGGGTGCTTTCTAGGGTCAGAAACAATCCTGGGTGGTCCAACCAGAGGATCTGGGGGACCCTCACCGGGAGCAGCCCCCGGGGGCAGGGGCTAAACTAGCAGCAGGAAAAACCCTCGGCAGCTGATCTCTAGGCAGTGCTGGGAAAAGGCGCCTCCCCTGCTGTGCTCTCTGGGACCTCCAGACCCCTTCACCCTCCTTGCCTCTCCCACTCCAGCAAGTCTCCAGACCCACCTTCTTCGCCCGCAAGTTTGAGTCCACTGTGAACCAGGAGGTACTGGAAATCCTGGACTTCCACCTATATGGCAGCTACCCCCCCGGCACCCCAGCCCTCAAGGCCTACTGGGAGAATACCTATGATGTGGCTGATGGCCCCAGTGGGCTCAGCGATGTCATGCTCACTGCTTACACCGCTTTTGCCCGCCTCAGCCTGCGCCACATCACCACTGCTGCGTCCCCCCTGGCCAACCCACTCTGCAGGTGAGACCTCCTTTTGACATTTTGCAGACTCTCAGGATGTAATGCCCTATAAGGAGGACAATCAGAAAGAGACAGCCCCTCTCCCAGGGAGCCCCCAGCCTGAGGCAGAGAAAAAATGCAAATAAAACGAAGATGGCAAAAGCCAGGCACATAGGATCTGTGGGTGTGAGATCTGGGCAAAGAAAGCACCTGGGGATGGGACTCCCCCAGAGCCCCCTTCCTGGGACTCCAGGCCAAGTCGGGTGTGCTGATGGCATCTCCCTTTCTCCCTGCTGGAACCTTCTTAGGTTTGAGCCCAGGGGCTTGCCGTCCAGCGTGCACCTGTATTTCTATGACGACCATTTCCAGGGCTACTTGGTGACGCAGGCGGTGCAGTCCTCAGCCCAGGGGCCGGCAGAGACGCTTGAGATGTGGCTCATGCCCCAGGGGTCGCTGAAGCTGTTGGGGCACAGTGACCAGGCCAGCCGGCTCCAGAGTTTGGAGGTGGGACAGGTCCTCCCCTTGCCTTCTCCTGTTCCCCAGCAAGACTCAGGGTAGTGGGGAGAGAGGGACAGACACTAAGGGAGGGCTGAGGATTGGGTTGCCTTTCAGGACTGGAATCCTGAGTCTTCTTTCCCAGTGATGGCAGCCTTGGGATGCACAGAGGACATGCAGTCAGTGGGGAGGGGACCATGGTTCCACTATAACGCAAGCCTGTATTCTACACTCAGGGATTTTCTTCTGTAAGGAGTTGGACATTCCAGTCGGGCTGGAAGATTAGGCTTTTGAGTGTCTCCTTGGTCTCTTTCTTGGAGGCCTTTGCTCCATGTGGGGACGGTCTCTGGGCAGGACTTCGAATCTCATTTCTGCCTTACGCCCCCAACACTTCAGAGCAGGTCAGAACAGGAGCCTGGAATGAATCTCAGAGCTTGTAGAGATGTTAACAATCCCAGTCTGAGCCCTTAATTTTGCAGAGGGGGAGACTGAGGACCAGAAAGAGACAGTGACTGGCCTGATGTCTCCCACAGGAGTTAGAGGGGGCAGCAGGTAGAGAGGAGGACTTTCCTTCGGCGCCTCCCCAGCTGCCTCCTTCCCTACAGGTCGGCACCGAGTGGGACCCCAAAGAGCGTCTTTTCCGGAACTTTGGGGGGTTGCTGGGGCCGCTGGACGAGCCTGTGGCCATGCAGCGCTGGGCCCGGGGCCCCAACCTCACGGTCACCGTGGTGTGGATCGACCCCACCTATGTGGTGGCCACATCTTATGACATCGTGGTAGACGCGGAAACGGAGGTCACGCAGTACAAACCCCCACTGAGCCGGCCCCTGCGGCCAGGGGCCTGGACTGTTCGACTGCTTCAGTTCTGGGAACCTCTGGGTGAGACCCGCTTCCTCGTGCTGCCCTTGACCTTCAACCGCAAACTACCTCTCAGGAAAGGTAAGTATCTAGTTCCCAAATGATACCAGGAGTCAGGCAGGATATGCAGACAGGTGATCCCAAGAAGCTAACCATCCGAGTAGGGGCGGTAGCAGATTGTGGCTTTGGCCATCCCAGAGCCCTGCACTCGGGCATCACGCTTCCCAGGCAGGCAGACCTGGCTTTAGAGCACAGCTCTGACACTTTAGTTGGGCTTTTATTCTTGGCAAATTACTTGGCCTTCCTGAGCCTCAGTCTTATTACATGTAAAGTAGGAGAAATACAATTGTTAGAGACCTCCTGGGTACATGGAACATAGATCCACTCAGATTGCTCCAGGGGAAAGGGGGAAATTATTGGAAAAATGTGGGCCTCTCCCCGACAGAACTCAGGAAATGACTCAGGTCCCACTGGGACTCAGACGTGCTTTCTGTCTCTGGGGCCACCCTGTCCCTCATCCTGCTCTCTGTATCAGCCTCAGGCTTCTCAATACATGGCCTCTCAGCGCAATGGAGACTGACCAGGGCCCCTCAATCCACAAATTCCACATTCTTAGGACAGCAGATCTGATGTTGGTCATCTTCCCAGTCCATTGGCAGCCAGGTGGAGAAGGTCACATAGCTGAGGCTAGGAGACAGACTCTAAACTAGGCGTAGGCTGTAGGTTCCTGCAGGGGGCCCAGTACAAGTGACTGCCTTCTGGGGGCTACTGTGGTGAATATCTGGGTAAAAGTGGCTGGTATACAGTAGGTGTTCAGTAAGTAGGTAGATGTTTTCTTCCTCCCGCCATGTCCCGTCACTGAGAAGCTGGGTCAGAGCAGAGGTAACCCAGAGAGGACCGGGTCCGGGGTGGGGCAGTGGCTGTGGCAGATCAGAACAGGCAGCCCTGCTCTCCCAGGACTCACACACAGTCTGATGGAGGAGACGAAGGGTGGGGTGGTGGAGGCAAGCCTGACAGCAAGTGCTATTGGAGCTGAGTCTTGGAAGAGCTGATTTTTATTGACAGTGAAGGAGATCCTAAACTGAGGGAACACAGTCAGCAGGTGTCTGGTGCATGAGTAGAAGAGAGGGTGGAGGGGAGTCGGATGCCAAAGGAGGTGGGAAGGACGGCCGGCAGAGTAAGCAGGGCCCACAGCCTGAAGACCTGAGTACTAGGCTCCTGAGGGCTCTGGAGACCACTGGAGGGGGTTGGAAAGGGGCATGGGCGACACACACCAGACCATTATCAGAAAGTAACCCTACTTCCTAAAGTACCTTGAACCCACTATTTTATTTAATCCTCAAGTTAGGAATTAAGGGATTACTGTCTTGATTTTATAAAACTAAGTTTTACAAGCACGGAAAGTTCTGTGGATTAGCCTAGTCACTCAGCAAGATGCGACTCAGTGGTAGAGTTGGGACAGGACTGACTGGGGTGCCCAGACCTGATTCCCAGGGTCTGGCCTTCGTGAGATCGTTCGGGTGGGGCATGCTTACTCCTGCTCTGCACCCCCAGATGATGCCAGCTGGCTGCACGCTGGGCCACCCCACAACGAATATATGGAACAGAGTTTCCAGGGCCTGAGTGGCATCCTGAACCTGCCTCAGCCAGAGCCCGCAGAGGAGGCTGCCCGACTACACGCAGAACTCACGGGCCCGGCGCTGGAGGCCTGGACAGATGGGGAACTAAGCAGCTTCTGGTCTGTGGCCGGAGTGTGTGCCATGGGCCCCTCCGCCTGTCCCTCCCTGGAGCTCTGCAGACTGACCAGCTGGAGCTCTCTGTCCCCGGACCCCAAATCGGAGCTGGGACCTGTCAAAGCAGATGGGCGACTCAGGTAGCAGGGTGCCAGCCAGCGCCTACGGAAGACCCAGGAAATTGCACCTTACAGATGATGGAGGGCTGTCTCCCTCACAGGCAAGAACCAGAGGCCCAGGCTGTACACCCATGTCAGCCATCAAGAACCCACAGATGGCAGGGAAGGTGGGCATAGTATTTACCACTGAAATGGCTCTGCTGGGGACCAGATGTTAGCAGGAACATGGGGAGAAGGGCTCCAGCTTCCTCACCTTCTCCTCTAATTTTTTTTTTTTTTTAAGAAAAATGGGTGGTGGGGAATGAACTGGAAACAAAAGATGTGCAATAGGGCCCAGAGCAGCCCCAGGAAGTGGGCCAAGGCTCTGGGGAGCAGGGGCCAGACAAGCCCATCTGCTGCTGCTCTGGAGGAGGCTGGGCTTGCCTCACTCTCCAGGGCCTCACCGCCCAGCTTTGGCCTGTGGTGCTCACGGCTGAGGCTCTGTGGGGCTGCAAGTGCTGCGGCAGGCTCTGATCAGAGAAGCACCACAGAGCTGGGCTCTAATGGGTCAGCCTCTGCTCTTGTAGCCAGGGGACCATAAAAGAGGGGGCGGGGCTGGCCCTAGGGCTTTCCAGCACACCCTGCCCCTTGACGGGAAAGGCAGGGCACCAGGCCTGCTGAGACCGCTGCAGTCTCCCAGGTACCCAGAACTGCAAGCAGGGCCTGGGCTTCTGCCCTGGAGTGGTGAGCCCGCAGGAGCGACATGGGAAGAAGACTCCTCCAGGGCTCTCAGAAGAACCTGGAGCAGCATTGTGCCTGAAGCGCAGTGTGAAGCCTGAAATATGCAACAGAAGAAATATATCTCTCTCTCTCTCAGCGGAGCCTCTGTGTTTTTCCTCCTGGGTGTCAGAGAGCCAGCACTGCTGGGCCGTCTTCTAAAAGTTTTGGCTGGTACTTTGGCAGAAGGTGGAGGGTCTTAATTGCCCCAGAGTGAGAACAGTTTAAAGTCCACCCAAGAGCCAGAAGGGACACAAAAACCCATAATCCAGATCCCTCTTTTATGAGGGGTAAACAGGCCCAGAGAGGCTCAGAGACTTCCTCATTGCCACCCAGTGGGCCACCAGGTGAGCCAGTTCAGTTCTTCAGGATCCTGACCCAGCACTTCCTCCCTTGCTGCCAGGCCAAGGCTTCTCCGTCTTTGGCGTCACCAGGGCCCATCCCAGAAGCCTTTGCTCTGTTTCCTGCCCATATGCATGGGCAACCTCAAGAACAGAGGCAGCCAGTTCCAGCCAGGACCCGGTGGCTACCACTGCCCCCTTCAGAAGCAGGAGCAGCAGTTGCATGGGTTCCTAGCCGCTGCCTTAGGACCTAGGAGGGCCATATTGGAAAGGTTGGTCCAGCCTCCCTCCTTCTCTCAAGCCCTTTCTCCCTTCCTACTTTCCTGCCATTGTCAGCCATGGCTCAGTATCAGTCCTTCACAGCTTACTTAAGGTGGGAAGAAGGGTGAAGTCTTCTCAGAACCTTTAAAATCACCCTATCCAGTCATGCTGGCCCAGTCAGCTCAGCTTGGGAAACAAAGGGCTCAGTTTGAACCCAGGCTGCCATATGTCAAGTTTTTAAAGCTGCCAGGAGAGGGCACCACTGTCCACCAATGGCAGTGGTGGGATTTTCCGTCTGTTCAGCCACTGCACTGACCTTGCGTGGAGTATGTCATTTAATCCTCACAACTCTTTGAGGCAGGCAATGTTTAGCAGGCCAGGAAAGTGAAATGAACCCAAAGTCAAAGCTATTAGGTGGTGGCTGCAGGCTTCAGAAGCAGGCAGGAGGACTCCACGGCACTCTGTCACTACACTTCTCTTACGCTGCTAAGGCAGGTAAAGAGGAAGAAGGTAACAGCAGGAACTGCAAGGAAATAGTGTTTGGGTTCAACGGCTGAGATGATTGCTTTTTTCTGGCTCCTAGTGAACATCTGAAGCTCTGATTTGGTTCTCTAAAAGGTTTGGTTATACGTCAACCTTCAGCTCTATTAAAAGCCGTGTAATACCTAGGTGTAGAGCATCACGGACGAGCAGCATGTAGACGCTGCTAAAGGTGCCCAGGCCAGGCTGTGGCTGTGCTGTCGCTGGACTGGCACAACTGTTTAAAAGAGTCTTATTTTTTGGAACTTAGGTGGGACGTGTCCTGTGTCAGCCCCTGCCACTCCTGTCCAATTACACCAAGTTCGGGTTACTCCGTCACCTGCTGTGAACATTTTGAGCTTAGCTCAGTGGATGGCGGTCCAAACTGAGGGTTCTGAGTTAGCCAGTCTGAGGTGGCAGCTCAACACTGGAATGGGTTCAGAGCTCCCCCTGGCAATTCTAATTTGCAGGCTGGCAGAACCAGAAGTCCCCCACCTCCGCTGATCTGGCTGGTTTGTCCTGGCCCCTTGAGTTAGAAGCAATGCGGGACCAGGAGTAGGCTCCACGACTCCCGACAGGTTCAGAGGGCCTCCCCTGTCCCCTCCTGTCCAGGTCACTGAGGCAAGCTAAGTGCAGCTTCTCTGACTAAACTCCCGGCCGACTGTTCTCCACCCTCATCCTTCTGTAGGGATAGCTCAGCCCCAAGGCTTGCGCTTTCTGAGGCTTTGAAATAGTCCCCTGGTTGGACCCCTGGGGTCAAAACTAGGGTAACAGCCAGGTGGAAGTGTGGTGGGGGAAGGGGGCAGGGCCCCCAGAGCTGCACAAGGATCCCTTTGGAGGGAGGGAAAGAAACTGGGAAGTCTTTCCTGTTTTGTGCCTGGTTTCCAGGACAACCATGGACACTTCTATTCCATTAGAGATGGGAGCAAAGACCAGAGGACAGCCAATTGGCATCTGTCGCCCTGTTAGCTGGGCCATTGGGAAGCAGGGGGCGGGGCAAAGTAGGGCTGGGAGGTGATCCCAACTGAGAGGTGCATAGATCTGGGTGAGGGGAGCTGCCTTGGCTGTCTTCTGAGGTCAGGAGAAGCCTAGCCTGTTCCTGCCAACCCCTTCTTCTGCAGGTTTTTGAGGGACCCTCATGGCTGCTAGGCCTGCAGAGTAGAGTTTCATCTATGGGACCCTAGGTCCTGGCATGGTACAGATCAGGGGCAGAAGCTGAGAACCTAGAAGGCTGCTCACAGACACGCTGGCTTTGAATGAAGCTGCTCCCCTGGATCAGGGTTCCTGGGTTGGGGGTTGGCTCTGTGGGGATGGTGGGTTGTCGGGGTGCAGGGGAAGCCTGTCTTGTGGCTGTCCTTAAGATTGTTTAAGAAAGTGCCCTTTCTTGGCACCCCTCTGCCAAGCTGCTCCCCATGCAGAGGTTACCGTGGAGAACAGTCTCCTAGCCTTAGTTGTGGCCACTGGTGAGTAGCTCTTGCTGTCCCAAGTCACAGAGTTGGAGCAGATGCACCCTTGGCCCCTCAGCAGAGGCCAGAAGTCCAGCCTCTTCATCTGTAGGGTCACCAAGAGCAAGCCACTTGGGAAGAATGCTGTGTACAGTTGGTATATGAACCCTGAGGTCCCTTTCCTGCTGAGTTCTAGAGGCTGGGTGCCAGGAGTCTAACTTCAGACGCTTGAGCCCTCCCTCCCCTGATTGAATTTCTAAGGGTGCCTGCCCCTGCCACAAGCTCTCCTCCCTGAGTCTGTCCTCTGTAAACGCCCTTACACACATTACTCCTTTCCTGTGCTGAAGGAAGACAGGATATAGCTGCTCTGTCCTCACAAATCTCTGCCATAGGAAATGGACGCAGTGGCAGAAAGGGAGCTGCCTGCCCCCCCCCCCCGCCCCGCGCTCCCCACCCCCCCCCCCCCCCCAGTTTCCCATGCACGGGAAGCTGATCCTGGTCCCAGCAGGTCATTCCTACCCAACTTCTGGAGTAGAATTACAGTCTGGGGAGGTGAGATGGGTTCATGCAGGCCAGCCCCAGGCTGAACCCGATGTCTGGTGGCTCTGTGGGAGAAGTCCTATGCTGGTGTTTATCATGACCATCCTGCTGAGTGGCTGTACCCACAAAGCCCCAGAGCTGCCCCATCCCTTGCTCTCATCAATTCTTTTGGAGCCCCAACCAATATGTAAACATGCCTACCCATTAACCCCTTACCTTCAGGGCCTCCTACCCCAATCACCACAAAAGGGCATCCGCTCTCTCTGCTCAGTATGGACGGGGCCTCTGGGTCTACTCTATGGACACTGATCTTCCAGTCTGGGTTCCCTCTGGGCCAAGGAAGTAGTGTTGAAAAGGTTAACAACATCCTGGCCAGCTCACTCCCCAGCCACTCTGGCAACAGGACCCTGTACTGGGAGCTGCTGGTGAAAACAATGGTCTTCCCAGCTCTCCAAGCAGTTGGAGGCCCACACTCTCCCTAGCTCCCAAGGGGAAGCCCAGAACTAACTTCTGTGGGTGGTGACTACTGTACTGTCAGCCTTCTTCCCCAGTACGGGGCACCACATGGGATGCTGGGTACAAAAAGCAAAAGAAATCTTTGGACCTGCAGCCTCCCCAGTTCCAACCCCAACCCTGAACATCAGAGAAGATGGAGAGGTAAGCACAGGTATTCTCTGACTTTCCCACAAGTGTCATCAGAGCTGGCTGCCAAATTGTGAATGAATGAGCTTGTGGCTAGAAAACAGTAGAATTTATACCTGAGTGCATTTCCAAAATGCTGAGGGTCTGGGCTTTGTGCTTTGGACTGGTGGAGAAAGAGAACGAACAAGATGGGGGGAGGTTTGGGTTCTGCTCAAAAAAGGTTTGGGTTCTGCTCTCTTGCTCACTGACTCTAAACCCTGAGCTTCACTCTGAGTCATCTTTCATGGTTCCTAGGAGTACACCTCTCCCCTTAGCACCATGGGACTACCCCACCAAGGTCCAGGCAGTGGAAAGGTGCCGAGGCCCAAGGGATGCAGGTGAGATAGAACCCTTGGGGCTGCCACTTGGGATTTGGGGAGAGGGGCAGGGCGGGGGAGAAGTGTGTGCCAGGACCTAGTGGCCAGAGGAAGGAGGGGAGGAAGTGTAGAGAGGCTTCTTAAGAGAGAAGGGTGTGTGGCACTCTGATCTGAGGTTCATCCTGGTGGGAAGGGCCCAGATGGCAGCTGGAGAACAGCTGTGCAAGCCTGCCTGGCTCCCTCAGTCACAGGGCTATCCTCAGGGTGGTGGGCTTGCAAAGCAGCTACCAGCTACCCCTGTGGGAGCCAGCTTCCCTGTCCCACTATGAGTGTTCCAAAGGATGAGCAGCAGCAGATGCTCCAGCTGACTGACTGCACAGTGCTTTTGGCTCTGGGCCCGCAGGGAGGTTAATGTTCAGTCGTCCCACCCTTGAGTGCCCTGGAGAACTCAGCATTTTTTCCTTATTACTTTTTAATTGTATGTAAATACCTAATAGGAGCCCCTGGGACAAGGAAAGATCACAGATAGAGAGCCTAGGATTTGGCTAGAGGCTAGAGGCTCCACTTCACCTCTTTGGTAAAGGATGGCAGATCCTAGTCCAGGTAAGTGATTTAGCCTGGGCAGGAAAAGTTTCCATGGAGACAAGAGCTCTAAGATTCAACTTGTCTCCAGGAAGGACCATCACTGGAGGAAAGGAGATACAGAAAGCAAAAGCCAAAGAAGGAAGAGGAGTATGTGTGGGCAGGGGTGCAGATGGGATTGTCAGGAAAGGGGCAATATCTTTGCTCTACTTCTCCCAGCTGCCATCCAGCTATAAGGAGGCCCTAAGGTCATATCTGCAACCATCACCCAACCAGGGCTCTGCTCAACCACCACAGGAAGCAGCCAACTGCTTGCTCAGGGAAACACTATAGGAGGGAGCACTTCTTCCATCTTGCCCCTTCCAGCTTCTCCAAGGTACTGGCAGGGACAGCACCAAGCCTATGGAGATGCTCCCAGCAATCTCCTCCAGCTGGGCCTTAGTATAAGACCTCAACATACCCTGGGTCACTTTTGCAGGAGGTGGGAAATCTGGGGCCATGCCCCGAGAATCAAGGCGACAAATCCAAAGCAGACCTCCAGAATGAAGACTTCTCTGCCCGCTACCCCTGCAGCTCCTGCCTTCAGGGCAGAGAACAGTCCTTGGGAAGAAGCCACTAACTGGGCAAGCTATCCCTGGGACTGCAGTGAACACCGCCTGCCTCTAACACCCAGGATGACTGTCCATCCCCACTGAGACTTCCTTCTTCACCCTTCCACTCAAGCCAAGACTTTAAAGGTCTTGGGTTGACAATGAAGGCCTGCTCTCAGCCCACTCTAGGACCAGAATGAGTATTCCTGAGGGCAGATTCTTTGCTGTAGTTTACGGTTTTCGCTACACCAAGAATCAGAAAGCAATGCCAGCGTGGTGTGTCTCTGAGTGAGAAGAAAGCAGCTCATTTGTCACCCAATCTGCCTCATCCCTGGAATCGTATCCAGTGATGTATCTTCCTCATCCCTGGAAGGACCTTAGTATTCCAGGCCAGATGGGGCCTCTCTGCCCTGGACCCACACAGGCAGGAAAGGATCTGCCACGTGACCATTTCTAGGGCTACCGCCCCAGTTCCCTCTGAATGTGGCTCCAGGAAAGAACACGACCACACTGGGTTTCTCTACTGGCCCTTTAGCCCCTCCTACCCACTCTTTCCCAGCCTGACTTCTGTGGGATCCAGGAGGGGAAGGATCCAGGAAAGAACACAACCACACTGGGTTTCTCTATTGGCCCCTTGGCCCCTCCTACCCACTCTTTCCGCAACCTGACTTCTGTGGGATCCAGGAGCTTGTACACCCTCTCCTTGTACGAGCTCTCCTCTTCCTTGTGGAAGAAGGAAAGTCCTTCCTCTGGAGTCCCCTCTTCTCATTCCCCTGTGTACACCTGAGAACGTGAATAAACAGATCAATATGCCGCTCCATCCAGGTTTGTCCCCAAATAGCAGAAACTCGACACTAGCTAACTTTATTGTTGGCCCCAGATCAGGTCTCCCAAAGGGCTTCCACCAGTCACTTCAGAGTCTCTTGCAGTCACCGCCAAGCAGACTCCTTCACTGGGAGGCCTTGTCATCACTCCAACTCTTGATGATGTCTGGTACCATCCTCTCCTGTCACCTGGCCTCCAAAGGCCTCAACCAGGAGGTCAAAGCATAGCTACCAGTTTGAAGGTGCCCTCAGGCTTGGCAGGAACCACGTGGACAAAAGTCTTGTAGAGCACAGCGCCTTCGGGCAGCCTGGTGACCAGATCCACAGCCTCCGAGTTGCTGGGATTGGGCACGTAGACCTCCTTAGTGTAGCGGACTACCCCCTCCTCCAGGGCATACAGGCATTTCTTCTTTCCCAGCCCCACCTGCAACACACGGAGTAGTCAGCTGGACAGCCGGGGGGCCCATCCCAGGGCTCTAGGATAGACTCTTCACAAAGATTCAGGCCCTGGGGCCAAAAGGGAGGGTTCAGAAAGCTCCATCCAAGGCTCCCTTTCCCTGTGGGCTTGGTAATGATTCCACGATAAAGGTGGGAAAAGAAAACTCCAATAGCCAATCCTAGTGGTTATTCAGTCCCTGAGGGTAATGCCTGGACTTCTATCTGTACAGGTGGCCAGAAGCCACACTGGACAGATGCCCAAACCAGGCCCAGGAAAAGGTCTAATCACTGCTCCTGGGAGCCTGCTTCTGGGAGGCTTACCATAACACTAGTTTGATGCAACATTTTCATCTATATGGTGAAGTTTAGGCTCAAAGCTATATACATAATGCATATACTAATTAAACAAAAGTAATGATAAACGTTGGGACTTCCCTGGTGGCTCAGACGGTAAAGCGTCCAGGTTCGATCCCTGGGTCGGGAAGATCCCCTGGAGAAGGAAATGGCAATCCACTCCAGTACTATTGCCTGGAAAATCCCATGGACAGAGGAGCTTGGTAGGCTACAGTCCATGGGGTTGCAAAGAGTCGGACACGACTGAGCGACTTCACTCACTCACTCAATGATAAAAGCTAATACTGTGTCATACTTACTGTGTGTAAGCACTATTCCAAGCACTATTATACACATTAACTCACTTAATTCTCACCTTGTGAAGTAGGTACTATGTCTAAATCTGATTTTCAGGTGAGAAATATGAGCGAAGAGATTAAAATAAACTGTTTATTAAATATATACATATTATTAACTATACATATCTTAGCTTTTTTTCGTTTATCGAACTTGAGATTAGATTTGTGGCAAGTTTTATCCAGGCAGTCCTGCATTATTCAGCATCTCTCAAATTAAAAGAACAGACTCTGGTTCAAATCCCAGCGCTACGACTTACTACGGTGTGATCTGAGCAAGTTAATTTACTTCACTGTGTCTCACTTTTTTCAACTGTAAAATATGGATAAATATTAACTACTTCATAGGGTCATCTTGAGAATTAAATTAAAATTAATAATCAGAAAGAGCTTAAAATACTGCCCAGGTCAAAACATATTAGTTTTTATTACTGTTGTTGTTATTTTAGTAGAACTAAAAATGAACATAGCCACATACTGAATGTCTCGAATTCTTAAAAAAAAAAAAGTTACTACACATACAGTCAATTCACATACAAATTGGCATTTCTGAAATAATTGTAGGTTACCATCAGTCTTTCTGTGCCTACTGAAATTGCCAAAAAAGAGGTAAGAAGGGAGGAGGGAATAGAGTACAGAAGAAACTAAACTAACATTTTAAACAATGTAAAGAACAGAGCATAGGTCTGGGTTACAGAACTTTCCTGCCTTAGCAAGTGATACTAACTTGCTGATGCTGAAATTCCTGCCTGGTATGGACCTAATTTCTGGCCCATATACTGAATCCTATTTTATTAAATTCAAGTTGTCTTTCAGGGACCTAATAACAACTTTATGCAAAGGAGGAATTCTTAAAAATGAAAAAACTGAAATTAGTTTCTCAAGATTAAAAAATTATCTTAAATCACTAGAAATCTCCTCTTCCAAGAAATGGGGGTTAGGTAAAAAAGTGACCTGGGAGTCATCAGACCTGGTTCAAATCCCAGCTCTGTCACTACCCCAGGAGCCCCTTTCTAAGTTTCTGGCATCCCACCTATAAAATACAAATGATACCTACCTACCCTCAGGATGGGAGTAAAGATGAAATAAGATAATGCAGGCCCAGGAATCAGCGTGATGCTTGGCGTTTGGTATGCACCCAACAGATGCAACTGTTATAATTACTGTGCTCAGGAGCATGGAGAGGTGAAGAAAAAGTGGGGGTGGAAGGAAGCACAAAGCAACTTACATGGGCACCTGGGTGCCAGCGGAAGTGGCGCTGAGTCGCAAGGATGTTGCCAGCATGAACATAGTGACCTAGAAGAGAAGTCCACAAGTGCACTGCCTCTGGGTGCCAACAATGAGGCAGACAGCAAGCTGCTAAGAAAACACAGTAGCCCCCACTTTTCCTGGCCCAAATGCTGCATACCAGCCTCTAGACCCGGCCCTGGAAAGGACCAACTCCCAGAGGGTCTGACACAAGCAGCCCACAACCCCTCCCTGGGAACCTCCACTCTAGTCACATGGCCAAGGTTCCCACCTATTTGCTCATCCTCAGCCCCTCCACCTTGCTTCAGGTCTTGTCTGCTTCTTTAATTTGGAACTAAATGTTCTGGTAAGCAACATGGAGAGTACAGGGCTAGGCACTTGTGTGGTTTGCCTGCTCTTCAGAGGAATACCAGGGCAGCAAGGGAGGTTGCTAAGTGGGAAGTGGAAGGCAGGCCATACCCTTACCCTCCATTTTCTTGATGCCAAAGCGTTTGCCTGGAGACTTTCCACCAAGGTTCTTGGAGCTGCCACCTGTCTTCTTGGATGCATATCTGACAGCAAGAGCTGCAGCCTGAGGAGGGCTCAGCAGGGCTGTAACTGCAGAGAGAACAGAAATGCTGTTCAAACAGAGAGGCTTCCCAGGAGATTCTCGTTCTTTGCCTCAGTGGGCCATTTGCTAAGCTGAGAGGCGGCAGGGGGCATTTTCAGGGTAAGTGAAGATGTGTGAGCAGAAATGCCACGTGACTGTGTGGGTTTTCAGGGAATGTCTGAAGTCCTTGTACTGTCCACAGTGTAAGCACTACATGAGTTGTGTGTGCGGCCTAGGGTTTGGGGGAGGGAGTAAAATACTAATGGAAAAAAAAAAATACCACGTGTCCTGGGTTTTGACACATGCAATCCTACTGAGGAGAAACAAAACCACAGAAACAGAAGCCAGCAAGAGGACGCCACAGAGCTGCCTGTTTCAGTCTCTCACCATTACGCCCTCAAGATTCCATGCACTGTGCAGGGGCCAGACCACACAGCCCAACAACAGAACACCAGAGACAGGCTCCTGCTTTGATCTCACCCACCACTCTCTTAGCCACCCACCCATCCATAGCACACCAGATACTTGTAAACAAAAAGGGCAGCCTCTCTGAGGGTGGCTCCTACAGGCCCCTGCGCAGTTCAGAAGGCAGGTCCCTTTGTTTGGCAAGCCCATTAAGCATAGAGAAGACTGATTGATAACCATGCCCTTGTTACTCTGACCTCTCCATACTCATTCCAAAGTGCTCAATGGTATTTATTTTAAAAAGGAAAGTGAACTAAAATGCATGCTGACCAGGATGGAAGCCCTGTGCTAGGCACAAGCCCTTGCCAGGACAAGCCCAGGATTGGGAATCCTTGCATTCAGGTCTCCAGATACAGCTGTGTTAATCAGGGTCATGCCAGAGTCTTTAGAGAAGCCCTGTGCGACCCTGGAGCCTGTCAGTTCACAGTTTCTAAAACCTAGGTTTCTGAAGTTTTAATTAGAACAGAGACTAGCTGGGACAAAAGGCCAGAGATAAGGACTTAAGAGAGACAACATATTAAACGCCCAGCATCAGGATCTACCTACCTTTAAACACCTCTACATTTGTTCACTTACTAAAGTTAAGAAACTGGACTTTGGCTTTACCTACCTTATCTCATTCACAAATCTTTCCCCTTCACCCTATACCCCATCCTCCTCAACGAAAATGATGCTATCACCTACACAGCTGGTCAGGCAGAAGTCAAAGAGTCATTGTAGATTCCTTCCCTTTGCTAACCTCAGGTATGGAGGGAGTCCATCAGCAAGCTCTGGATTCTATCTCCAAAACAGATCTCAAACCCACCCATTTCCCTCCAAGTTCACTGACACCAACATCCTGATTAAACCATCTTTCATCAGGTCTATTGCTACTACTTCCCATCTGGCTTCCTCATTTCTATTCCTACTCCTTTTAAGCTCATAGAAGAGCAAGAGCTTCCTCCTCAAAATGGAAAATTGGATCAAATCATTCTCTAGCCCCTCACTCTCTTGCAAAAACAGGCCTCCTACCATCCTTAAGGTCTTAACTTATATGTTACCTCCTCAGAGGGCTTCCCTGACTACCCAACCTAAAAGAGAAGACACACATTTTTCCCTCTCGGTCACAGCACCTGTAATGATTCACAATTTTATTTATGTGCTTATTTACTGGCTTATCTATTACAAGTAACTTTCCTGGGGCTAGAGACTGTCTTCAGCAACCCTCAACACCTACCAGTGTCTGGCACAAATGCAGACCTCAATCTACTGAACGAATGGATTAACTTTTTGAGCGCCTATGTGCCAACAATAGCAACCTATTTTTGTAGATGAAGGGATCTAAAGAAACCCAGATAGAGGAGGCTGCAAATAACAGCAAGGGAAACTGTAAGAGCAAGCCAGGCCAGGTAAGGTCACGTGTTCCACGCCCCAGAGGTCACGTGATCAACGACTGCCCCGCACATTTCCCCCAGTCTCCTCCTTCCCCCAGGCTCCTCCACGGGGTGCCGCCTCCACCCTCAGGCTCCCTGCAAGGTCTCCACTGCACTTCTACCCCTCGACCCGCAACGGCCACGGCGTCCGATTACCAGCAGTCCGGGTCTTCCACGCCAGCACCGCCAACGCCATGTTTTACGTACTCCCGCTTCCGGTGTTAGAGTTGTGCTTCCGCTGCCGGGAGATCTATTTCCGGGTCCTGCGTGGCAGACGAAAGAGTGGCGCGACAAGTTGCTGGTGAGCGCTGCTGGGCTGCTGGTGGGCCGGCGGCGCAGGGCCTACTTCCTGAGCCAGAGTCTGCTGGGGCTTGGTGGCCGCGGCCTTTGCCGCCGCGTGTGGACGACCTGTCCGCCGTGTGCCTGCGGGAGAGACGTGGAGCGAGCTCAGCAGGGCCTTGCTTATCCGATACCCGCATTTTGCCAGTTACCGAGGTTGACGCCTCAGACGGTAAAGAAACTGCCCGTAATGGAGGAGAACCGAGTTCGATCCCTGGGTTCGGAAGAGCCCCTGGAGAAGGGAATGGCACCTACTCTAGTATTCTTGCCTGGAGAATTCCATGGACAGAGGAGCCTAGCAGGCTGCACAGTTCATGGGGTCGCAAAGAGTCAGAAACGACTGACTGAGTGACTAACACTTTAACCAAGGCCTGAGCGGGGATAGGGAGGTCCCTCCCTAGTCGTTCAGCTTTATAGAGCACTTCCTGCGTGCCAGATACAGTACTAAGCTCTATAGATGAATTACTAAAAAAAATTTTTTTTACCTTCTCACATCGTTGTAAAGTAGGTAATGTGACTATCCCTGTTTTACTGAAAAAGCATGGCCAGGACAGGTTACATGGCTCATCCTGCAGTGTTAGAGAGTATGTTCAGATTTTCTTGCGCACCACCCATCAATGGCGACCCTAGATATTTCTGTAAGAGAACTGAAAGCATCCCCACAAAAACTAGGAGGTGAATGTTCATGGAAGCATTCGTAATGGTCAAAAATGGAATCAAACAGAATGTCCACCAGGTGAATGGATAGACAAAATGTGGCACATAAATGGAGTGAAGTGTTACTCAGCTATAAAAAGCAATGAAGTCCTGACCCATGCTACAACATGAGTGAACCTCGAAAACATGCTAAGTCACCGGAGTTCACATACTTAGGACTCCATTTCTGTGAACTATCTAGAATACCTAGTAGATTTGTAGAGACAGGAGTAGGTTTATGGTTGCCAGGGACTCCAGCGAAGGGGAAATGGACTGACTGCCTGATGGCTATGGGATTTCTTTTTGAGATGATGAAAGTGTTCTGGAATTAGATAGTAGTGATGGTGATACAACCTTGCAAATATACTGAAAACTGCTGAATTGTGTATATTTTAAAAAGACAGAATTTTATGGTATGTGAGTGATATCTCAGTTAAAAAAAAGAATGACTCTTGAAATCTCCATCTTACACGCAGAGATCAGTAAAGAGATAGTATTGGGTCTTGTTCCTACCTCATTAACATTTTTTAATAGTAACCTCCACTTTGTTTATACCTCACAGGGATGTGAGGAGGGTTCCTGTTAGACTACAGACATAGCTGTTCTGAGTTCCAGACTCATCGTATTGGACCATGTCCTATTTCTCTGTTTCTTCATTTCTCTGTATATCATTTATCTCCATAAAGCTTGGCCATAGAGCACAGCAACTGGACTGAATTCAGTGCTACAGCCTGTGTCTCATCTCTCTTTTCATTGCAGGGAATTAACCTGATTGCACATACTGATGGCTGTAAAGAAGTCATCACTCTCACTGGATTCCAGTGAGAGTGACTCTGAGGAGCTGCCAACATTTGCCTTTCTGAAGAATAAACCATCTTCAGTAAAGAGGAGGCAGCCTCAGGAGGATGAGAAGATTGTAGTGGTTGACATCTCAGATTCTGAGGCCTCCTGTCCGTCACCAAAATTGAAAGATCCACCGCTCGTTCCAGAGGCCGCTGAAACTGTCATACAAACAGAGCCAGTTAGTGTGCTAAGCAGTGGAAGTGAGAATGAGGAGGAATTTATGCCCCTGGCTAAGAGGCTTATTTGTAAGTTTTTGACTCACAAACAGCTGAGCCCTGAAAAATCCAGCTCCCCATTTGAAACGGTTTTGGATCATCAAAATAATGAAAGAGTATCACGTGACTGGCAAAAACAGCCATTTACAAAGATCCGTGATATTCCCCTCTGTGGTACCTCAGAGAGGCATGCATCAAGTAACAAGGACCCTGTGGTAGACAATCCATGCTATCAGTTGCCAGCCTACCAAACTACCTGCACCGTCCAGAGCAACAGCTTGACAATAAACAAAACAAATGCTGAGGTGCCCCTGCCTCAGAAGAGACGCAAGTATAGTCAGAAGGTCCAGAAGAGCAGCGCACAGGGATGCCAGCAGTGGGGACGAGCAAGCCAGAAGGAGAGCACCCAGAGGCAACAGGAAAGGAAGAAGAAGACAGCCCTGGTTAACAGGCTGAAAGCTCAGAGGCCAGAGGAGTGCTTAAAGCACATCGTTGTGCTGCTGGATCCAGGTCCTACCGACATCTTTCTTTCTCTCCTGCTGGGTAAACTGCTTTCTGGGTCCCGCTGACAGTCCCTTTCCCGTCTGTTGCAGCGCTCTTACAGATGGGAGGTGGGGGTCAGCTCCTTGGAGCCCTGCAGTCCATGGATTGTTGCTGTGTGATAGAGGCGCAGGCTGTGCCTTGCAGCCTCACGTGGAGGAGAAGGGCTGGGCCCTCTGAGGTAGGGGTTTTCTGACTGCTGTCTCTCCTCCTCCTTAAGTTTTACAAGATAAGTATGCTTTTATCCTAAAGGCTATATCTCAGTCAAGGCCCCACCTGGAAAGCAGATGGCACACTCAGTATAAACTTGAGGAGGGTTTAATAACGGGCTGTTTTTCAAGGTGTGGGCAGGGTGCAAGGAAACTACAAGGGACAGCTCCATCCCTTGTATAACAACAGCCTTTACTCAGTTTCTCCATCTGGGGTAGTGCTGCCATTTCAGATTGGTTAATGCTGCACTGTAGGATTGTGGACTGTTACGTGACCTTGGCTTTGTTTGATTATGCCTTAGTGTGGTGAAAGAGAAGTGCTCTCACAGACCGAAATTTCCTTGGTGATTCTTATCTTTGTCACACAAAACCTATTCCTTTCCAAGAGCCGCTCAGCTCATACTTCGCATTTACCCTCAAAGCCCAGATTACATATTAGTTCCAGATTCTTCAGAAGAGTTTCCTACCCTCCATTCCCCAATTCCAAATGCGTAGAATATTGGCAGTTACTTCTCAGCCTATTTCAACTAACCTTTCATATTCACTACTAAAGTGCAGTACACCAAGGTTGAACCATTGAGGACTGGGAGGGACGGAATCATGGGTTACTATTTCTTGCCACCATGATTTCATTCCAGAAGAAAAAGGATACTGCAAAATGGACTAGGCCAATGGGGATGAAGTCATTCACCCAGAAGGCCTGGGCTTCTCTCAGGTGCTGAGCACCTGCTGACCTGCCTCCCTTTACGGGGGTCTGTTTCCTTTTAACAGGATGGCGAGGAGGGCTGGGTGGAAGAGTCCATGGTTCTGGTGCTGCTCCTGGCAGAGGTGTTTATGTCCCTGATCTACCACTTCAAGCAGGTGGGTACAGCCAGAGGGGTGGGTGCTGAGGCCAGGCAGAGGGCTGGCTCTAGGGAGCAGACATTCATGCCCTTTCTGCCCCTCCATGCAGGGAAGTCTGGGCAGCACCGAGGAAGGGAAGGAAACACTTCGGAGCTTCGTGACTGACATCACAGCGAGGACAGCTGGGAAACATCTGTTCCTGGTGATTGTGGATCCAGAGAAGCACTTCAGGTTTGGATTTGTCCTCAAGACTTAGTATTAAAAGGGGCAGCTCTTGGGCCAGCAGGGGTGGATTTATTCATTCCAGATCTGGGTCCCTCTGCAAAACAGCATCCCTCCTAGCCCTTTATAACTCTCTGGTCCAGCCTTCTCACACCTCTTCTGCCTGAGCTCAGCCTGGAGCTGCTACACTTTTGATTTCCTCCCCTGCTCCAGTGCTCTGAATCCTCTAAGAAGGAAACAGAGAGTGGCAAATAGAGAACAGGCCAAGGAGAAGAAGAAGCAGCAGCAGAAACAACCAGAGGCCAGCACAGTGGCCATGGCGACCAGGGTAGATATGGAAGAGGTAAGAACTTCTGTTGCCTGAATCAGCGTGGGCACCCACTCTCATCTAACCTGCGTTGCTAAAGAGTAAAATGCCTGCTGGACACTACTTTCTGCCCTGGCACTAGGTAGGAAAGAAGGGCCAAACAGGGAGCCAAGGGATTGGGGTGTAGCTTCAGTGAACAGTGAGAGGAGAATAGTTTCAGACTGGTCTCTCCATGCTCTTCCAGTCCATCCTGCTTTGGGGTTTCTAGGCACTGGTAGATCTGCA